>NC_057725.1:54580092-54599821 GCF_004010195.1 Chiloscyllium plagiosum | reverse complement strand
CAGGAGAAAGTGAGGTCTGCAGATTCAGCTCTGATCTCCAGCACCTGTTCCCTGGATGCTGCCTGACCTGCTGCGCTTTTCCAGCAACACATTTTCAGCTCTGATCTCCAGCCTCTGACCTATCACCCTCACCTTGACCTCTTTCCACCTATCACATTTCCAACTCCCCTCCTCCAAGTCCCTCCTCCCTACCTTTTATCTTCTCCTGCTGAACACTCTCTGCTCATTCCTGAAGAAGGGCCTGTGCCCGAAACGTCGAATCTCCTGTTCCCTGGATGCTGCCTGACCTGCTGTGCTGTTCCAGCAATAAAGTTTCAACTTTGATCTCCAGCATCTGCAGACCTCACTTTCTCCTACCAACATGACCCACAACCCTCACCCGGAAGGATATCCTGCAGCTGCTCTGTGAAATCCTTGACCCTGGCACCAGAAGGCAACATGCAACCCTGGAGTATGTCTGCAGCCATAATTATTTAATCGTCTATGACTACTGTCTTCCATTCTTCTTTCTTCCCTCTTGTACAACTGAGCCATACACAGTCTAGATTAGAGTGGTAATGGAAAAGCACAGCAGGTCAGGCAGCATCCGAGGAGCAGGAAAATCAACATTTCGGGCAAAAGCCCTTTATCAGGAATGCTCATTCCTGATGAAGAACTTTTGCCTGAAACATTGATTTTCCTGCTTCTCAGATCCTGCCTGACCTGCTGTGCTTTTCCAGCACCCACTCTAATCTAGACTCTGGTCTCCAACATTTGCAGTCCTCACTTTTGCCTGAGCCATACACTTGCCTGACTCTTGCTGCACTCTCTGAGGAACTATTTTCCCCACCAGTATCCAAGGCAGAAAATCAATTAGTAAACAAATTCACCTCCGGGAATTCCTGCATTACCTGGTCGCCCATTCCATTTCACCTCATGACCTTGTGCTGTGTTTTGACCTCTCCCTAAGCTTGCAATCTACACAGTTTGCCTTGTGGATACATTACACTGATTCCAGCCCATGCTTGATCTCCAAAGCCCAAAGCTCAAACACCTACAGCTGATGACACTTTCTCCACATGTTCCTGTCTCGGTCATTGAAAGTGTCCACAACTCTCCACAAGCCACAGGATATGTATTTCACATGGCCAACCTGACTTGCCATACCTTAAGCTTACTTTTGAGCTATTTAGTGTAAACTGAAGATTAGAAAGTTAATTTACCCACATTTGCTCACCAGTTAACTTGTTCTCCTGTGCTTACAAATAGGATACATAAGGGTAAGAATACAAACAAATTCCCTGCAGTGAGAAAGCACTTAAAAATAACAAAGGAGCACCTCTACCCCCTCCCCCTCTAACTCTCCTACTCATCAAATTCCCAGCACTCCATTTAATTAGCGCTTGAAACATTTTTTTATGGCAAAAATAGGACAATTATTCTAAAACATTTCTTTCTTTTATGTTAACTGACAGAAACTAAAGAAAATTTCTGAAAAGAAGAGCAAGAAGGTAGAATTCAAAATCTCCATAAACTTCATAATCTTTAATAAAGCTCTTAATGGTAAAACTTTAAATACACTGCATTTCCATTATCCAGAAACTGAAGAAAATAATTACTATCTTTACAAAATTTGCTGAAGTCGTCTTAACATTGAATATAATTACAATGATTGAACAATTTAAAACATCAAACTGTAAATTCTGTTGCGACTCAACAAAACTAGAAAATTCCTACAACAGCTTTTAAGCAAGTTAATTAAATAAGAGAAACAATTACATTTAGGTATAATAGCAATGGAGAAAGATAATGTACCTTCCAGGAGATTTAAAGTTACAATTCTTCAGACAGGGAATTGAATTTAACTGTCAAAGACTCAGTTCAAATGATATAGAAATACTTCAGGTTTATGGAAGAAATCAAAGAAGAAAAAGTTAGTACATCTTTTTTCTCTTTTGGTCCAACTAGTCATACAGCACAGAATCAGATTCTTTGGTCCAACTCTGTCAATGCTGACTAGACATCCCAATCTGACCTAATGCCTTTTGTCAACATTTAGCCCATACCCCTCTAAACCCTTCCTATTCATATACCCATCCAGATGCTTTTTAAATGTTGTAATTGTGCCAGTCTCCACCACTTCCTTTGGCAGCTCATTCCATGCATGCACCATCCTCTGCACAAGAAAGTTACCCCTCAGAACCTTTTTAAACCTTTCCGCTCTCACTTTAGAACTGTGCCCTCTGGTTTTAGGCTCCCCCACCCCGGGGAAATGACTTTGGCTATTCATCCCACCCATGCCCTTCATGATTTTATAAATCTCTATAAGATCACCCCTCAGCCTCCGACTCTCCAGAGAAAATAGCCTCAGCCTATTCAGTTTCTCCCTATAAATCAAATCCCCCCAACCACTGGCAACAATCTTGTAAATCTTTTCTGCACCCGCTCCAGTTTAACAACTTGCTTCCTAAAACAGAGAGACCAGAATTGATAGCAGTATTCCAAAAGTGGCCCTACCACTGTCCTGTATTTGTAGATCATGATTTAAAACACTTAAGTGTAAAAGGTGAGATAGATACCTTGGACATTACTGTAGGAGCACTTGATAATTACTTTACACAAAGAGGCAGTTTTATACCTTATAATGGAGAAAGCAAGATTTAAGTGAAGAGCTTACAACTTTGTTAATTGTCTTTACACTTGATAGTTCTTCTTCATGGTCTACCAGAATTCTGTGATTAGGAAGTTTTATAATCAGAACTAATTTGAAACAGAATTGTAGTCAGAATTTCTGAAATATTTCCTTTAGGTGTGTTGCATGTGAAAAGGCATGTCACACTGGAAAGAACTGTCCAAGTATTGGTGGAACCTGAATTCCAAAAGCAGTAGAGTACAATGTTGGGAAAAGAAAACCAACCTAACTGAAGAAACTCATCAAACTTTGTGAACTTTCTAAGATGCAAGAACACCAAAGTATCATATGAAAGACCAACACAAAATATCTTTATCAAAATGTCTAATCAGCTCTGGAGAAGAGTCATATTAGACTCAAAACACTAATTCTGTTTCTCTCTTCACTGCAGCTACCTGCTGAATTTCTCCAGCATTCTCTGTGCTTGTTGCAAAATGTACTTGAAGCCTCCTGTGCGAGTTTTCAGGTGTAAAGTTATAAACAACCATAAACAGAAGCATTGTCCAATATCAAGCCAATCAAATTTTTGTAAGGAAGTGTGGTATTTCCAGAGAATGTGCAAGTGTCATAAAACTACCATTACATCACTGACCTAATAATATTCATGCACAAAGAACTCAAAGCTTTACTTTGAGCATCTTTGGAACGCAATCAGTATACCAGGAGTTACCTTCATTGGAAGACAACCATTTAAAACAATGATAAAATGCTATCTTTGTAAGATACAAAACAACCTTTCTTAAGGGCAATAGATTAACCAGGTTTTAGACAGATCATAAAATTAATGGTCATCCAACTAATTTGATACTTGACACTGTGGTAAATGTTATTATTTTATCTGAAAAAAATTCTTGGCTGAGAGGAAGGAAGCTACATCCTTCTGACAGTGAAACTACATGCTGCAGGAAAAAAAATCAAAGGAATATTGAGAGATCTTTTAAAAGTTTTACACTAATATTATCTGGAACACGAGTATGCCATTTGCAACTAAATTTTCCACTCCTGAGCAGAAACCTATACTTTGCTCTTAAAATTCTACAGTATGTTGAAGTACCACAACCAGCTCAGAAGCCAAATACTAGTGATCAACATAAGTTGACCCAATAAGAAGATGACTTCATTGTTCTCAGAAGAATGCTTGTTAAGCCTAAGAGATTAATTATGTGGGTGGCTGACAATGATTCATGATTGACAGATCAGAAGATAACACTGATCCTACAGATTTTCTAGATTTATTCAAATGTCTTCCAACTGGAGACAAATCTTCAAAATCTGATCATTGGACATCCTTGATACTGCAAAAGCCTAAGGTGGATCCTATATCTTTGAGATGTATCTTAGATATGATGTAACTAACCAATGCATACTGCGTATCAAATTTTTAGTGTTTAATCAAAATCAATCCTGAGTCTGCCATACATGTTGTGTGCGCATCCTCCCCAGTTGCTAGCAATATCAATCAGGAGAATTAGTGGCAATGAATCTATCCATAATATTTTGACAATATCAGTAACCAATAATATCAAAAACATTATAAGTGATGTTTTAACCTTGCCTTTTTCAGGATATCTTTTGAACGGAATAAATACTAGCAATATTAAACTAGTGAACATATGATCAGGTGCTATGTGACCTTGTCTTAACATGGACAAGAATGAAATGCATAGATGCGATGTGTTGTTTCAACATGGCTGAAATACAGGAAACATACAGTTCAATCAGTGAATGCAGTTCCATAAATGTATGAGCATATTTTAGCACACTATCTATTCTTACAGAAGTAAACATTGCATCATTCTGTTCTTTAGGGTTTGGGAAAGGTCCATAGTAATCTGTATACACCATAATTAATCATTTATTCTATGACTATCAACCTATATGTTATTTTAGTGCCCCAGTCATATTAATTCTACATATGTATTTGACAATGCTTATAATAAACACATGCTATCCAAATACATTTTAAATGTAGAAGCATAGAACCATAAAATGTTACAACATTGAAGGAGTCGATAAAGTGGGGCACTGGAAAAGGCACCATCAGAGGAGCAAGAGAGTCAACGTTTCAGGCATAACCCACCATCAGGACAGCATCTGTGATTGTCACTATTCCCTACAGAATTGAGCCATCACACCTATCAACTCTCTTGGGCTTTCCCATGTAAACACAGATGACACCTCGGAGGAACTTATGACTTTTGAGAAATTGCAAATAATAGCATTTCAGTGGGTCCACTCAAACAACTAGCTTTTCACCTGGTGGTTCACAATTCAGAAGGACGTAAAATGCTGTGACAATATTATAGTGCACAATTCTCCCCAGTCTCTGCCTAAGGAGACACAGATACTGAATTCTGGGTTCGGATATTGAGATAAACAATGTTTGAAGGTACAATAGCAATTATACACTCTCCACAGCAGTAGAAAGGATGGGATAATCCCATTTGATTGTAGGTAGATTGTGGCACAAGCAATTATCAGATTGCCATGGAGTGGGTGACCACTCCCATGGACTGAGCTACAACTAATAAATGAGGTCATGCAGCCGGTAAGTGTGGGCAAGCATGGAGATGTTTACTGTCTTAATCAAATCAATGACACCTTATTACATGTCACCAATCTCCATCAAACTAGTCTACAGCAAAGTGGTCGGATAAGTGGGTCGGACTCAGGAAGGGACGTTGATGAACGGCCACATGGATGTGAGAATGCCTCTTAAAAGTAGCCATAATTCTCAAATCTTTCTCCGATGGTCAGTGTTGCCTCGCAGGAATGAATATCGAACAGACCATGTTGGAAAGACTCAGAAGATCCAAAGCATGGCCAGTGTGGGGTCAGAGATTCTCAGCAACCCAAATAAGGATCTGAGCAGGCTTCCCCGATCACCGCATGAGATGCAACTGGAATGGTAGGAAGCATATATTAATTTATAATTTACTTGGTGCATTCACATGGATTTTAGGTTATTAAATTGGTAAATTTATTTAATTTTGAAATTTAATAGTAATTGATGAGCCTAGGAAAATGTTCTGTGGACATGGGTCAAATCCTACCCTGGCAGAACATGAAATTTGAACTCAATGATAGAAAAAAGTGTAACTTAAAATTAGTCTAACGGAAACCATGTAGTCGCACTAGATTGTTGTATAAATCCATCCGTAACCATTCTGGCCTATAAATGACTCCATACCCACAGAAATGTGGTTGACTCTCAACTACCCTCTGGGCAATTGGGGATGGGCAATTAATGCTGGCCTAGCCAGTGATATCCTCATCCCAGGAACAAACTAAAAAAAACAAAGCTGACAAAGTTGTTTCTACAAGATCAAAGTGTGTCATCACAAACGAGCAGCAGGTAATAGGTGATTATTTCTCTCTTGTGATTAGATATGAACTTAAGTTAACACTGTAAATACAGCTTAAACATTTTATCTGGATAATTAATATCTTAGGACTCCAAACGTAAATTTCTTCATTTGATGGAATTAAGAGATTCCGGTTCTATGTCTGAAATAAAAGAGAATAAGATTTTTCTGGTCTATATTTAAGTACTATATGTCAAGAGTGGTTCAGGTCTGTGATCTGGTCATCCTGTGTTATGTGAGAAACCCTACATGCTCTTGGTGGTGTGGATGACCATGTGAGCATGAACTGCCTCTAGCAAGAGCAACTTGAGCTCTGTAATCATAAGGCAAAGCAATCATTTAGCTTCTCTGCCATTTCTCTATGCTTCATTATGAATACTCCTGGTCTTTCTTTTAATGGACCTACATTTGTCTTAGATAATTGTTTCATTTTTATATACATGTAGAAGCTTTTACTGTCCATTTTTATGTTTTTTTTCCAAGTTTGATTTGTATTCTATGCTTCCTTTCCTTATCAGTTCCTCAATTTTCCTTTGTTGTATTCTTCCCAATCCTCAGAGTTATTACAACTCTGGTCACTTCATAAGCCTTTCCTTCTAATCTTTTGGAATTCTTAACTTCCATTGCAAGGCTCGGTTGACTGACCTTTTCAAAAATTTGTTGGAATTTTAAGCTGCTGTAAGCTTTGTATTAGTTATTTGAAGTTTTTTCATTGCCTAGGCATAGACAAAGTATTTAAAGTATTTTCCCAATCCACCTCAGCCGGCTTGTGCTTCATGCATTCATAATTTCTCTTATTTAAATTTTGTACCCTTATCCAGATAAAGTACCTTACTTGAAAACATAATGTAAGCCATCCCTCCCTTACTGCCATTAGCACTCATTTTGTCTTTTGTTCTGAGCACAACACATCATCTGCTCCACTCAGTCAACCTCCCTCTCCATCAACAGAATAAAAAGCATAATTTTCAAACCCCTTTAATTTCTGAAGAAGGGGTCATATTAGACTCGAAATGTTAACTGTTTCTCTCTTCACAGATGCTGCCTGACATTGTAGGTTCTCATCCATAAAGATTGTTAAATTACCTCTTGTTCATTACATAATAGTTGATCCAAACTATAATAGTAGAGTTGTCCTCTACTCTTCAACATGCTGCTTGAGAAAACCATCAAATAAGTTTACTCCATAAGCTTATTCTCCACAGCTTTACCACTCAGTTGGTATCAAGAGTGTGGTGTTGGAAAAGCACAGCAGGTCAGCCAGCATCCGAGGAGCAGGAGAATCGACGTTTCAGGCATAAGCCCTTCATCAGGATTCAAAATGTTGATTCTCCTGCTCCTTGGATGCTGCCTGACCTACTGTGCTTTTCCAGCACCACACTCTCGACTCTGATCTCCAACATCTGCAGTCCTCACTTTCTTCCACTCAGTTAGTATATCCGATCTCTGTGCTGATTGAAGTCACCCATGATAACTGGTGAAACATGCTATAAGCTTCTCTTTCCTCCTGATTTGTACCAAACTCCACACTGACACTTATAAATAACTCCAAACAGTGTCTGCTGACCCTTGCTATTTCTTAGTTTTACACCTCAGAGCCTCTCTGACAAGCTAGTTTGAACCAACCCCAACAGTACTGACAGATCTCCCTGCATTGACATCAACCCCAGTCTTGTTAAGATGCAGCTTATACAAGTCATGCCTGCCCCAGAACTGGTCCCCATGACTCAGAAATCTGATGCCATCCCTCCTACACCAGTTCTCCAGGTATGTGTTTAACCAATTGACTCTCTTGTTCCTGTGCTGACTAGTTTTGGCACTGGCAGTAATTTGGAGATGGCGAAAGTAAGGACTGCAGATGCTGGAGATCAGAGTCAAGATTAGGGTGGTGCTAGAAAAGCACAGCAGGTCAGTCAGCATTCGAGCAGCAGGAAAATCAATGTTTCGGGCAAAAAGTCCTTCATCAGGAATTTCATTGATGAAATTCCTGATGAAGGGCTTTTTGCCCAAAACATCGATTTTCCTGCACCTCATAATTTGGAGATGACTGCTCTTGAAATCCAGCTTTTTAATTTCCTTCTTAACTCCATGAAATCTGCTTTCAGAATACCATCCCTCTTCTACCTATGTTGTTGGTACCAATGTGGACCGCAACTTCTGGCTGATCAGTTTTCTAAAAAGGATGTTGTGCAGTGCACTTTGTCCACCCTTCATCCTGACACGAGGGAGGCAGCACACCTTGCTGGAGTCATATTTCATGTGCAGAAATATCTGTCGGATCCCCGGACCACTGAAACCCTATCACTATTGCTCTTCTATCCTTCTTTCTGTTGCCCCTTCCCCTCCTCAACCCCTGTCGATGTGAGATGCCCTTGGTGCCCCATTGACTTATCTGTGGCTGTTTTCACTTCAGGAATCATTCCCTTCATGAGTTTACAAAGTGAAATATCAATTCTGTATCACATTCACACCTTTTTTACATCACTATCCCTCCCTTACTGCTATTAGCACTCCTGTTGTCTTTTGTTCTGGGCACACATCACTCACTCAACCTCCCCCTTCATCAACAGAATAAAAAACACCATTTTCGAACCCCTTTAGTTTGTGAACAGGAGTCATATTAGACTCAAAGCTCTGTTTCTCTCTCCACAGATGCTGCCTGATGTGTTGGTTTTCTGCAGCATTTTCTGTATGTATTCCAGCTCATTACTGTCCTATCAGTCTACTCCTTATCATCAGCTAAGTGATAGAGGGCTATCCAGCTTACTCTTGCAAAGGAATAACCTGCTTACTGAGGCTCCATTTGGAATCTATCAGATTCACTCAGCTCTTCATTTCACCACAAACAGAACAAAAGAACTGAATTCCAGAGGTGAGGTGACACTGAAAGCCTTTGACATCAAAGCAGCATTTGTACATATGAAACATCAGGGAGCCTTAGCCAAACCAGCGTCAATGGGAATCAGAGGAAATAGCTCCACTGATCGGAGGCCTATCTAACAGTAGGAAAGATGAATGTGACTGCTGGAGGTCAATCATCTCAGTCCCAGAACTTCTCTGCAGGAATTCCTCAGGGTAGTGTCATGGATCCAGCCATCCTCAGCTGCTTTATCAATACCCTTCCCTCCATCATAAGAAGTGGAGACATTCACTGATAATTGCACAATATTTGGCACCATTGACTGTTCCTCAGATATAAACAAGGGCCCACATCTATATGCAACAGGATGTGCACAATATCCAGTTTTGAGCTGGTATGTGGCAAATAACATTCACACCAACCAAGTGCCAGGCAATGACCATCACCAATGTCCTATGAAATTCAATGGGATTTCTGATCTCTGGATCTTGACTATCAACATCCTGGAGATTACCATTCAACAGAAACTAACTGTAGAAACCATGTAAGTACAATGGCTGCAACAGTAGGTTAGAGGCTAGTAATTCTGTGGCAAGTAACTCACATTCTGTCTCTACAATGCCTGTCCATTATTTACAGGCCACAAGTCTGGAGTGCAATGGAACAATCTCAGCTTATCCAGACAGGTGCAGCTTCCTCAACACTCAAGAAAATCAATACCATGTAGAAAAGTCAATCCATTTGACTGACACTCATCTATCACCTTCAGCATTATGTCCCTTCACCACTGACACACAATAACAACAATGTGGACTTTCTATAAGATGCATTGCAATAACTCATAGAGTCATAGAGATGTACAGCATGAAAACAGACCCTTCAGTCCAACCCGTCCATACCGACTAGATATCCCAACCCAATCTAGTCCCACCTGCCAGCACCTGGCCCATATCCCTCCAAACCCTTCCCATTCATATACCCATCCAAATGCCTTTTAAATGTTGCAATTGTACCAGCCTCCACCACTTCCTCTGGCAGCTCATTCCATATACGAAAAAGTTGCCCCTTATGTCCCTTTTATATCTTTTGCCTCTCACCCTAAACCTATGCTGTCTAGTTCTGGACTCCCCTACCTCAGGGAAAAGACTTAGTCTATTTATCCTATCCATGCCCCTCATAATTTTGCAAACCTCTATAAGGTCACCACTCAGCCTCCGATGCTCCAGGGAAAAGAGCCCCAGCCTGTTCAGCCTCTCCCTATAGCTCAAATCCTCCAACCCTGGCAACATCCTTGTAAATCTTTTCTGAGCCTTTTCAAGTTTCACAACATCTTTCCAATAAGAAGGAGACCAGAATTGCATGCAATATTCCAACAGTGGCCTAACCAATGTCCTGTACAGCCACAACATGACGTCCCAACTTCTGTACTCAATACTCTGACCAAGACTCCTTTGACGGTTCCTTCCATATTGGAAACACCTACCACCTAGAAGGATGAGGACAGTAGATACAAAGAAACGTCACTATATGCAACATCCCCATCAAGTCACACACTTTCCGGTGTTGGAATTATATCACCATCCCTTCACTGTCACTGGGTGAAAAACCCGGGCTTCCCTTCTTAACAACAACGTGTGTGCACTTACATTCCATGAACTGCAGTGATCAAGAAGACACTTTCTCCAAAGCAATTAGTGATGGACAATAAATATTGGCTTAGTACACGTTGCCTACATCTTATGAAGAAATGCGAGATGCTGGATTTTAAGAAGGTAAATCAGGGCAGGACTTATGCAGTTAATGTTAGGGTCCTGGGAAGTATTGCCAAATAAAGTGACCTAGGGGTGCAGCTGCATAATTCCTTGAAAGTGGAGTCACAGGTAGGCAGTGTGGTGAAGAAGGCATTTGGCACACTTGCCTTCATTGGTCAGAACATTGAGTAAAGAAGTTTAGATGTCATGTTACGACTTTACTGGCATTGGTGGGGCCATTTTTAGTATACCGTGTCTAATTCTTGTTGCTCTTCTACTGGAAGGATGTTGTTAAACTTGTAGAAAAGACTTTCAAGAATATTGTCAAGGTTGGAGGGTTTGAGCTGTAGCGAGAGGCTAAATAGGCTGGGATATTTTCCCCACACCATTGAAGGCTGAGGGGTGACCTTCTAGAGGTTTATAAAATCATGAGGATAATGGAAAAAATGAATAGTCAAGATTTTTTTCCTAGGTGGGTGATTCCAAAACTAGAGGGCATAGGTTTAAGGTGAGGAGGGAAAGATTTTAAAAGGCCCTGAGAGGTACCTTTTTCATGCAGAGGGTGGTACGTTTATGGAACGAGCTGCCAGAAGAAGTGGTGGAAGCTGGTACAGTTACAACACTTAAAAGGCATCTAGATGGGTATATCGAAGAAGAAGGATTTAGAGGGATATGGTCCAAGTGTTGGCAAATGAGACTAGGTCAGATTGGGATGTCTGGTCAGTGCAAATGAGTTGGACCGAAGGGTCTGTTTCTGTGCTGTATAACTCAAGGTCTATGTGTCCATAAAGGCTTCGTGATCTCAGAGTTGGTGTTCTTAAGTTGGGTTTATCCTGATCTAGTTTTTCAGCCTTTTCTTCTTGAATTCTCATTTTTCTCTCACAGTATAGCTGTGAATTTATCTCCATCAATTCAGAAATAAGTGATATGTTTCATTCTTCTTTCACATTCAGTCTATAAGTGATTCTTAAATAGTCTGTAGTTTATGCTGTGTCTGACATTTCACTGATTCAGTGTATGTTGACTGTCGTGAAGTCGTGGCAGGGTGATATATCTACAAATGCATATCTCGCAATGTCTATATGTTGAACGTCTATGACAACCATGCAGATCAATAGTATTTGCAGTCCTACACTAATGACACTGCACATGTAATTAGTGAGCCATTGAATGCTGAACGTTTTGTCTCCATAAATTCCCACATCTCTAAGTACATGTTTTTGAGAATTCACAGGAGTAGTATATTGGCATATGCTCCATGTCAATCTTCTCTGATAATGAATAATATCACCACTTTTCTGAGGATATTTGAATTTGGATGTTGTGATGATGTTAATATTTGTCATGAAATTGACAGTGTGAGACATCTGTTCACTGTTCTGTCTTGTTGCAAACTTTGTCAGATTCTGGTTTGTCAATCACTTCATGTTCGTGGCTTTGGCAAGATACCAGATGGTCTTTATTGCAACTTGAAAGTACTGTTTTTGTGAAACTACTTGTGC
Organism: Chiloscyllium plagiosum; assembly: GCF_004010195.1. Classification (NCBI taxonomy): domain Eukaryota; kingdom Metazoa; phylum Chordata; class Chondrichthyes; order Orectolobiformes; family Hemiscylliidae; genus Chiloscyllium; species Chiloscyllium plagiosum. Next base: position 54,587,672 of record NC_057725.1, on the reverse strand, counting down.
ATGGTTGCTTTGGGGTCAGTGCACAGCTCTTTGTAGTTGCAATCAGCCTGTGCTCTATTACACAGTCAGTGGCAATAGCCTTTTCTGTCACAAGCATTGCAACATTGATTCAAAACTCAGCATTTCCTTGGTGCGTGGAGAAGACCACATGTTCCACATGTCTTGTTCTGTCTGGTAGTTCTAGGGATTGCTTCAACCATCCAGTTTGATCTTAGAACCCATAAGCTTTGTTAATCTGTGAGGGTCACTTTGCATTTATGTACATCCTACTGTAGTTCTTCAATGCATTAAGTTTTGTCTAGTAAATCCTTCTGGAAAGCTTACAATTAGATGGATGTGATCAGCTACTCAACAACTCTGTTTGCCACTTCCCCATGTGAAAAATTACATAATAAGCCCTTTTCTCTACATTAGCTCATGAACTGCCTACGAATTCTGTGGGCTGTGTGTATTTGCATTGAATTCCGTTAAAAAAATATCAAAGTTTAATCTCATCCTGAACTGATCTTCTAATGTGGTCCACAACTGTTGGGTATCTTTTCGCTCTTTGGCTATTAATTCTGACATGTTAAATCTCAACTGTTGTCTATTGTAGACTTTTGCTCTGAATTGTCGAACAAATCTTATTGGCTTGTTTTTCTGCATTGGGACACACCCAAATCAACAAACTGTAACTCTGAATGTAGTTTAGATTGGATTCCCTAAAGTGTGGAAAAAGGCTCTGCGGCCCAACAAGTTCACACTGACCCTTTGAAGAGTAACCAACCCAGACCCATTTCCCACTAACTAATGCACCTAACATTATGGGCAATTTAGAATGGCCAATTCACCTGACTTGCATATCTTTCAACTGTGGGAGAACGTGCAAACCTCCACACAGACAGTGACCTAAGGGTGGAATTGAACCTGGGTCCCAGCGTTGTGAGGCAGTAGTGCCACCATGCCACCCTATGTAAGTCATTTAAAATCTGTTAGGAGGTCTGCTGTGGAAAATTAAAACTCAGGACTATTATGCACATTCTGACAATATGCTCTTGGACCATTCTTTGCAACTATTAAACCTGAAAGCATCTGATCACTTGCCTTTCTCAAGTGAGTTAAACTGGCCTCCCAATACGGATTTGGCTGCTTAAGCTGGGTTTTCAACACTTTCGAAAGCTTGATAAAACAAAGACATTGAGGATTGTCTCATGTATTTTAGAACAATTTCAATCTGTTGACCATGTGTTTCACCAAATAGTAACTTGCTTGCTGACTGTTCAAGTGCGATAGACCTCATCAGCATGATGTTTTCTCCAACTGTACACTATATCCTGTTAATGATAATGGTTTAATAATCAATCAGGATTTGATTAATTCCACTGATTAGCTTATTTTAAACAGTAAAATACATTATCAGTTATGGGGTAGTCATTACATCAGCCAGCAGATTTACAGCTTGTTACCCATTGCCAGCAGAGTCACAACCGTGGAGACACTGAACATCCTTAAAGGTGAACTCTCTTAAAGGCAAGGTACACACACAAGGGGGAGGTGATGCTGGAGGCAGGTGCAGACCACAGAATTTTATTTGATAGTATTTTTTTGCAAGTCAACATGAGGTGAATCTTTGTATTTTTAGAGCATCTTGAGAAGCCTGGACAGCAATGCACTTGGCTGATCTAGTGATAGGTGTCCCAATTTCATAGTCCTCCTCTGCCAAAGATGACAGATGGAAGCTTTCATTCTTCTCCATTTGTCATCATTTTTCTGCTAAGCTATTGAAGCACTAACTAACCATTGGCTGCTGTAAAGAATTGTGCTTTTGATTTAAGCTGCAGGACAGCATCAACATGGCAAAGAGAACCAGAATATTTAAATCATAGCACAGGGATGTGGTTAAACACTGTGCCACTTTATCTCTTAATGCTGCTCACTTTTACGTAGTCTGATTAGCCTTCCACTTATGGGTCTATAACTCACCGGTAGGCACAGATTCATCAAAATAAGAAGGCCATGCTTTTGAGACCCATTCAAGAAACTCAAATACAAAAGCTAGGCTGACACTCCTTTTCAATTATAGTGCAGTTTTGGAGGGGCCTGACTTTCAAATGAGATATTAAACTGAGGGCCCCTCCTGTGGTATTTTCCCAGGTAACCACACCTCGTACCTTGCCCTATTTGACACCTCCACCAATATATTGTCATGGATAAGGATAAGGCATCTCCAAGTCATGGATAAGAGTTGTTTGAGATAGTTTGCTGCCATCAACCCACCTTTGTTTTGGGAAAATTTAGTGATCTGTGGTAGAGACTACACCACTGAAGAGATACTGTTCTTCCACAGTAAGAATGTTTATTGAATGACAGCAATAAGTAATAGTACATTTGAGTCAGCATTAGCATAGGTTTAGGGTGAGAGGGGAAAAATTAAAAGGGACCTAAGGGGCAACATTTTCACACAGACGGTGGTGCGTGTATGGAATGAACTGCCAGAGGAAATGGTGGAGGCTGGTATAATTGCAACATTTAAAAGGCATCTTGATGGGTATATGAATAGGAAAGGTTTAGAGGAATTTGGGTCAAGTGCTGGCAAATGGGACTAAATTAATTTGGGATATCTGGTCGGCATGGACGAGTTGGACCAAAGGCTCTGTTTCCGTGCTGTACATCTCTATGACTCTATGACGTTACAGAGTTGGTTACTGATATATCTGCTCTCTCTGAAAGCTAGAGTGCAACACTTCATCTCCACCCTCAGACAATGTTTGTCATCATTAAAATGCATGGATCCAAAATGTTACGTGAACAATACAGCTTTAGAATCATTCCTTTATCTAATCAACCTGCCCAACAATTTTGAAGAAGGACAGTGAAATTGTCCCTAGAATCCAGACCAACGTTTATCCCTCAAGCAGCAATGCTAAAAACACATTCACGTTGCCTGGAGGAACCTGTTTGTGTGATTTTCCTGTTGCATTTCCTACATTACAACAGTGACTCTTCAAAACATATTAAGTGGTTGTACAGCACAATGTGATGTCATGAGATCGATAAAGGTGCCATATAAATGCAAGTCTTTTCTCTTGATCGGTTGAGATATCGCTACCTTGGGCACTTCATTTGATATGTATTATGAGACTCACCAAGAAATCCAGCAATAGGTTTGTTGTTTAAATAAGTCAAAACGTGTTGGGTGAGAACCTTTGGTGTTGCCATGGAATCTCATTGTGGTATTACTCTCCTCTTGGTTGATATGGGAAGTAGTGTCGCAATCCTGTTCATCGCCTATGGCCTGCTATCTCTAAGGAGCCAAATATATGTTCTGAGAGATTACTGGATGCGTGATTCTTAACAGATTAATGGGGCTAACTTGAGGATTATGTATTAACTTCATATTAACCATTATCATTTTAGTATTGTAGATCCACCATGTCCTTATGGAGCCTAGATGGGCACAGTACAATCAGATTTTGTTACTTGCTTAGCTGTTGCTATCGATGGTCACCAAACTAAACATATTTTAGCTCATTCTTTTACTATAATTGCTGCATCCTATGATTCTGCCCACCAGCTATCTAACAAAGGAGCAGCACCCTGAAAACTTGTACTTTCAAATAAACCTGTTGGACTATAGCCTGGCATTGTGTGATTTTTAACTTGGACGTAATGAAAGCATTGCTGTATTGAGATCATGATAATTCATGTCAGAAATTATAAGAAAGCTTCACAAGAACCACAAGCAGATATATTCAAACTATATCGCCATTTTCCCAGCCAAAGGCATGGCTATGCCCAACCTGACACCACAACAGCAGAAGGAAGTAACTGCAGGAATTGACCATTCAACCAATCAAGCTTGTGCTGCCATTCAGTATGATCATGACTGATTTTGAACTTCGTCTCCACTCTCCCACTTACTCCCCAAGTCCCTTGATTCTCTGAGAGACAAAAATTCTGTTTATCTCAGCCTTAAGTATATTCAGCACTGGAGCATCCACAACCTTTCTAGTTAGAGAATTCCAATGATTCACATACCTTTGAGTGAAGACATTTCTCTCACCTCAGCTGCAAATGGTCAGCCTCTTTCTGAGACTGTGCCCTCATCCCTCAGATTTTACAGCCAGCCAGGACAACTTCACAGTGATAACCTAATTACGCTTCTTCTGACTCTCTTATACTGAAGTGAAATTATCTTTAAATTTTCTAAACTCTGAAGAATTTAGGCCTAACTTGTTCACCACAGGACAACCCTCTTATCCCAGGGACCAATCCAGTGAGTTGTCTCAGTACTGCTTCCAACCAAACATATTGTCTTCCTTAAATGTGGAGTGAAAATTACACACAATATTTCAAGTGAGTGGTTTCACTGTCGCCCTGTACAAATGTATTCAAGCTTCCCTATTCCTATACTTCACTATCCTTGCTACAAAAGCAAACATTCCACTTTATTTCTTAGTGTTTGCTGTATATTCACGCTAACTTTCTTTGCTCCTGTACAGGCATTCCAAAGTCTCTCTCAACATGAGCATTTGCATGTTTCACACCTCTTAAAAATAATTGCTTTTCTATCCTTACAATCAAAGTGAATAAACTCTCACTTTCTCACATTATGTTCAATCTTTCATCTTGTTGACAACTCACTTAACCAATATCGTTGCAGTCTTTTTCTGTCCTGCTTAGAGCAAATGTTTTTTTGCTGTTAGCAAACATTACTCACTCTCTGTGAGTATCAATCATAAATATAAAAGTTTAAGAGCAATCATTAATAAAAAAACAAGAAACCTTTTTTTAAAAAAAATCTACTTGACATGGCCTGTGAACTTGAAAATGCCCCATTTGATTTAATTCGATTTGAGACTAGGACCCGACGGCACAGACTCAGAGTAAAGGAAAGACCCTTTAGGACAGAGATAAGTACAAACTTCTTGAGCCAGAGGGTGTTGAATCTGTGGAATTCATTGAAGATATTTAAAACAGAGATTGATAAGTTCTTGATTTCTACAGGGATCAAAGGTTGTGGGGAGAAAGCAGGAAAATGGGGTTGAAAAACCTATCAGCCATGGTTGAATGGCAGAGCAGATTTGATGGTCTGAATGGCCTAATTTCTGCTCCTGCGGTCTTTTGGTCTTATTGCTGTCACCTGTACTGAAGGACAGTGAAAAGTGTTGAGGCTTTTGTGGGTTACACACAGATTGTACTATACAAGTGCATCAAGGTAACAGAGTGCAAGATGCAACATTACAGTTGCCAAGAAGATGCAGAGAGGGCTCATCATTAATATTAAAGAGGCCCATTCAAAAGCATGATAACAGCAGTGAAGAAACTGTTCTCAAATCTGTTTGTACCTGTATTCAAGTTTTTATTTATTCTGCCCGATGGAAGAGGGTGGAAAAGAGTGGGAGGAGTGGGAGGAGGCTTTTGATTATGTTGGTTATTTACCCAAGGCAGCAGCAAGTATAGGTGGAGTCAATGGATGGAGGGCTGGTTTTCGTGAAGGACTGGGCTCTGTTCACAATTTTCTGTAGTTTTTTTGGGTCTTGGGAAGAGCAGTTGCCATGCTACGCTATGATGCTTACTATGGTGCAGCTATAAACATTGGAAAGAATCTTTGTAGACATGCTGCATTTTCTTAGCCTTCTGAGGAAGTAGTGACATTGTTGCATTTTCTTCACCATGGTGTCAACGTGGGTGGATCAGGACAGATTGTTGGTGACCATCGCTCCCGAGAACTTGATGCACTTGACCATCTCAACCTCAGCACCATTGAAGCAGATAGAGACGTGCCCTCCATTCCGCTTCCTGAAGTCAATGACCAGCTCCTTTGTTTTGCTGATGCTTTCAGAGAGATTCTTGTCTTTCCACCGTCCAGCTAACTGCTCTATCTCCTTCCTATATGCTGTCTTGCCATTGGTTGAGATCTGACCTATGATAGTGGTGTCATCAGCCAACTTGTAAATGGAGTTGGTGCAGAATTTGGTCACACAGTTTTGTGTGTGTGTGTGTGCGTGTGTGTGTGTGTATGTAAGGAGTGTAATTGGGGGCTGAGTTTGTAGCCTTGCGGGGCAACATTGTTGAGTAGTATACTGGAGGAGGTATTGCCACCAGTCCTTACTGCAGTCTACTGGTCAAGAAGATGAGAATCCCGGGGTGGGGGTGTGTGGAGGTGTAGATACTTAGGTTCCAGAGTTTTGAGATGAGTTTGTTTGGAATTATGGTGTTGAAGACAGAGCTATAGTCAAGAGGGTAGATCGCTCTTGGAGTGTCTTGGAAAGGACTCATAAATCAACTCAAGGATCAGTGAACGGTAATTCAAGGGTTTGTCAGTTTTATTCAGTAAGAAAAAGGAGCAGCCGTAGAAGAAGGTGGCTTAACATGTTCATATTGCTTGCTGGCTCGACAAGTTGGGGCTCACTGAGCTCCCAGCAGCTTTTGAGTTGTGAAGAAGGCTCATTATCAGACTCAAAACATCAACTCTGTTTCTGTCTCCACAGATATCGGCAGACCTGGTGAGTTTCCCCAGCATTTTCTATGTTTGCCCCAGATGCTGTTTGGTAGGTCTGCACAGCTGGGATCTGGAAAAGGTCTGGGAGTTATTTAGCTGCTTAGAGGATTGGGGCTTAAAGATGCTCCGGGTGCAGTGAAGAGTTAGAGCACAAAGAAAGACCAAGAGCTGTATTTCTTTGGTTCAGCTTGAGAAACAATATTTGGAGAAACCCAAGGCTGTGCCAATTAATTGAAGATACTTGTTGGTGAAAGGACCAGAATTGTGCTGCTGATTGGATGCAAGAATGCAGCTTTGTGGGTTCAGTGAAATAATATTATAGGAGAAGAGGTTGAACCTCTACACATTAAGCAGTGATTGAAATAATTAGAATTGGAATGGCTTTTGAGGAATTTCAGAGGCTCAAACTTCAAAAGTGAAATATTGAAATTCCTCATGAAGGAATGAGAGCTTTAAAGATCAACTCACCGCAGTCACTTACATCTGGAAGGGATGCAGAGAAATCAGAAAGATATGTCCTGAATGTATATGCTATTTGGCATTTTTTTTTATTTCACAAATATACTTTATTCATAAAATACTTTGATGATCTGTACAACTGGACATGCCATACATATGTAAACATTCCATTTGTTTGCATACCGAAAACAGAGTAATAATTCCTATTTACAGGTCTGTACGATTACATTTTTAGCTGAGGCATCAGCAGAGCCCATATGACTGCGTGGGCCCCCTGTTCTTCTTTAGACAGACAGATGTTACACGGTGGTCTTTCCCCACCGCGCCTTTGCGGCAGCTGCCCCAAGCTTTAGCGCGTCCCTCGACACGTAGTCCTGGACCTTGGAATGTGCCAGTCTGCAACACTCAGTCGGGGTCAACTCCTTCAGCTGGAAGATCAACAGGTTTCGGACAGCCCAGAGAACGTCCTTCACCGAGTTGATGATCCTCCAGGCACAGTTGATGTTCGTCTCGGTGTGCGTCCTGGGGAACAGACCGTAGAGCACGGAGACCCGCGTCACGGCGCTGCTCGGGATGAACCTCGACAAACACCACTGCATTCCTCTTCAGACTTCCTCTGCATAGGCACATTCCAGCA
>NC_057725.1:54529135-54578718 GCF_004010195.1 Chiloscyllium plagiosum | reverse complement strand
GTGTGCGTCCCGGGGAACAGACCGTAGTGCACGGAGTCCCGCGTCACGGCGCTGCTCGGGACGAACCTCGACAGACACCACTGCATTCCTCTCCAGACTTCCTCTGCATAGGCACATTCCAGAAGGAGGTGTGTGACAGTCTCGTTCCCCCCCGCAGCCGCTTCGAGGGCAGCGTGCGGTGTGGCTGAGAGTCTGGGCTGTGCATAAAGGATCTCACAGGCAGAGCCCTTCTCACCACCAGCCAAGCCATGTCTTGGTGCTTGTTGGAAAGTTCTGGCGATGAGGCATTCTGCCAAATGGCTTTGACAGTCTGCTCAGGGAACCGCTCAATAGGATCCGCCCTCTCCTTTTCCCGAAGGGTCTCAAGGACACTACGTGCTGACCACTTCCTGATGGACTTGTGGTCAAAGGTGTTTTTCTTCATAAACTTCTCCATCAAGGACAGGTGATATGGAACAGTCCAACTACACGGTGCGTTCCGCGGCAGCGAGGCCAGGCCCATCCTTCGCAACACCGGGGACAGGTAGAACCTCAGTACGTAGTGACACTTGGTGTTTGCGTACCGGGGATCCATGCACAGCTTGATGCAGCCACACACAAAGGTGGCCATCAGGGTGAGGGTGGCATTGGGTGTATTTTTTCCCCCGTTGCCCAGATCTTTGTACAGCGAGTCCCTTCGGACCCGGTCCATCTTTGACCTCCATATAAACTGGAAGATGGCCCGGGTGACTGCAGCGGCACAGGTTCTGGGAATAGGCCAGACCTGTGCCACGTATAATAGCAATGACAGTGCCTCACACCTGATGACCAGGTTTTTTCTCGCGATGGAGACCGACCGTAGCATCCATCTGCCCAGTTTCTGCCTCACTATGCTGATACGCTCCTCCCAAGACTTGGCGCACGCCCCAGCCCACCCGAACCAAATACCCAGCACCTTCAGGTGGTCGGTCCTGACGGTGAAGGGGATCAAGGATTGGTTGGCCCAGTTCCCAAAGAGCATGGCCTTGCTCTTGCCTCGGTTTATCTTTGTACAGCGAGTATTTGGCATACAGGGTGATGTTGTTGACCCCAGTTTGTCTGGTAATTTGCATTTACTTTATGTTATTTTTGGATGTTAGGGTTGAGATTAGCTCTTTTAGTGTGCTTTACTTTTCTGACTTTATATAGTAAACCTTTTTTAATATATTATGCTATCATATGGCTTTATTCTCTTACGTGGTGTCCAGGATTTCAAATTCCACAAATCTTTAAGCAAGAATTTACTGGTCCCTAACAGCATCATAACCAAATTTGGGCACATGGCATTGTAACAGAAATTTGGAGATCCTCTTCAGGATCATATTGCAAATTGGCATTCTCGTCTGAGAGTACAGCAAGATAGTTTCAAACTATTCAAAGTAGCTGCAAGCACCAAATGGAATATTGTGGAAACAGTAAGAGAACAGCAGTAGGGCAGACAATGCTGTGCACAGGCCTTAATTAGTTTTACTGGCATTCAAATGTGAAGAGATTTGAGGTATTTTACATTTGCAGTTTCTTTCGATCATGCAAGTTCTCCCAGCCTTTTGTTGCAATGAAGAGCTACGACAATGTGTGCAAATTAAAGAGTGGAGAATATAGGTATAGTCTTTCATGGCTTGTTGCTGCTTCTCATCTAAAACCATGCTGTATGCTGAAACTATATTGCCTACATTTTAACCAGCTCAGTTAAAGTGTATTTACCCTCCATTCCTCCTAATCCTTCCCCTGTCAGCATTTGAAAGGTCACTTTGACAACTCAAGTAGTTGCACATGGAGGATTAGTTTAGTATATGTACACCCATATATATGTTTGGCATGTTAACCTTATCACAAATATGGGTGAAAGTGAAGTCTATAATGTACACTGTTCCAAAGTTTCTTCAGTCATAAACTTTGAATCATGTGTCTCATATGAAGTGTCCCATTTTATTTTCACATCAACACTGATGGCAAGTAAGACCTCTATAAACAAGTATAATTGTACAGAAATACTAATACTGCTTTTGCTGGTCAGACCTCCATACCCCAGAAGACAGATTTAAATGAATACATATGAGTATTCATAAGTATCCACTTTTGCAAAGACTAATGTATAAATCTATAAAAATTCATTCTAATGTTAGATCTCTCTGTAGTCTCACTCTGTAGACTCCTCCTACCTACAATATACCAGAGACTCAGCATTCTTCCAAACCTGAACTTGTATGTATGTGCTACCACTTTCAGCTATTCAGATCTCAAATCCCAGAATACCCTTCATAAACCATCTGTCTACGTCTCTCTACTTTTAAGATACCCTTCAGTCTACCTTTGATCAAGTGTTTGGTCACCTGCCCTAGTGTTTCATTCTTTGGCTCAATAACACATTTTTGTCTGAATACCTCACTATGAAGTGCCTTGGGACATTTTACTACGCTCAGAATGTTATAAATGTCAATTGTTATTATGTTGTTCATTCTTTTTTGGATTACCTTTTTATGATCCTAGTTCAAAACATTCACAGTACATTAATATCCATAAACCTCTCACCAGACACAACATTTTTCATACATTCATTTATTTTCATCTCCAGTTTGAATGAACTTCACATTACGTTGGGCCATGACTTAGGATAGGTGAATGGATATTTTTATTCACTCATGGGTGCAGGGCGTCATTAGCTAGGTCAGCATTTATTGTCCATCCCTAATTGCCCAGAGGGCAGTTAAGAGTCAGCCACATTGCTGTGGGTATGCAGTCACATGTAGGCCAGACCAAGTAAGGATGGCAATTTCCTTCCCTAAAGGGCATTAATAAACCAGATGTGTTTTCCAACAATTGACAATAGGTTCATGGTCATCATTAAACGTTTACTTCCAGATTTGCTTTTTATATATTGAATTCAAATTTCACCATCGGCCATGACAGGATTCGAACCCAGGACTAAACGCTGTTACGTAGACATTACTGAGATGAATATTATGGTTTTGACTGGGCTTCTCAACTTAGTCACTGCATCTGAAATAACCATAGGTATGAAGGTCTGCTGCTGTTTTCCTCATACTTATCATGAGGTTTCCAACATGAATATTGTAAATGTTTATGCTAAGGTCATTCTCTGCAGATTGTCCAGTCAGTAGAACAAATTATAAAGGACACCTTAGGTGGATACAATTGGATATTTTCTTTTAGCATGTATCTATTTTCATACTTAAAACCTGTTAAAAATGTCTATTTGGCACACCATTTATTTGCAGTGATAGTATTCCTTTAGGTCGATATTGGGAAGCATGAATTTTCCACTGGTATCTACTCTCAAGATCTGTTTCAACTGGTAACGAGGCTGATATCATTAAACAAACAGTCTGCTCTTTCTTTAGCAACAGAATTACACAAGGAGCACGGCCAGTGAAGATTGTGCTCTTTCCAATGCCCTCTAAAGCCCTATGGTTGCAGAGGACAAAGGTTTCTTGCAGCTGTCAGGGCTCTTTCCACTAATCCTCTGCACTGTCGACAGATGACCTTAAGCACTCACTGATGGAGGTTCAAGAGATGTTTACGCAAACAGGAAGAGAACAGCCTGACCGGTGTTAATGACAGCCCATTCATATTTGTATCTCAGCAGCTTGAGGAAAATACAAGAAGGTCTGTGCACATCAAAAGAAAAAAAATCACAGCGAACATATTTCAGTTTGGGAATTATCAAAATTATTAATTAGTGCTGTGAAACATCTCAAATTGGAAACTGCTCCCAGCAATTCTAACATCATTTCTCAGAACAGTTATTTGGAAATACCTCATCCACCACTTTTCCTCTTCTTAATGCGTTGAACTTGGGTTACTTGATTCTAAGCCATTGAAACCATGCCATAGCTTTCAGAAAATAATTATTTTTGTGTTTCGATTGTCATCAGCCAAAGGACTTTCATGTGGTCTGTTACGACAGTAATATTTTTAAACAGAGTCATTTCACTAATTTGGAATTTCTTGCCAACCTCCCTCTGCACAGTATGAAGTGAACACAATGCTGTTGTTTTGCCTAGAAGACAATCTAATTATGATTTACTAATTGACTGATTATTTACAGAGTTATTTATTCATTAGATAATGGAGGACCTTTGGCTTGCAAAGTATTATGGGAAGCGTATTCTTCACAAACTTACTGAGGTTTCAACAATAGAACTATTGGAGGCAATCTTCACAGCAATTCCTAAAACCAAACACTTTTCAATCCTTGTAATAGCACAGTTTAAACTCAAGGGTATGGTCAGTGAGAACACAAAAACACTATTGTAATAAATTGCTTTTATTGATATTAAAAACAAAAGTACAATGATTGTGAATCTCATCTTTCTCTAGAGTCTAGTGTTGGTTGAGTGCACATGTTAAATATATGACATATTAGTTAACAGGAGAGTACACCTTAACTGTATCTGCTAAAACATTTCTTAAAAAAAGTAAAAAGCTTTATTTAACTAATGCGATTGCGGATGTTTCCCTTCATACTGGCTGATGCAAACATTTGACAAAAGAACTATGTTTTCTGAGTACTACTTAAGTGATGTAATTTTGAGCTCATTTTCTTTTCATAAAAAAAAACAAACTGGAAGCTTTCCATTTTTGATGAAGCAACGGTGAATATAAATGTGGAGTCACTCAAACCAGAAGTGAATCAAAAAAACTGACAGGAAACAAAAGATGTTAACACAATGTGGGTCACAAAAAAAACTAGAGATGAGCTGTAATCAAGTAATTGCACTTGATTATACCATAGCTGACAGCAGTGAGCATGGGTACACAGTCTCCAAAAGAAGGCCTGAGGTTCTCTGGCTGAATCAAGGCACCTCACAGAGGCTTCCAATACCAAATAACACTCATATTGACAGAGAGAGAGAGAGAGAGAGAAAGAGAGAGAGAGAGAGCAGAGAGAGAGAGAGAGAGAGTGCGAGAGAGAGAACAAAAAAAACATTTTCTTTTCATTTTTTGGTACAAAGCATCTACGAAAGCTTTACTAGTACAAAATTAGACAAAATAGTTATCTGTCTTTGCAGTTGCTCATCAGTGCTAAGTACATTATTTGGACCAATTTTCATATATATTTTACATAAAATAAATAATGCCTTTACGCAGTGCCATTACTTTTAATAGCTTGGCGGCTCAACACTGCAAGATATAGCTCAGACTAAATCCAAAAAAAGATCTGACCCTGGACAGTAAGTATGAGTTCAAGTATGTTTTCAAAGCAAAGCAAGTAACTACTATGAAGAAGAAATAAAGTTAGTTGAAAAACATAGGAAAAAAATTACTACAACACTGCTGTTTCCCTTTGATTTTTGTCTCTTTTTTGTGCCTTTTGTCTTCTCCTTGCCTATCTTGCACCGCCAAAACCAAGCTAATTTTTTTAAAAAAAGACGTGTTTCCTAAAACGGAAAAAGTTAATTTCAAGTTCTGTTTGATGTTCATGCATTTATCAAATCCCAATTCTTCGAATCAGCTCTTTTGCTTCTTTAAAAGCAAGTTAGCACCGTAATACAAGTGTGCCCGTGACCACACTTATTGTTTATCAGAAATAGTGCCATTGAGAGAAAAATAAAAAAAAGACTTGACGCAATCTGTGGCAATGCGAGACTGCACGCACCACTGTCTTTAGTCCCTCACAGGTTCACCTAATCTCATCTTGTTTAAAAAAAGGTGCAGGATCTGGATGACACTAGGTATTCCACGAAGTGTTGATATCCCTTCTTGTATAGGTGCAGAACAAGCGAGGACACATTATCTAGAATGCATCACGTGACATTTGTATGCAAAATAAATTGTAGTCTGCGGCATGACCTTTTTTGGGCCCAAGCACCTCAGACACCACGACTTCTTTTGCCCACCAGGTATCACTTTTACCAGGCTGCTTAAGTAACATTGCACTTCTTCACTGGCTGATGGGGAGGGGGGAGGGGAATGGGCATGGGGTGAGTTGGGGTGGGGTTGAGGATGTTGAAGGCAGGGAAGGAGATCTAGTTGAAGGAGGTGGGTGGGGAAGGGGTAGAAAAATTCAGTTGGAATGCCACAGAAATGACGTCGTGTACAAAGCTATAATCCCCGACTTTATCTCAAGAAATGTGCAAAAATGTTTCTTCATCATTCTTGACTGAAGTATTTCTTTGATGCCGCTCGGACTTGCAGGGGTGGCTTGACAGGGAGAGTCAGAAGTGGCTTGTGCGTTTTGACATACTGTAAGCTCTGGACTTCCTCAACTTGTCTCCTAAGCCTTTGGGCCATGAAACCTGAAGGAATGCCTCTTCGCAGACGCTGGGCAGATCTTTTTTGCCAGAAGTCATATTTGGAATACTTGGCAACCAGAGGCTTCCTAAAGCTTTCCTGCAATTAAAAATAAACAGCATTAGCAACGCTGCCATGTGCATTTTGTAACAGCATCAAAAGCCTATCTGATGTTCAAAACCTCAGGCAACTGATAACCACCACGTTTCCATTGTTGACTGGCTTTGCACTGCTGGTCCCTGAGCAAACAGCAAATAAGAATCACAGCATGAACTATTGTTGGCTGGTAAACAAGGTCTTAAGTGAGATCCGAGGGATTTGGTTTTGCTTTTCTGAACATTGTAGGTTTTTTTTAAGAAGTCCAGAAACATATCTTTTTGAGAGAATCAGAAACAACAGATCTGGAGGTTAACAGTCAATAACAGTCAAAGTTCAGGTAATGACTTGATACAGTTCCAATTCTCTCCTTCTCCTCATGTAAAATAATGTTCCGAGCTGAGAATACAGCTTCCTGATTCCTGACCTTGAGAAGTTACCAGCCATAGTTTGTTGAGTGCTCTGCTTTATTCGTGATTAATCTCAAGTCTTATTTATCTACAATGCAAACATGTTATAAACAAGCAGATTGATTGACACTAAAATGTCAGAGAGGGATTGTAATAATTACCATTGATGAATCTTCCCACACCGCCAAAAAAAACACTCTGCAAATCAGCAATGACTGGAAATTTATCTTTTGTATCCACATTCTTACTGTGGCTGATGTCTAATAAGTCAGATGCTTGATATTCTATGGTAAATGATTCTACACAAATGAACGTACTGACTCGCAGACTCTTTCCATTATCTGCAAGGTACAAATCAAGAGTGTGATGGAACATTCTCTACTTTCCTGGATGGATGCAGCTCCAACAGCACTCAAAAAACTCAACCACTTTCAGAACATAACAGCCCACTAGAATCAGCATCCACCTTAAACATTCGCTTACTAGTGCACAGTGACAGCAATGTATCATGTACAAGATGCATTGCAGCAACTCATCAAGGCTTCTTTGACAGCACCCACAAACCAGTAACCATTGAGAAATCCAAGGATGACAATCACATGGAAACTCCATCAAGTTTCTCTCCAAGCCATGCATAATCCTCTCAGAATTAAGTTGCTGTTCCTTCACTGTCGTTGGTCAGAATTTTGGAATTCCCTACCTGACAGTACTATGAGGGTACCTTCAGCACACTGGCCACAATGGTTTAAGGTGGCTACTCACCATCACCTTAATAAGGGCAATGAGACATGTTCACAAAATGCTGACCTTGCCAATGACCCTATATCCAATGAAGGAATATGTAAATGAAAATAAAAATGGGTTTACTAGACCTTTATCATTGGCATTGAATCAGCTGTCATGCCTGAGTTAGTCTAAATGAGATCAAAAAGATAAACATGCTATTGAAACTAGCTTGGCTTACTTGAAACCTGGATAGCCAATTATAATATTATGCCAGGGATCATCAGGTTAAAGATTCTTGGTTTTATATGAAACAACCTCAAATTGTGAGCCCCTGAATATTTTACTAGTGATTAAAGATAGAAGGAAAGGCATATATGAATAGTACAGGTTTTGAAAATAAAATGGCAATACAGTAAATCTGAGGGGAGACTGGGAATCTTGTAGCACAGTGCCAATGTCCCTACCTCTGAGCCAGGGGGCCTGGATTCAAGCCCTACCTGCTCCAGAGAGATGTAATAACATCCATCAATAGATTGATTAGAAAACAGGTGAATCACAGGGGAACCACTAGATCTTTTTTACACTATAAAATCCCTTCATTAAGTGCACAGTTCAGAATTGGAATTAGTGGCGCTTTGATGAAAATGTTTTGTATGAAAGAAAATTCTGCTGTAAGCGTTCAACATTAGGAAGGGTTTTGAATGACAAAATAAGGTTTCCAGCTGCAAAAGCTGATCTGAGAATGCGGATAATTATAACTGCAGCGAGTCAGTAAATCCGAGTACACTGTTTAAAAATGGTGGTGGAATCTAAGCTAATAACATTCAGTAGTGAATAGGGCATGAACTTGAAAAGCAAAGATTTACTGGGTTATGTGGAAAGAAACAGCACTGACAGAGTGGGCTGAAGCACCTCCTTCTGCATTGTTTAATCTTTCATATAATACCTTGTGCACCAATGCCATCAAGGGCACTGTACTAATATACTCAGAGTAAAGACTAAACACAATTAAACCCAGTTCCACTTTCGTCATCTCCTATGATGCTGCGAACTTCACACTTTATGAATTAAAACTAGTTAATTTTGATTAATAAAGATCATGAAGAAAAATATTTTAGCTGACAGTCTTATTTAAGCTTAAAATAGCAATGGACAAAACAAAGGTGCGTTCTATATTTGCCACAGTGCTGGAGGGCAAAGAAAGTGAGCTGAAGTGGAACGTGCCCCTCTCAAACCTGCTCGACTTTGTAGCAGTCTATAGTTACAGAGTCAGAGAGTCATACAGCACAGAAACAGGCCCTTCAGCCAACTCACCCATGCTGATCAGTTGAACTAATCCTGTACTACCTATTACTGGCATACTCAAGTAAACTAAAGCAGAAACTGTTTCCAAAATGTCGATAAATCTTGTTTGGGAATGAGGTGGACCGGATCAGAACCATTTTTATTCTCTATTTAACATGTGAAAGGAAGGGTATGCAACCAGTTTGCAAACTAATCTGACAGCAGGATGGCAGAAGTAAAAGGTTATTGACAGCAGATTGCTCTAATTTTAAAAAAAAGACTCCACTGATGAAAGCAGTAAGGAAACAGCCACATACCTTATTTGCTGATGGTAAAAGATTAAAAGGTGTTCCGGAGAGATCACGCTCTTTCTTGACCGGTTTTGCGCAATAGAGTTCTAGAAGCCCCAGATCACAACTGCGGAAGCAACATTCTTCAACTATTCCTCTATTCTGTCTGCGACTATTGGATCTGCCAGTTGCTCTACCTGAAAAGGAGGAGGGAATTATTAGATTTTGTCTCCCCCCTCATCAGTAAGGAGAATCTCAGGAAGCTTTCAGTTTATATTGACTTTAATGCTGTGGAAGGAGAAAATAAACTGTGGATTTTGCCAAAAACAAAAAGAGGGCAGAGGCCACTTGACCTTGCCAACACAGCAGAAAAGCCATGCAATGAAACAGAGGGGTCCAATGAACTATATGGCATCAACTGTAGGATCAGTAAAAGATAACTTTGCCTTAGGTAATGGACCTTTTATGTCAGTTCGCTATGAACTCTGTGTTCAGGTTAGCTTTTGGAGCAGCTCAGGAACTGCAGATAGTGATTATCCTTTTGGGAATCTCCCAAATAATTACATTCCTGTTCCTCAGGTTGGTGCAGATAGCATCACTTTCTGCTGCAGGTACACGCAGAGAAGCACTTCAGCCACATTGTTATGAAAGAGTTGCACTTCCGTGCAAAGGCTTTATCTTTCTCTTAAAAAGAAAGGCCACTCTTTACATTGTTAATTTCATCTTAACTGTATGTTCCTTCACTTGTGAAGATCTCCAGATGATCAGCAAGATAAACAAGAGAGGCATGTTGACACAAGACATAACTAAGCTATCATCATAGCTAAGGTCCCACAAATTGAGGAATTTGTTAAAATCTAGCTGGATCACATTTGTCTTAAAATGTAACCGATGGACCAAATTTAATGCATAGGCAAGCACTGAAAATCAACTACAATAATTGAGGACTGAAAGTGTAATAGGCAAAACCAAAATAAATTCTTTATTCCTTCATTCTACCCTGACCCTGCAACCAATTCCTTCCTTCTGCTGAGTTCCAAACTCCCAGATCATTAAAAATGTGCTTAAAATAAAAGATGGAATGCTACAGCAGTATTTCTTTAATCAGAAGAATGTGAAAATAAACAAGCACTCCATTGTAACTATCAGCAGAATGGTTTAGCCTTGTGTCCTTGTCAGAGAGAGAGAGAGAGAGAGAGAGAGAGAGAGAAAACACGTGAGAAAATGTGCTTATTCAGCACAATTGCTCGCTTGGAAATGAGTTTATCCAAGAGCTGGGTTTATGACACTGGACACCTGCCTGCTAATTGTTCCTTTTCTCTATTACAATGAGGTCTGTGGTCAACGAAAAGGAACCTTTTAATATAGTCGAGAGGTTTTCATTGTGCACTGAACAAGTCGGATGTTTGTGGAAAATAGCACATTCTGTTTAAGGTTTCCTCAATGATTGGCAGCAAAAGCTACTGACATTGTATTTAAAGCTTTTTATTTCTGGTTGAGGAAGTAGGGAGACCATTATAAAAATTTATAAAAATTATATAATTGATGCATTTGTATTGACTAATGCTACTAAAACACCATGCATAAAAGTCTGTAGTGAAGGTTTCGCATACACAGCAATAATTTATTTTTAATAGAGTATCCTACTCTCTGGGAATGTTTGTCAGTATACTGAAGTTTGCAAATTTATTTACAGCTTTGCTTAATGACAATATTAACTTTGAGAGAGCCACAAGAAGTTAGGAGGAAAGTTTGGAATCAATTTCTCTAGGACTCAGCCTTTTCTCTTAACCCTGACCTAAAAGAGGGTAACTATTTAACTTTCACAAATCATTTCTGAAATAATTTGAAAATCCTTAAAGTGCACATCTTATAACTGAATGCAAATTACACCCATAGCTCTGTAACCTAACGCAATGGATAAAATTATACAGGATCCCAGTACTGAAGAACAATAATAGGCCAATTCTCAAAATATTTCTGCCATTAAATTCGATCACGGATGATCTGTATCTCAATTCGGATGTGTCTGCCTTTTGTTTCAATCCCTTCCCTCACAAAGATTTACCAATCTCTGCATTGAAGTGTGCAGTGGCATCCTGGAGATCAAAGCCAAAGTTCTTCATTTTGTTTTGAACCATTCAAAATACTGTGATCCTGAATTTGTCACCAATAACTCACATGCACATCCTGTTTGTTTGGCAGTCTTAAATATTAGTAGATGTGACACAAACTCACTGGAGTGAAGAATGCATTGTCTTTAAGGAAGTCATTATCAAATGCCATTGTCACGTGGTCAAGGTGTAAAAAAAGTTGTAGCTTTAAAGGAGAAAACCCCTTAGTTTAGGAGAACCATCAAAATAAAAACCAAACACGTACGGTCTTGAAACAAATCCTTATGATTGGGCAATAACCAACTGGAACTATGGGCACTGGAATGAAAATTTAATTTGAAGGACCTCCCCTTCAAACTAATGTGCAAGAAGTTATCATCAAATTAAAAGGACAATAGGAATATACAAAAGTTTTTTTAGTAACAGCAGACAAAATAATCACTCAGCAAGTTTTACATATTGAAACATTCCTTTAGCTCTCTCCCTGAAGCACAAAAATAGTTAACTTACTGAAGTAAAATCCTCTTTCACCGCAGACGAACTGAAGAGTGTCCACCAGCTCACCACCACATAGTGTTTCAGCTGCAGTCACTCCATCTATAATGTACATTGTGAAGGCAATGGAAATGAACAGAAATTGCCTGCATGGGGACATTTTTCTGCCCTGAAAAGGAAAGAGAAAAGTCAATAAGCAAAGTTACTGCTTCACAATTAGATTGAGATCCCGTACCAAAGATTCCCCAAACCACCTTACCACGTGTTATATTATTTTGACAAGAATAAAACATGCCTATAGCAATCTCTCATTAACAACATTAAGGATGACAAATGCTTTGTACTAATAAGTGCAGGCTGCCAATCAAAAATACTCAAATCAAAACCCTGATTTGTAAAATAGTTTGTGATTAGTTCCACACCAGACAGTGCCAAAAAATAATGTTCTGAGGAAGGGTCACTGGACCCGAAACATTAACTTTGATTTCTTTTCACAGATGCTGCCAGATCTGCTGAGTTTTTCCAGCAACTTCTGTTTTAGTTTCTGACTTACAGCATCCGCAGTTCTTTCAGTTTTTTTTTCAAAAAATAATGTTGTTACACTGACTCAGAGTTCAGATATTATCCTTGTAACATGAGCAGAATGGGAAATATGCAGTCCAGTATCTAGCCCAGCCAACATTAGTGTGTTGTCTACAAGCTTTGATAACATCAATTTGGTCTGCTACACTCAGGGTGAAATAGGAGAATGACAAATGATTGCAATAAGACTGTTTTCTAGTTCCCAAACTCACGTTATCTGGTTCAAACAGGGCTGATGTTAATTCTTGGAATAGTGTTTTTTAAAATAAAACTTCCATTAACTGCTGCAAGGTCTCGTGTTTACTCTACGACTGACAGTCTAAGTCAATTCTTTTGAACAGTAATTAAACTGATTTTGGAGCTGGTAACCCACGGTTACAAGCACAAAAATGCAATCTAGGGCACTGTCCACGGTACCCAACCATGGTGTTGAATAGTGCAGCCACCTTGCATAGTGATGTTCCACAGTCCAAAACTGGAATAATCAGTGTGTGTATGTGAGTGTATGTGTGTGTGTGTGTGGGAGGGGGGGTGTGCAGGGTGAGGGTGCTGGAAAATGAGGGTGAAGACTGTATCAATAATTGCATTGGCAACAGACTACATGTTGAGTTTACAAACTGTCAACATTCAAGGTCAATTTTGAAAGATTTAATTCAAGTTACCTGACCTTTCTATTTGAATACTTTTTCCCCAAAAAAGCTTGGCTGAAGTAACATAAATCACTCCAATAAAACTTTTTTTTCCCCTGAATTTAAGCAAAATATTTCAAGTGCTTGTTTAGTTAAAACATTGAGTCTAACAGGTAGATATAAAGAAAGAAGCTGTTTCAAGATCTATGATTCTCAGTTTGAATTTAGATCCAGGTCAGGTTTCAGCCAGTATGATATTTACAGACCCGTCATTACTGAAATTATTTTATGCTTAAATGTCTTGAAAGAAAATACGCCCGTGTCCTTACAGTTTTTCATGAATTAACTCAAAACTGGTTGAGAGCATAAAGAAGCCCCTCACTAATTTAACTTGCTCTTTCAGATTTTTGTTCGAAATGTTGCACTGAAAATCCCATTCACAATATCTCAGTGCATGAAAAGTGAAACAGACGCCTAAGCTGCGTGTGTGTCTGTGTGTCATTCACAGAATGAACTGTACGTTTGAATTTCTTCCTTAATTCATGAAGACCGATGTTCTTGGTAAGTAAAATAGCAGTCGTACAAAAAAAACTTGCACACTTCTTAATTCTTTCCAAAGTTTTTTTTGTAGAAGGTTAATTATCTCAAGGCTAAACCAGATCGCTGTTTGATTTTTAAGTATTTATTATAATGATGCATCAACAATCTATTTATTCGAGTTAAGGCTATTACAGTAAAGTCAAATCAGAGAGTCGAGCAGCACGCAAGCAGAATACTAACGCTACCCAGTGGAACACGCTGGGAACCTCATCTCAGAACAAGCTACAAACAGAAAACATGGTGCAAAACAAGAAATAAGGGCACCAAATTACTTCTCTGTGCTGAATCCCAGTGCTAGTTTTAATTTCGATGCGCTTCACACACAAACCGCCTTTTTGTTTTTCTGTTTTCTTTAAATACGACTGAAACACCTTTGAAAAGCAGCTGCTAACGTGTGCGTGTGTGAGGGGAACAATAGTCGAAGGAGCCGGTTGAAGGGACTGTATGCATAACTTTTTCGCCCAGCGTCATTCTGTGCAGAGTGTACAAATATGCGCTTTTTGTAAATGAAACGAGAAAGTCTTCTTATACAATAAAATAAGGAGCGTGAGATTGCACACTTATTCCCTTTACCTATCCCCCTTCAAAAAAAATAACTTGTCCAACAATGAAAGTGGCTCAGGAATAGTTGCAACTAAACATATCTGGATGTTATCCCTTTTTTAAAAAAAGATTGCCTTCTGCTCCCTTGTAAGATCTGAAACCAGTTTCCTTGTTACCTTAGCGGAGTTGTCGCTGCAGGCTGAGTCTGCACAGGTCGGGAACAGAGCTGGGTACTTGGGATCCATTGTACGGCGTTTGTTGAGCGGAGGGACGCTTTTTTTTTCCCCAGCTGAAGTTCCTTTAACCGCTGCTCCAGAGTTCAGGAGACAGGCAGAACAGAGCTCCCGCGCTGCTTATATAGCCGCAGCGTGAACCGCCAGCACGCACACTCTCAGAGAGGTCACCGCGCTGTAGCAGCACTTGGCAAAACCTGACCAACTCCGTCTGCACAAGCAGCCCAGCACTTGGCTTCTTCTAAGACGCTGCAAATTAATGGGACTTTTTTTTTGGAAAAAATAAATATTGATGCAATTTATTTCTTTGCAAGGGCTTACCCCCGTTACCGTGAAAATGTTATTTGTTTCTTTTTGCGTTGTGCATTTGCGTGTGTGACAACTGCTATGTTCATTATTAGGAGTGATAATCCTTTCAGATATATAAAAGATAAGACTTTGATGCTTTAAAATACAGCCGCCACACACACACACACACCCACCAAAAAACTATTTAAATTAGGTCCTAATCCATGACTCATTATTTCTGCCTCTTTCAATCATGTTGACAGGGTTTAATAAGGTTAATAAACTTCTGCTCAGGCAAGAGAAGAATTTATAAGGATGGAAAGCAGGAAGGGGAATGTATGGATGCCTTCCTCTCCTTTTGATGATAGTTATCCATCATGGAGTAAGATAGAGATTGACCTTTAGAGAGAAAGACTTTTTAGAGAGAAAAAAAACAATGTTTTCGGCCTTGATATTGATCCCAATGATGAAGGCTTTGATAGTGGAGGCTACAATGTTAGGCGTGTGGGAGGTCTTGGTGACCAATAGTGCATTCTCCCTTCCACCACTGCCTTCTTCCTATGGTAGATATCAAGATGGCGAACAGAGAGATGGGACTTAGCTCACATATTTCAGTTGGGTATTCACTACATAATTGGGAACTCAATTTGACGCCACTTTTTCACAGGAGTTTCCCAGGGGGTTGGGATTCTGGGCTGTAAAAGGGAACTGCCAACAATTCATAGTCAGAATTCTTCTGAGCATCTCTGTAGTTCAAGAGGAACAGGATTGTTAATCGTCTCCTAAACAATTCCAAATATTCACTCGCTCCGCTCCTCCCATCATGCCTCTCTCACCTACCCACCCCCCCCTTTTCTGCACATGCCTATCTCCTCCTTCAGGTCATGTTCTGTCTCCCCGTTTTCTCCAACCACACCTTCCTTTCTTCCCTTCCAGTTGGTGACACATGCTCAATTATGATTCCTCTTGCCCTCCCCAACCCCACCCCACCCCTTTCTGTCTCCCCTCCCCTCCCAATGGACAACACCCATCCCTTCCAATTTTGGACTCTCCCTCTCCACTTCCCACTTACAATCAAGCCTCCCTTCTGATTACTAACAGCTCCCCTCCAATCTTGACCTATCCCACCCCAGCCCATCCAGGGTGGGAATGGCCTAGTGGTTTTTTTTAATTTAAATTCATTCATGGGATGTGGATGTCACTGGATAGGTCTACATTTATTGTCCATCCCTAATTGCTCAGAGGGCAGTTAAGAGTCAACCATGTTGCTGTGGATCTGAAGTCACGTGTAGGCCAGACCGTGTGAGGATGACAGTTTCCTTTCCTGAAGGGCATTTGTGAGCCAGATGGGTTTTTCCAATAATGGATTCATGTTCATCATGTTGCCATGGTCATTAGACTCTTAATTCCAGATATTTATTGAATTCAAATTGAATTGAATTTATTGTCATGTATACCAAGGCACAGTGAAAATCCCACCATCTCACACGGCAGGATTTGAACCTGGGTACCCAGAATATTACCGGAGTCTCTGGATTAGCAGTGTAGCAATAATATCATAAAACGATTTCCTCCCCTGATCTATTATTGCTGGTCTATTAATCCAGAGACCCAGGTAATGATCTGGGGACCTGGGTTCAAATCCCACCATGGAATTTGGATTCAATTAAAAAACTGGAATTAGGAGTCTAATGAAGACCACAAAATTAATGCTGACTATCAGGAAAAATCCTTCTGGTTCACTAAAGCCCTTAGCAGGCCATCCTTAACTAGTCTGGCCTAAATGTCACTCCAGACTCATAGCAATGTGGTTGACTTGTATTGGCCCTCTGGGAAAGTAGGGATGGGGTAGACAGTGACACCCACAATCTGCAAATGAATGAATAAGAAAAAAGTACTGTTTGCTGACCTACTCACCTTCGGCTTGTCAGGGAGTTTTGCTAAGGATGGCAGCAAGGATGTTCTTGATTTTGGCTCCTCTCTCCAACCATGCTGCCAGTTTCGCTGGCTGCTGGATGGGAAACAGAAAAGGAAAATGATAAGGCTGTCCTAATAAAGATTGGGCAGGACGTCTACATCCTTGTTCTGTTTTTTCAACCATTTCTGGCCTCAACTGAACCTTCCTTCACCTCCCAAAAACATTACAGTTGTAGAGTTTTGTTTGTATTTTAACAATTTTTGGCCAACCCACTTAACAGAGAATTTAAATCTACATGAAAGGCAAGCCTAACAGTGACTCACTCTTCCTCGCAAACTGTACCTTTTCTCTAGTTTTTCTTGCTGTTTGGCTAATAATATAGATTACTCGTTGAGGTAATTCATCTCGGTGATCTTTTAACAAGGCTATTAATGTGTTTACTACAGGCTGCTTACAAAGTGAACAGCAGTCAAGATCCTGTTTTTGCTATTTAACGGTGATATTGAGACACCAGAGATTCTACAATTTGCCCCAGTGCCCCAGGACAGGGAGGGGGTGGGGAATATCAGGCAAAATTCTCTGCTCTTAATTGTTATCCAGTGACTCCTGCTGGAAATTTGCATGTACGGCTCCCAGTCAACAAAGATCTCAAAATTTAAAATTATTATGCTTGTGTTCAAATCACATCCCTGTCTATCTCTTCCACCTCTTCAAGCCCTGGAACTCTCTGAGAATTCAGCATTCCTTCACGCCTGGCGTGTTGTGCATTGTCCACTTCCTTTCCCACATTTCCAAAGGCTGTGCTTTCGGCTATCTGAACCCTGAGCTCTGGATTTTCCCCCTCAATCCTTTTTTCCTCTCAACCCCTCTACTCCTTTACAGGAATACATAGTTGGCCATCTGTCCCATTGTCTGCTCCCTTGGCTTGAGTCAAAGCTTGTTTTACAACACTCCTGAGATGTGACTTAGCAAGTCCTACTACATTGAGTGAATAGTATAAATGTGCAAGTCGTTGTTATTGCTGCTGGGTGTGTGCAAGGCACTAATCGGATTGCATCTGAGTGGGTCTTAAACCATTGGCTTTTGAGGGTTTCTTGTAGAGATTTGAAAGATATATGACATACGTGGAGATGTAGCTGAGCATCTTTAGGTATCAAGTGAAAATCTAGGAATTGAAATGAACAAAACATCTTTCTACTTCCTTATTTCAATACTATAATTTGTTTCTAATAAAAAGCTCTTTGCTGAAGTACCCCAGAAATCAAAAAGAAAATGGTCTTACTTTATTGTGTCATAAGCGAAACTGGTAAGATAAAGGTAATGTGGGAGTCATCTATGATCTTACTGAAATTTGATTATGCTACAATTTAAACAGTAGACTACTGAACTTTAGGAAAAGTTTTACTAATGCTGATAATCAGACTAAATATGAAGAATAGTCCTACATTTATATAGCACATTTGATGGCTGAAAACTTCCAAATGTGTATTACAGTGATTAAAGTATGTTTTGCACTATCTTCACTGTAAATAAGTCAGTTTCTGGGCATGTTTCGAAATTTTTGGAATAATAGTAATATGTGTTAAAATCATTAAGTTTGTTTGTATAGCATTTAATGCTATTTAACATCCAGCACAATATAATTACTTCATCATCAGCAACTTAATATTGATCAGCAAAATGTCAACTTTTATTTTTATTTATAAATAAAATTACTAACTAATGTTCTCCACCCAAATGGAGTACTATCTCCATTGTACACATAATGCCCCATAATATGTACAGGTTATTGGCAGCAATCACAAACAAGTATAATTGTCCTCCTCCCATCAGAAATGCTACTTCCTTTGTATACACTATGGTTATCAGTCACATTTATGCCCATTATACTCATCATGTCCCATTACACACATACCATGCTCCATTATATATACTTTGTGTCATTATAAGCACCAGATTAAAAATTGGGTTCTCTGATTTTGGGCATGATGTGGAGATGCCGGTGTTGGATCGGGGTGGACAAGGTCAGAAGTCACACAACACCAGGTTATAGTCCAACAGGTTTATTTGAAATCACGAGCTTTCAGAGCGCTGCTCCTTCATCAGGTGAAGTCATGTGACTTCTGACCTGATTTAGAGAGCATGATGCTGTAATTCATGACCTGCCCCAACAGTTCCATCCAAATTGCCTCCAGGTAAATCCTTTGCCAAGTGGATTAATTGTCACTGTTGGTTGTGTCTTAGACTCCTAATAATATTGTCATATGTGTATTTTATTTAGTGAAAAAATCTGTTGGATTGAGTCCATCTACTTAAGTACAGATATTTCCTTTTCAGCATTTATTTCAAGACAGCACGGTCAATAGGTAACCTTTACTTATTCATACTTATTATAGAATGTGTATTATCCCACAGTTACGATCATCTTCACAATTAGATTACATTACATTACAGTGTGGAAACAGGCCCTTCGGCCCAACAAGTCCACACCGACCCGCCAAAGCACAACTCACCCATACCCCTACATTTACCCCTTACCTAACACTACGGGCAATTTAGCATGGCCAATTCACCTTACCTGCACATCTTTGGAATGTGGGAGGAAATCGGAGCACCTGGAGAAAACCCACGCAGACACGGGGAGAACGTGCAAACTCCACACAGTCAGTCGCCTGAGATGGGAATTGAACCCGGGTCTCTGGCACTGTGAGGCAGCAGTGCTAACCATTGTGCCACTGTGCCGCCCACATGCCACCGTGCCGCCCACTGCCACCGTGCCGCCCACATGTGTATTATCCCACAGGTACGATCATCTTCACAATGTTCAATTATATGTCATCTTCAATATGAATGTCGGTGTGGAGTTTCCACATTCTCCCCGCGTCTGCGTGGGTTTCCTCCGGGTGCTCCGGTTTCCTCCCACGGTCCAAAGATGTGCAGGTCAGGTGAATTGGCCATACTAAATTGCCCATAGAGTTAGGTACATTAATCAGAGGGAAATGGGATTGGATGGGTTACTCTTCAGAGAGTTGGTGTGGACTTGTTGGGCCGAAGGGCCTGTTTCCACACCATAGGGAATCTAATCTAAATTACACAATCTCACTTATAATATCTGACGGCAAGAATCTCATACCTGCTATTTCCTAAAGCAGTGGGAGCTAGAGTACTCTTAGTAATCTTTTGTACTTTCCTACCTTCCTGAACTAAATGACATTTCCCATTCTCATCCAAAAGAAACATTATGAACAAATTGCTCTAGAACACCATCAGGAAAATTAGTACATGAAACTTCGCTAAAAAGGACTTATTTCATGTTATTTGGGTCAGTAAAGTGGGTTGGCTGCCAATTTTGGTACTTACCTACTCCTGTAACATTGTTATAAATTAGGAATAGGTGGGAAAATAGTGAATTACCTAACCCCCTCTATTACATGACACCCACATGAAAAATACATCTGGCTGGTACACATAATCTCCAACCCATTATGGCATAAGGAATCATCAACATCCATCATGACGATGCCTAGAAGTTTTCCTTTATGATGGTAATAAGGTATTGCTTGCCAATTAAAGTTGTTTTCTAATGTAAGAGTTATTCCAGGGTCACTTACATGGTGCTTTCTTACCCTCCATTCTTTCTCTCCATTTTGTCAGTCCATGGAACTTGCTTCTTTGCCATCATCTTGAAGACTAATCAACATTTAATTTTAACAAGAGCTTTTCCTGTATTAGCCACAATTGTCACATCGCTCCAAGCACTAGACCCCTCTCAAATATGAAACCAAGTAGCTGTTCTGTATAATTCCCTTGGAGGTATGATATCTCTGTCATGTGTCATGATCATTTGTATTACCGCACTGAATCCTTAATCTATTCTGTTCTGCTCCTCAGGACTGTCAACACAAATACCTGGATAACTGAGGTGCAAGTTGTCGCATTTAATTCTATCCAATATTATAGAAAGTCTAATACTTTACAATTAATTCTGATTAATCACTAGAAATGAACCTTTACAGTTTTATTGCTTGTTTTATTTGTTGAGTACTCCCTTACCATGACCTTACTCGTGCTGTTTTGTTCCCTATGACCTCCTTTTATTCTGTGCCAAATGCTCTGAAATGAACTCTTCTCAGATGGTCTAATACAATGCATCAGTGCTCTCCAAATTTTCTCTGAGACTTGCTTGATAAAATTTTCAGAAAAGGCAGAGATAATTGCAATATCTTTTCTAGTAAAGGAATCGTCCGTATCAATTTGACTAATTGATGAGAACTATTTCTTACAAACATCTGAAGAAAATTGTTTGATGTCCCAACGATTCCAGGGGCAGTTGCCAAAGTACCACACAGTTGACCATCCAAAATTCCACGCAGCATTTGATTGATCACAGCACAATTGCTTTCACAGAGATCACTGCTAAAAGAACCCAATTTCTGTATTCATAGCATGTTATCTGTATTTTCACACTTGACTCTGAAATTATCATTAACATGTTTAGCTCCATTTTTAGACAGAAATTGTGCTGGTGTCCAAAGTCCGATCCTAGCAATTTTTCCATAATTTTGGCTTTAATGATCCTGTTGTCATTATTCTGTACTAATGTAGAAAAACTAAATATGGCCTTCAAGTGAATGCAGGTTGAAAGTATTTCTGCTTTTGACCCCTATCTTTGGATTCATGACAACCACCTCCTTAAAATCATGTGTCAACAGAAAGACAGCATCATTCAAAACATTTACACACTTGTATCTTTCAGCAGGATTTTGACTATTGCTGTCTGCCTAACTTGAAGACGAGTTGTTGTTCCTCTCTCTCTTATTTTTAATCATCTCTATCTATGAATACTTTTCTCTTGTTGAAATTCTAAACATACAGACAATAATGTCCTAACCACATAAATTGCAGAAGCACTGATTTTCCAGAAGTTAATTGCTTAATCTGCCAGTTTCATTTGCATCTTTTTCATAGAGGTTTACTGAACAGTATAAGTACATCACTGGAGAAACATCAGTACTTGAAATAAAATCTCAATACAGCAGATGCTGGAAATCCTGAAACAAAAATAGAAAGTAATGTAGAAACTCAACTGTATCTGTGCAGAGAGAAACAGAGTTAACATTTTGTTCCATTCTGAAGAGGGATGACTGGACTCCAAACATTACCTCTGCTTTCTCTCCACTGATGGGTGGCACAGTGGTTCAGTGATTAGCACTGCTGCCTCATAGCATCAGGGACCTGGGTTCGATTCCAGTACTGGGCAACTGTCTGTGAGGACATTCTCCCTGTGTCTGTGTGGGTTTCCTCTGGGTGCTCCAGTCTCCTCCCACAGTCCAAAGATGTGCAGGTTAGATGAATTGGCCATGCTAAATTTCCCATAGTGTTTAAGGATGTATAGGTTAGGTGCATTCGTCAGAGGAAATGTAGAGTAGGGGTGTGGGTGGGTTGGTCCTTGGGGCTTGTGTGGACTTGTTGGGCCAAATGGCCTGTTTCCAAGCTATAGGGATTTTAAGATGTTGCAGGACTGATTGAACTTCTCTAGTAATCTCTGTTTTTGTTTCAGATTTGCACCACCTACACTTCTTTATTGTATTAGCATTTCAAATCTGGTATCAGTCTCCTTTGGAACTGAAAGGATAGACAATTATGAAGGAGGAGGGGCTGTTGGAGGAGATAATGGTGATAAAGGAATGATAGATGTGTAAAATACGTGTAAATGGTAGCTGTGAAAATAATTAAATGGGTCTGCTGTCTTGGCAACAAAGCCAAAATGACACAAACAAGACATAGCCAGGGACGGTGCGAATGCAAGAGAAATGAAGTACAGAGGACTTACTCTGAAGTTGTGGAACTCACTATCAAGTTCTACGGGCTGAAAAGATCTTAAGCAGAAACAGAGCTGCTGTTCCCTGTTCTGAGGAAGCATCACCCATGTTAACTCTGATTTCACTCCACAGATACTGGCCAGACTTTTCCAGCAATTTCTGTTTTTGGTGTTGTTCTTTGAGCTTGTGTTGTACTTTATTGAAATACTGTAGCAGGCGAAGGATGGAAATGCTCACATGGAAGCGAGGTGGTTTATTGAAATTGCAAGCAACTGGAATACTAGGGTAATCCATAAGGACAGAGCAGAGGTTTTCTGCAAAGTGGTCACTTCCTCTACTTTTGGTCTAGCCAAAGTAAGAAAGCCTGCATTGTGAGCAGCGAATACAGTAGACTAGATTGAAAGAAGCGCAAGTTAAAATGCTGGTACATCTGAAAGATGTGTTTTGGGCTTTGGACAATGAGGAGAGAGGAGGTGAATGGTCACACCTTCTTTCATTGCATGGGAAGCTGCCATGGGGGATGGAGGAAGTGTTGGAGTAATGAAGGTGTGGATCAGGGTGTGATGGAGGGAGGAAGGAGAAGATGGGTTTCATGGTGGCATCCTTACACAGGTGGTGGAAATGATGGAGGATGATCCTTTGAACATGGAAACCTTTGAGAAGGAAAGTGAGGTTAAGAGGAAACCAATTGTTGCTCTGGAAAGGAAGGGAAGGGGTGAAGGTAGAAGTGCAGAAATGGGTCAGACAAGACTGAAGTACTTGTCAACCATGGTATGTGGGAATCCTCAGTCGAGGTTAAAGGAAAACACGTCAGAGACATCCCAGTGAAAGGTGGCATCATCAGAACAGATGCGATGGAGATGGAGGAACTGGAAGAGAAGGATAGAATCCTCACAGGAACCAATGTGAGAAGAGATATAGTTGAGGTAACTATGAGAGTCGATCGGTTTGTAATGGATATTGGTGGACAGCCTATTCTCAAAAATGGAAACAGTGAAATCAAGGAAGGGAAGAGAAGAGTCAGAGGCTGACCAGACAAAGAGAATGATAGAAGGTGGAAGTAAAAATAATTAACCTTTCCAAAACTGCATGAGAGCAGGAAGCAGTGTCAGAGATATCATGAATGTATTAGAGAAAGGGTTGTGGATGGGGCCATTAGTAGGATTGGAACAAGAAATATTCCACATGCCACACAGGGAGACAGACATAACCGGGACCCATACAGGTATCCATAGACACACCATTAATTTGACACAATTTGATTTCATTTGATTTGATTTATTACTGTCACATGTACCGAGGTACAATGAAAAACGTTGACTTACATGCTTTACAGGCAGATCATACTATACAAGCATACCAGGGTAACAGAACAGAGTGCAAGATGTAATGTTACAACTGCCAAGAACGTGCAGAGAGCAATCAACATTAACATTTATGAGGTCCATTCAAAAGTCTGATAACAGGGACTGCCATAGTGTTAAAGGTTTAGATGGAGAGGAATTTAGGAGAAAGTGAGGACTGCAGATGCTGAAGATCAGAGCAGAAAATGTGTTGCTGGAAAAGCGGAGCAGGTCAGGCAGCATCCAAGGAGCAGAAGAATCGACGTTTCGGGCATGAGTTCCTGAAGAAGGGCTCATGCCCGAAACGTCGATTCTCCTGCTCCTTGGATGCTGCCTGACCTGCTGCGCTTTTCCAACAACATATTTTCAGATGGTGAGGAATTTGTTAAGTTCGTACAAGACAATTTTCTGATTCAGTATGTGGATGTACCTACTCAAGAAGGTGCAAAGCTTGACCTACTCTTGGGAAATAAGGCAGGGCAGGTGACTGAGGTGTCCGTGGGAGAGCACTTTGGGGCCAGCGACCATAATTCTATTAGATTTAAAATAGTGATGGAAAAGGATAGACTAGATCTAAAAGTTGAAGTTCTAAATTGGGAAAAGGCCAATTTTGACAATATTAAGCAAGAACTTTTGAAAGCTGATTGGGGGCAGATGTTCGCAGGTAAAGGGACGTCTGGAAAATGGGAAGCCTTCAAAAATGAGATAACGAGAATCCAGAAAAAGTATATTCCTGTCAGGGTGAAAGGGAAGGCTGGTAGGTATAGGGAATGCTGGATGACTAAAGAAATTGAGGGTTTGGTTAAGAAAAAGAAGGAAGCATATGTCAGGTATAGACAGGATAGTTCGAGTGAATCCTTAGAAGAGTATAAAGGCAGTAGGAGTATACTTAATAGGGAAATCAGGAGGGCAAAACGGGGACATGAGATAGCTTTGGCAAATCGAATTAAGGAGAATCCAAAGGGTTTTTACAAATACACTAAGGACAAAAGGGTAACTAGCGAGAGAATAAGGCCCCTCAAAGATCAGCAAGGCAGTCTTTGTGTGGAGCCACAGAAAATGGGTGAGAGATACTAAACGAGTATTTTGCATCAGTATTTACTGTGGAAAAGAATATGGAAGATGTAGGGAAATAGATGGTGACATCTTACAAAATGTCCAGATTACAGAGGAGGAAGTGCTGGATGTCTTGAAATGGGTAAATCCCCAGGACCTGATTAGGTGTACCCACGAACTCTGTGGGAAGCTAGAGGAGTGATTGCTGGGCCTCTTGCTGAGATATTTGTATCATTGATAGTCGCAGGTGAGGTGCCGGAAGACTGGAGGTTGGCAAACGTGGTGCCATTGTTTAAGAAGGGTGGTAAGGACAAGCCAGGGAACTATAGACCAGTGAACCTGACCTCGGTGGTGGGCAAGTTATTGGAGGGAATCCTGAGGGACAGGATGTACATGTATTCGGAAAGGCTAGGACTGATTATGGATAGTCAATATGGCTTTGTGCGTGGGAAATCATGTCTCACAAACTTGATTGAGCTTTTGAAGAAGTAACAAAGAGGATTGATGAGGGCAGAGCAGTAGATGTGATCTATATGGACTTCAGTAAGGCGTTCGACAAAGTTCCCCATGGGAGACTGGTTAGCAAGGTTAGATCTCATTGAATACAGGGAGAACTAGCCATTTGGATACAGAACTGGCTCAAAGGTAGAAGATAGAGCGTCGTGGTGGAGGGTTGTTTTTCAGACTGGAGGCCTGTGACCAGTGGAGTGCCACAAGGATCGGTGCTGGGTCCTCTACTTTTTGTCACTTACATAAATGATATGGATGTGAGCATAGGAGGTACAGTTAGTAAGTTTGCAGATGACACCAAAATTGGAGGTATAGTGGACAGCGAAGAGGGTTGCCTCAGATTACAACAGGATCTTGACCAGATGGGCCAATAGGCTGAGAAGTGGCAGATGGAGTTTAATTCAGATAAATACAAGGTGCTGCATTTTGGGAAAGTAAATCTTATCGGAAAGATGTTGTGAAACTTGAAAGGGTTCAGAAAAGATTTACAAGGATGTTGCCAGGGTTGGAGGATTTGAGCTATAGGGAGAGGCTGAACAGTCTGGGGCTGTTTTCCCTGGAGCATCGGAGGCTGAGGCGTGACTCATAGAGGTTTACAAAATGATGAGGGGCATGGATAGGATAAATAAGCAAAGTCTTTTCCTTGGGGGCAGGGAGTCCAGAAGTAGAGGGCATAGTTTAGGGTGAGAGGGGAAAGATATAAAAGAGACCTAAGGGGCAACGTTTTCACACAGAGGGTGGTGTGGGTATGGAATGAGCTGCCATAGGAAGTGGTGGAGGCTGGTACAATTACAACATTTAAGAGGCATTTGGATGGGTATATGAATAGGAAGGGTTTGGAGGGATATGGACCGGATGCTGGCAGGTGGGACTAGATTGGGTTGGGATATCGGGTTGACATGGACGGGTTGGACCAAAGGGTCTGTTTCCATGCTGTACATCTCTATGACTCTATGACTCAATTAACAGATGGGGAAGAAGCTATTCTGGAATCTGTTTGTATTCAAACTTCTATACTTTCAGCCTGATGGAAGAGGGTGAAAGAGAGTATAACCGGGGTGGGATTATGTTGGTTGCTTTCCCAATGCAGCAGGAAGTATAGATGGAGTCAATAGATAGGAAGCTGGTTTGTGTGGATGGGGCTGTGTTCACAACTCTCTGTAGTTTCTTGTGGTCTTGGGAACAGCAGTTGCCAAACCACAGTGATGCATCTGCAAAACTTGTAGAAACCTTTACCTTTATAGACCAGCTGAATTTCCTTAGCCTCCTGGGGAATTAGAGACATTGCTGTGCTTTCTTGACTGTAGCATCAATGTGGGTGAACCAGGACAGACTGTTGGTGATCATCATTCCCAGGAAGTTGACACTTTTGACATCTCCACCTCAACACCATTGATGCAGGCAAGGGCACACTCTCCACTCCACTTCCTGAAGACAATGACCAGCTCCTTCATTTTGTTGACGTTGATGGAGATGTTGATGGCCTTTATCCCATGTCACTAGGCACTCTATTTCCTTCTGTAGATTAGATTAGATTCCCTATAGTGTGGAAATAGGCCCTTCAGCCCAATATGTTCACATCGACCCTCTGAAGAGTAACCCACCCAGACCTATTTCCTCTCTGACTAATGCACCTGGCTGTAGGAGAAAACCGGAGCATCCAGAGGAAACCGACTCAGACATGGGGAGAAGGTGCAAACTCCCCACAGACAGTCATCCAAGGCTGGAATTGAACCTGGGACCCTGATGCTGTGAGACAGCAGAGCTAACCACTGAACCACCATGCCGCTCCTGTACTTGGAGAAAGTGAGATGAGCTAAAGGAAAAATGTTCAAAGTGAGAATGGAATTAGCTAGTCAAAGGAGGGTGATGGTGGCTGAAGACAGTTGAGGCCCTCTTTCAAGGAAGAAGTGGACAGACTTTAGACCATGGAGATATCGAGGAATTCAACATTCATGGTGAAAAAGAGGCAGCTTGACTAGAAAACTGGCAAGTGTGGAACTGGCAAAAATGTCAGAAGAATCATGAATACAACTGCGACGAGACTGAACAGGAGAATCAAGACAGGAAAAAATAAGGTCAGCGGAGCAGGCTGAAATGATGGGTCTACCAGGCTAAGTCCTGCTTGTGGAAAGAGAGTACTTATAAAATGGCTTTCTCCAGGTACCTTACATGTATTTGTAGCCTTTTTCATGACCTCAAGGTGTTGTCATCACCATATCTAAAGCAAGTACCAGTCTTACAATACCAACTATGTTGATGCTCATTACTTAATAAATGAAGTAAATATTTCAAAACATTTGTCATATATCCTGTAAAATTTAAAACCGCACAGAGAAGTCCAAAGTTAACACATTCATCCCACAAGTAAAATTATTAACAATCAATATAATATATTTGGATTCATCAATAGCTTCATCTTCTGCCTCAAATGGCCATAGGCCAAAAGGGATGATTATTGAATAGAAATCCAGAAATATGTGGAAAACACAGGAAATTGGCATGACAGGATAGAACTATTGCAGACACAATGGGCCAAATGACCTCCCTCTACTCTGTGGCAGTTCTGTGATTCTGGTCATATTGAGGACCATGCTACTTTGTGTCACACCAAGCAATCCTCTTAACAGTTCTTTGGGAAATTCTGACATTGTTCTCCTCTGTTGTTGGTCCAAATTTGTCTTCCACGATAATCCCCAGATCTGCTTAAAGCCCTTTCATTCCTCATTCTGCCTGACTGTGATCTAGCATTGACACCTGCATCCAATAGCTGCTTTTCAAGATTTGTTAAACGTTGTCTTTTCCGACACTGGCCTGACATTATTTCCACGATGGTTGGGGGCGATGGTTGTTTCCCCAAGAATTGTTTTAAATCAGGTGACATCTGATTCAACAGATTCACTGGGAACAGGAGACCACTTAGAACCAATTGGTTATCCATATGGGACTCACTGCAGTGATTTAAATGCTGATTGCAATTTAGCTATTTCAAAATTGAATTTCATTGTCTTTCGCAAAATCTCATGTTGCCCATCATACATTCTTCAATGGAATGACCAGTTGTAATTAAAAAATCAAATTCTGATCGATTTAACAGTTCAACTATCTTGCAGATTTGTTCAGGAATTTTAAAATGTCCAAGCTTTCGCCATTATCCACTGAAAGGCATTCACCTCAAAAAATATGCGGTGTCTTGAGTTTTGAAGAACGACTTGGGAGATCTCATAGAAACCTATAAAAACTCTAACAGGTCAAGATAGGGTGAATGCAGGAAGGATGTTCCGTATGACTGGGAAGACCAGAGCCAGGGATCATGGTTTAAATATGAGAGTAGACCTTTTTGGACTGAGATAAGGAGAAAATTCCTCATCCAGGAAGTCGTGAGCCTGTGAAACTCTGCCACAGAAAGCAGTTGACGCCAAATCATTGAAAGTTTACAAGGAGAAGTTAGATAAAGGCTGTCATGAGAAAACAGGAACAAGGTGCTGAGCTTGATGGTCAGCCATGATCACATTGAATGACAGAGCAAGCTTGAAGGATTAAAAGGCGTACTCCTGCTCCTATTTTGTCACCATATGTTTCTATTTCATTTCTTAGAGAAAGTGATAATGTCAATGCTATACCTATGACATTTGGACCATAATCCACAACCATTTATCAATTTCATTCTCCAACTAAGGATATGGTTCAGCCTCTAAAATCATTGGGAAGTAATCATACTCCCAAAATTAAAACTTGCTGTCTGTAATTTTACACAATAGCCAGTATGATGTTTGAATTATTGTTTCTTAGTTTCCAATCTTCACTTTTAGGCAGTTGTTCTCTGCTATGATGTTCTATTTATGAAAACTGAAAGGATAGAACTGGGGTCTAATCTTTGAAAGATTTTTCAAGACTGAAAACCCTTTGCCACCAAATGATCTGTATCTCACTATTACCTGCTATTCATGTATCTGTCAAGATGCCTCTTACACTTTACTAGTGTATCTTTGTATTGCTTCTACCACCTCCTCTTCCAAGCATTTACTGCCCTTTGTATAAAAAACTTGTCTCTCACATCTCCTTTAAACCTTCCCAGAAACTTATGTCCCTCGTAATTGACATTCCAGAAAAGACTCCAACTATCCAATCTATCCATTGCCTCTCATAATTTCATAAATTAGGTTTCCTTTCAGCCTCCAAACATTCAAATGAAAATAAACCAAGTTTGTCCAATCTCACCCCATAGCTAATATCCTCCAAACCAAGCAACATTCTGGCAAATGATGCTCTACCCTCTCCAAAGCCTCCATATTTTTCTGGTAGAGTGGGCAACCAGAAGTGTACACATTAACCTGAAATCCAAGCCTATTGCAGAGGAGCAGAGTGAGGTCAGGCAAAGAGACAGAAGTCACAACTTTAAAAATGGTCATATGTGACTGGCAGCATAAATGCAAAGTGATTAGCTATTGCTTTAGAGAAGTAAAATAGACAGACAGGCGGCTAGAAGAAGACAGCAAGCCAGGCAGCATCAGGAGGTAGAGAAGTCAATATTTCAGCTGTAACCCTTTTTGAGTCCTGAAGAAGCCTCCTGCTTATCTTTTTTGGATTCTAGCATCTGTTTATTTTTGTCTCTTAGAGAAGTAAAGACAATGACTGACAGATATTCCACTTTAACAGCCTGTCGGAACATTTTTAAATGCAGTCAATGGTTACGGCTACGTGCGACACAATGCCAATAAAGGTGGTAAAGTGGGAGCACTCGAGACATTTAAGAACTATGTAGATGAGCACTTGAATCTCATAGCATGCAAGGCCTCAGACCTAGTGCTGGAAAATGGGATTGCAATAGATGACTATTTGATGACTAGCATGGACACAATGGGCTGAAGGGCCTCTTTCTGTGCTGTAAAACTTTTATGACTCCAACTTTTCTTTCTTGTTTCAATGGAAGGATGATCATTTTTTGTTAGAACCGTATCCTTCAAAGTTTACTGCTTCAAAAGTCTGCAGTTGGGCTTTGGGTTTATTAAATTTTTAGGCAATATGGGCATTGCTGGCAAGGCTTGGGTTTGTTGTCCGTTGAGTGGAATGCTAAGCCATTTCAGAGGCTGTAAAGAGTTAGCCACATTGCTGTGGTCTGGAGTTACATATAGACCATGCCAGGTATGAATGGTAGATTTCCTTCTTTAAGTGACATCAGTGAATCAAATGTGTTTTTAAAACAATCATCTATAAACAGTTACTCAGACAGGCACTCTCATTTCAGATTAACGTTTTGTATTTAAATTGCCATGGCGGAATCTGAACCCATAGCTTTAGCCTAAACAGATGGATTACTAGTTCACTAATATTAACAGCACCATCTCCCCATCAATTTAAGCAGTTAATCTGAAGAGGGATAAACAGCAGATCATTCTACATGCAAAATTCAGTCATAGAGTCATATAGCACTGAAACAGACCCATTAGTCCAACTCATCTGTGCTGACCAGACATCCCAATCTGATCTAGTCCCATTTGCCAGCACTTGGCCCATATCCCTGTAAACCTTTCCTATTCATATGCCCATCCAGATGCCTTTTAAATGATGTAATTCTTATCTACGTTCACTTCCTCTGGCAACTTGTTACATACACGCACCACCCTCTGGTGAAAAAGTTATCCTTCAGGTTCTTTTTAAATCTTTCCCCTTTCAAATTTAAACCTATGCCTTCTAATCTTAGACTCCCACACCCTAGGAAATATACCTTGGCAACTTACTCTATCCATATCTTCCATGATTTTATAAACCTCTTTCTCGTCACCTCTCAAACTTGGATGCTCCAGGGAAAATATCCCCAGCCTATCAGCCTCTCCCTATAGCTCACACCTTCCAATCCCAGCAACATCCTTTTAATACTTTTCTGCACCCCCTCAAGTTCATCCTTCTAATAGAAGGGTGACCAGAATTGTATGCAGTATTCTATAAGTGGTCTCACCAACATTCTGTCTACCGCAACATGACATCCCAACTCTTATACTCAATGTTCTGACCAATGAAGGCAAGCATGCCAAATGCTTTCTTCCTCACCCTGTCTACCTACAACTCCACTTTTAAGACACTATGCACCTGCACTCCAAGATTCCTGATGAAGGGTTTATGTCCAAAACGTCAACTTTCCTGCTCATCGGCTGCTGCCTAATTTGTTGTATTTTTCCAGCACCACATTCTTGACTCCAACCTGCACCCCTAGGTCTCTTTGTTTAGCACCACTCCCCAGGACCCTGCCCTGGTTTACCTTACCAAAATGCAACATCTCACATTTATCGAAATTAAACGCCATCTGCTTTTCCTCAGCCCTGGCCCCTCTGATCAAACTCCCGTTGTACGCTGAGATAATCTTCACCATCTATTACACCACCAATTTTGATTTCGTTTGCAAACGTACTAACCGTACCTCCTATATTTACATCCAAAGCATTCATATAATCGATAAAACGTTGTGTACCCTTGTGGCACACCACTGGTCACAGGCCTCCAGTCCAAAAGTCAACCCTGATGTACAATACTCATTTAGCACTCTACTAATGTTCTCTGGTTCATGCACAGATTAGTTCCTAATGGGCCCTACTTCTTCCTTGGTTATTCCCTTCCCCTTGATATGCCTGTAGAATATTTTGGGATTATTACCTACCAATGTATTTTCATGACTCCTCTTTGCTCTCCTAATTGGGTTCTTGAATTCTGCCCTTGCACTTCTTATATCTCTTTAGGGTCTTAATTGTTTTGCTTTGTTTGTAACTGTTAAATGTCTCTCTTTTCTTTTTTATCCAGCCTTTTTCCTTTTTTAGCCAGTCCTGAACATTCCTAGACATCCACAGTACAAAAACGATTCTAACATGCTGCCTCTGTGTTCATTCAAGACTTTGTTTTAAATTATGTTAACTCCAAGTTCATTCTCTAATTTTATCTGAAATGGAAGGTCATTGTACTTAACCACTGGATGTAACAATACTTTTTAACCAATCACCAGAATCTCTCAATGCAAAATGTGTAAGTAGGTTTCTTTTCAAGTGATACCCGAAGAGATCTGTTTAAATTGACCTTGCTACTTGTTTCAGTCAGAAATACATGCTGTCTCAGTGGCCTTTCTTCCATGGGCTGCAGAACCTGTCTTTCTGTGGATTTTGTGAGTTGGCAGCTTCACATTTGAAGAATGACTTCAGCCGGGCCGAAAGTGGGGGAGAACAGCAACAAAAACCTGCACCTAATGTGGAAATGCCTTTAATAACAGCATGCATTCTCACTGAAGGTCTCATTTTATACAAACAATAGCTTTCCATTTTTCTTGCTGGTAACAGCACCAATCAGATTACTGATAACCCTTTCCTGTAATTGCCTTTGTACTGAAACAAGGAGCTGGATCCGTTCCTTGGCATCACATGTCACCGATGTGACTTTTACACAGTGGCGCATTCGCACCTGTAATTCTTGAATGCTTGCCATATCTCAAATGTCACAAACGTGCAGCCTTCATTGGGATTTTAACTTTCAGGCTAAGCCGCAAATCTTCAGATTCTTTTTTGTTTTTCAAATCCTCCACGACCTTGTCTCTCCTTATCTCAGTAACCTACTCCAGCAACTCCCACACTTGCTCTGACATAAATTAGATTAGATTAGATTCCCTACAGTGTGGAAGCAGGCCCTTCGGCCCAACCAGTCCACACTGACCCTCCGAAGAGCAACCCACACAGACCCATTCCCCTACGTTTACCCCTTCGCCTAACATTATGAGCAAGTTAGTATGGCCAATTCACCTAACCTGCACATTTTTGGACTGTGAGAGGAAACCGGAGCACCTGGAGGAAACCCACGCAGACACGGGGAGAATGTGCAAACTCCACACAATTGCCTGAGGCGGGAATTGAACCCAGGTCTCTGGCGCTGTGAGGCAGCAATGCTAATCACTGTGTCACCGTGCCACCCACAGACTTTTGTTTCAGACCTGATGGCCATGCCTTTGGCCTATGAGGCTTCACATACACACTGTAAGCAAAATTAAACCTCTCTACTCTTTTTTCATGGAATCCCTACAGTGTGGGGGTGCGGGTGAGGGGGGGGACGGGGTTCAGGCTGTTCAGCCCGTCAACTCTACACTGACCTTCCAAAGAGCATCCCACCCAATAACCTTGCATTTTCTATGGCTGATCCACTTCACCTACATATCCCTGGACGATTTAGCATGGCCAAACCACCTAACCTGCACATCTTTGGACTGTGGGAGGAAACCCACATGGACAGGAGGAGAATGTGCAAACTCCACACAGATAGTCGCCTGAGGATGGAATTGAGCCCCAGGTACCTGGCGCTGTGAGGCAGCAGTGCTAACCACTGAGCCACCATGCCATCCTATTTGAATTCCCCTCTTGAAAGCTTACCTGTATGAAAAACCTCTTCTGGGACATCTCTAATACCTCCTTCCAATGCAGATATTTTAATTTCAACTCTTTCCTGAAGGACCTTCAACCTTTCCATGTCTACCAGCACTGCCTCCTCTGTTAGCAGGGCTACAGATAATGTGTAGAGCATAAGAAGGGTTAGAAATTCGAAAACCACTTGGTTAGCAGTGCATTCAACTTAGCTCACTTCTTTGCAAAAGAATTGCCAGCGCCATCTACAGCACCAGATCCATTGCCTTGTTACCAGTTACAAAGAGGACTGTTGCTGTCTTCTGGGATATACAGTCATTGCAGGAAAGAAGCACTGCCCAATGCAAGGTCACTGCAAGGTTCACCCTTAATTCAAGAAAGCAGCTTGAAGTTGAACAATCCTTTTCTTTCAAAATGAATATTTGAAGCTTTTATAGAATAGCCCACTGTGCATTAGAAGACAGCAACACTATGACAGGTTGGAATGATGCCCCAACTCAGAGAGTTTGTTATTTGTTTTATTTTCACAAAATGATACAGTACTACTGGAGGAAATTTAGTTTATCATGCCTATGCCAACTCTTTGAAAGAGTTCCACGCTTAATCCTACTCAGCTGCTGTTCCCCCAGAACCCTGCAATTATTTTTCCTTGTCAAGTGTTTATCCAAGTCCCTTTTTGAAAATTACATTGAAATTCACTTTCTTTCCCTCAGCAGCGTCGTCCAAAACCACATCAGGTTCCACAAATACTGTGACAACACTCGGCTCGATCTCATCACCACCTCCCTCAACCCCTACAGTTGTTCAGAGGAGTGTGCTGAGACAAAGCTGTTTGACACTAAACCACGTAAGGAGACGTTTGGGAATGGTGATGGAAACCTTGGTTAAATAGGTCGGTTTTAACAAGCGTCTTAAACGGAGGGAAGTGTGGTGGAGGGAAGTTGTGGTTTAGGGAGGGAATTGCAGAGCACAGACAGCTGTCAATAGTGGAGTGAATAGAACTCGGAATGTCGAAGATGATCTTTGGTCTTTTCTCTTTATCTCTGTAACCTCCAACAGTTCCTATGTGCAACCTCTGTGTTCTTCCAATTGTGGCCAATAGTAAGTCCCTGATTGGAATCACTTCATCATTGATGGCATTGTCTTCCACTGCCAAGATGCCAAATTCTGGAATTCTCTGGACAATTGTTTCTAATGTGGTTAATTGGACAATGTTTTAACCTATTTTTTTTTGCCATCTGTCTTAAGATCTATGTCTGTGACAGAGTTTCAGGTTTTGTTTGCTAGCATTCTATGAAATTCCGTAGGGTTGGTTTACTGTGCTCGCCATCAGCACCCTCAGCCCTGCATGATCTTAAATGAATGCATCTGCAACACCAACCATGCCCTTCATCTCTTCAACAATTTCCAGTTCCCCGGCCCACAATGCTTTCCTTATACACATCCACATCCCACAAAGACAGCCTCCAGGCCGTCTGCTTCATCCTTTCCAATAGACTCATCCAGTCTCCTCCACAAATACCCTCCTCCACCTCGCTGAACTGGTCCTCACCCTCAATGTTTTCTTTTAACTCCTCCCATTTCCTCCAAATCAAGTGGGTGGGCCATGGGAACCCGGATGGGCCCATGCTACGCCTGCCTCTTTGTCGGCTATATCGAACAGTCTCTTTTCAGTACCTACACAGGCACTGTAGCCCATCTGTTCCACCGTTACATCGATGACTACATCGGTGCAGCATCCTGCACCAAGGCTGAACTGGAGCAGTTCATCAACTTCGCACACAATTTCCAGAGTTGAACTTCTAGGAATTCTCGCGCATGTCTCTGGCTTGTCCATCCTAGGACAAGCCAAACAGAGACACATGCGAGAATTCCTAGAAGCATGGCACTCCAACCAGAACTCTCTCAACAAACACATTGACTTGGATTCCAATTACCACCCCCTGAGAAAAAGAACAAGAAATAACATAATCACAGAAGATGCCATCATAAACCCAAAGAAACCTAAACACATCGATAAAAAGTGGGCCATACCACCAGTGCTTCACTGGAGGCTCACTGATGGTATTACCTAGTATGGCAATGAAACATCTGAAAACAAGCATTCCAGCTCAGCGAGCGACCTTATATCCAGAACCTCAACCTGAGCAACAAATCTTCTCAAAATTTGCTATCACTTGGTCACTCTCAGACATCTCCCTCCCCTTTCTTGACCTCACCATTTCATTTCCAGCAACAGTCTCCAGATGGACGTTTACTACAAACCCACAGACTCCCATAGCAACCTGGACTACTCCAACTCCCATCCAGTATCCTGCAAGAACTCCATCCATTGTCCCAATTCGTCCGCCTCTGCCACATCTGCTTGGATGAGGAGACATTCCACTCGCGAGCATCCCAGATGTCCAGCTATTCTGAACAACGTGCCTTTCCTCCTTCCATCATCCAGAGAACCCTCCGACACACCAGCTCCATTCCCCATTCTAAACCCCCGCCTGTCAAAACAATAAAGACAGAGTCCCCCTTGTCCTCACCTACCACCCCACCAGTTTCCACATCCAACCCATCTTCCTCAAACACTTCAGCCAACTCCAAATAGACCCCATCACCAAGAACATCTTCCCCTCCCCACTGCTCTCTGCCTTCCACAAAGACCGTTCCTGCTGAAAGCCCTTGCATCAG
The DNA here is from genome assembly GCF_004010195.1 of Chiloscyllium plagiosum. NCBI lineage: Eukaryota > Metazoa > Chordata > Chondrichthyes > Orectolobiformes > Hemiscylliidae > Chiloscyllium > Chiloscyllium plagiosum. The sequence goes on along the minus strand of NC_057725.1, from coordinate 54,542,434 downwards.
GCTACTCTCCCCACTGACCCCCCCAACCCCCCCCAGGTACCTTCCTCTGCAACCGGAAAAGATGCAAAACCTGCCCGTACACCACCCCACTCACCACCAACCAGGGCCCCAAACTGACCTTCCAGGTGAGATAGAGGTTCACCTGCCTCTCTTCCAACCGAGTTTACTGCATCAGGTGTTCCCAATGTGGCCTTCTCTACACCAGGGAGACCAAACGTAAACTCAGGGCATGGCTCACCGTGTATCTCATTGGGCCCGCAGGGGCCAACCAGACCTCCCAGTCACCACCCATTTCACTTCCCCTAACCACTCCCTTTTCGACATGCCCATCCTTGGTCTCCTCCATTGCCAAAACAAAGCACAGCGCCTGTTGGAGGAACAACACCTTATCTTCCACCTGGGCAGCCTTTAGCCCGGCTTGAGTCCTCCAATTACAAATAACCTTCCTCTCTATCTCCCAGTGCCCTTCACCGCCCCTCCCCCTCCATGCCACCAACCAGATTCATCCCTCCCATTGACCAACCCCTCGACCTGTCTTCGCCTATCCCCACTTCACCACCCCGCCCCCACCATCCCCTTTATCTGCAGCTCCCTCCACACCAAGTCCTGAAAAAGGGTTAAAGTCAAAACATCGACTTCTGTAATGCCTGGCTTGCTGTGTTCTTTCAGCCTCCTGCCTGTCTACTTATTGAATGGTGGAACAGGCTTGAGGGGCTGAGTGGCCAACTCCTGTTCATATTTCCCATGTAAGTGTGGACAAGGTGTTGGACATGAAGCAAATAGCTTCATGGGGTGCACTTTTGTTGATGGTTAATGAGACCAGTGTATTTGGGCAGGTTTTGGCCCAGGTACCACACATAAAGATAGATTTCAGGGGGCCTCAAATCCCTAGAAAGTGGAAATAGGCCTTTTGGTCCAACAAGTCCACAATGACCCTCCAAAGAACATTCTGCCCAGACCCATCACCTCACCCCCCACACCCCCTATTATCCTGTGTTTTCCATGGTTAATCCAGCTAACGTACACATCCCTGGACACAATGAGCAATTTAGCATGGTCAATGCTCCTAACCTGCACATCTTTGGATTGTAGGAGGAAACCGGAGCACCCAGAGGAAACCCACGCAAACACAAGGAGAATGCGAAAACTCCACATGGACAATCACCCAATGTTGGAATTGAACCTGGGTTCCTGGTGCAGTGAGGCAGCAGAGTTAACCACTGAGCCACCGTGTCATTGCAAGCTGTTGCTTTCAGTGTTACCAGAATGCTGTGGACATGAATCATCGCATTGGGCTCGCAGGTGATGTTCCCATTTACCTTTGGTGTCAGCTAATATCTCCCACATGTGAAAAATTACTTTCAGGGCTTTCACATTAGTCTTATAAGCATCCTTGAAGTGGAACTATGGGTGTTCTTCTGATCTTCTGGATCTGGCTACTCACAAAATTCCTGGGTACGTGATCGTGTTCCGACATGCAAACATGCCTGAGTCTGAGAATTCTGCTCGCCCTGCTATAGAAAGGATATTATCAAATTGGAAAGGGTACAGAAAAGATTTACAATGATGTTACCAGGACTGGAGAGCTTGAGTTATCAGGAGAGGTTGGATAGGGTGGGGCTTTTTCCCTGGAATGTAGGAGGTTGAGGGGTGACCTTATCGAGGTTTATAAAATTATGAGGGGCACAGATAAGGTGAATAGGGTAGGAGATTCAAAATTAGCGAGCATAGGTTTAAAGTGAGAGGGGAAAGATTTTAAAGGGACCTGAGGGGTAATTTTTTTCACACAGAGGGTGGCACATGTATGGAATGAGCTGCCAGAGCAAGTGATAGAGGTGGGTACAGTTGCAACACTTAAGAGGCGTTTGACTTGTACACGAATACAAAAGGTTTAGAGGAATTTGGGCCAACACAGGAAACCTGGCAGGCATGAACGAGTTGGACTGAAGGGTCTGTTTTCATACTGTATGACTCTATGACTCCGGTTGGTGACTGCCAACACACTGGTATGTGATTTCATGAGATGTCCGGGATGGTCCTCAAACAGTGAAGGTGGAGGATGTTGAGCTTCTGGTCTTGATAGCTGTATGTTGTCCATATTTCACAGTCAACAAACAAGGGGCTGCAAACTCAGCATGCATAAACCACTATCTTAGTCTGGATTCAGCTGAATGTTATTCGGTGCATGTTTTGTGAGTCAGCTGAAAGGGGTAGCTTTGCTTCTATGTGTATCTGTTTCTGCATCAAGGAGGAGTTAGACTTTTAATTGGTAATAGGTTAAAGGGATATGGAGAGAAGACAGGAAAATGGGTGTGAGGAGCATATCAGCCATGATTGAATGGCAGCGCAGACTTGATGGGCCAAATGGCCTAATTCTCCTCCAATATTTTATGAACTTATCAAGACACAAATTGTCTATTCCTATGGATCCAAGGTAGCAGAATCTGCTAACAGATTCCATTGAAAGTGGGGTGTTATTTCATGTCATCAAGGGCGTACATCTTCCTTACCAATAGCCACAGTTTTCCTGACAAGGATGGTAAGGGAAATGTTACAGGGCGGTGAATGAGTTTTAGTAGTGTTACATTACAGTACAATATAGGAACGGGCCCTTCCTAATCCTTGCGGATTCTGAATAAGCATCTAATGTTACATTATTGCATAGAAGAGTTTTCTAATCATGACATGCTGTATTTTTATCCTATCTTTTATTCTGTACAGATTATAAAGCATGTCATCTGCAGGTAGATGACTTCCATGACTGTGGGGAAGGCAAAAGTCAGGAGTGTGGAGAAGAAAATGCCGAACCAATTGGAGGCTGTGCACAGCCATGTCTTATTCCTCTCTTCACCCTGAAACAACCAGAAATACAGCAATCAAAATGCCCAGGGCTTGCTATCATGAAATGAAGAGATAATACAACAAGCCTTGGTGAACAGTCACTATTTTCCAAAAATCCTGTAAAGTCCTGCCTTGCCGATCATGCCAATGCTTTATTGGCATATATGTAATAAGGTAAAGAGGTATGTCTTGCTCCCTATGCGTTCCTTATTACTGATACATGGAGAAGATCATGTAGGTTTACCAGCACAGAAACCACACTCTTTTTCTGTATGAACTATGCTTGCAAGTCAATGGAGTCTTCTTATCATGTTCCCAGCAAAGACCTTCCCAGTGAAGCTGAGGATTAGACGCCTCTGTAATTGTTGAGCTGTTGGCTGGAGTTCCATTCTTGCTCCAAAAGTCTTTCTACTTGCTGAGCTACCAAAGACCTTTTCAAACTCAACCTCTCCATCTAACTCAACAATGACAGGAAGTGGCAAGAGAATGCCAAATGCACAATTGAAGAGGTCTGTCTCACTGCAGTGAAAGTGAAGACTGCAGATGCTGGAAATTAGAGTCGAGAGTGTGGTGCTTCATCCTGATGAAGGGCTTTTGCCCGAAACGTCGATTTACTGGCTCCTCGGATGCTGCCTGACCTGCTGTGCTTTTCCAGCACCACTCTCACTGTCTTACTGGAGTACAGCTCATAATTGTATTCAACTCAATGGGACATTAGTTTACTTCTCTTGGCTTGGCTGGTCCAGTGTTAGTTTGCACAGTATCGTCATGCCTTTTGCATGACCTCTTGGCTATTTTCAATCCATGCAGTATTCGCTTTTAGAATCATGTTATGCATCATGGGGACTTTCTGTTTTGTTTCAATGACAGACATCATCTCTGGTGAGTCGGTCCCAAATCAGTCTTTTTTTTACCTTTGCCAAATAATGCAACTGCTGTGTCATAAATGATTAAACTCAGCAATTTTCAAGCTTCATCAGTGACTTAGAGTAAAAGTTTTGCTTGATAACACTTCTGTTAAGCTCCTTGGAAAGTTTTAATTTGTGAAAGGCTCCATATAAATACAAATTGCTGTTCTTGTCATGCTTCTGCAACATGAATTCCTCCCTCCCCTTTGCTCTAGTTGAGACTTGTGGACAAGAAATTGGTTTTTGCTCATGTTGTTTTGCTACTAACTGCTGTCTTGTGTGTCAGAGTTGACCAGAGTAATGACTCACCTTTCATTCTTACATTTCCCCCGCCTCCTGTGATCAAGCATCCAATTTCTCGCCTGTTTTCTTACCCAGAGTGCAATGACTTACAGTAGTATCTTGATCAGTTTATGCCTCTGAGTCAGACCACTTCAAGTTTCTGGATTATGATATGAGGAGCAGGATGCTCAAGTATAAATGTGTTATCAAAGCAAAACAAATGCTTTCAATTACTCAATAGTCCTGCTTGCATTTGTAAAAATAGAAAAATCACTCATGTTTCAGATCATTAAGCTTTTACCAAAGCTGGAAGAAGTTAGAGATGTAATTGTAGAGAAAGGGGTGTGGCGAGGGCAGAATGAAAGGGAAGGTTTGTGATATTTTGGATGTCTGGATTATGCTGCTAAGGTAAAAAGAGATAATAATGAGACCAGAAGGCTGTAACATGTCTAATCAACACTTAGCATTATGCTCAATAATTTTAGATCACAACTTCTGTCCCATTCTTTCTCAGACAATGTATGTATCTATTATTTCCCATATTTTATTTCTTTGTTTTCATCTTCTTTTTCTTTGCATTGTCATCCCTTTTGTCATTTAACTTCTCCTGCTTTCCATTCTATCACTGATTTTCCTTTTATATTTCCCCCTACCTCCCTTTGCCTGTTCTCCATATGGTGCTGTAAGACCTTAAATTGTTGATCTCGACATTAAGTGTCAAGTATAGACACATTACACCTGTTTGGACTTAACTTCACCTCCTTTTGCTGTTGCACCATTGCAACAGCAAATTTGTAACAGTACTAAGACTGCTTATCGCCACCTGCCTGACATCTCCAGACTCAACTTCTGCCTGAAATCTGGCTACTCCAACAAACTCCTGACTGGTCTCTACATTCTAGTCTCCATAAGTCCGTGCCCTTACTCTGCCCCATTCACCCATCCACCCCTGTGCTCGCTGATCTAGGTGGTCAAGCAAAGCCTCAATTTCAACATTTTTGTCTCTGTTTTCAGGTCCATCTGTTGCCTTGCCCATTTCTTTCTCTGTCATCTTGTGAAGCTCTATAATCGTCTAATACCTCCATGCGCTATTAATTCTGGCATCTTCAGCAATTTTAGTCACTTAACCATCGGTGAATGTGCTTTCAGCTACCAATGCCCTAAGTTCTGGAATTCCCTCTCTAAACTTCCCTGCCTCATTGTCTTCAAATTTTCAGATTGCATCTGTTTATCATTTTTGTTGCCATTTCAATTTACCTGCTCTGGCCCACTTTTTTTAACTTGTCTCGTTACCATCTCCTTCTGCCTGGCTCCTTGATCTCTTTTGTGATTCATTTGCTCCTATCTTCCACCTAATCAGGGACCTTCCTTTTTTGCTGTATCCACACCTCCCCCATTCCCTGCCTCTGCATCTTATGAATATACATATAAGCAGAAGTAGGCCATTTGGCCCCTCGAAATTGTTCTGCTATGTAATAAGGTCACAGCCGATCTGATTATAACCTCTTAACTACATTTGTGCCTACCCTGCTAACCTTTCACCATTTTGCATTGTCAGACCTTATGCATCCCAGCCTTAAAGATAATCACGGTTTCTGTTTCCAATGCTTTTCCAGATTTCAAAGACACGTGACCCGCTGAGAGAAAACATTTTGCCTCCTCGCCTTTAAATGGCTGATCTTTTAGTTTGAAACATTAGCCTCTAAGTCTTGATTCTCTTTTCAAGAAAAGTGCTCTCTCATCATCCAACTTTTCATAACTCTTCAGAGCCTCCTGCTGTTCCTTGATTATATGTATGTCCATAAGCAGATGGTTACGAGACAAGTAAATATAAACCACAAAGTACTCCAGTATAATTCAAAGTTAGACTCATATAGTCATGCACCATAGAAACAGGCCATTCGGCCCACCACATCGATGCCAACCAACAAACTGCAAACTCCACTTTTTAAATCCTAATTACCTGCACTCATCCATAGTCTACTATGCCTTGGCATTTTAAGTATTCATCCAGATAATTCTTAACTGTTGTGAAAGATCTGTCACTATCATCATTTCAGGCAGCATTTCCATATTTCTTCCACCCTCTGGTTGGCACAGTGGCTCAGTGGATAGCACTGTTGCCTCAAAGTGCCAGTGACCTAAGTTCACTTCGTGTGTGTGTGTGTGTGTGTGTGTGTGTGTGTGTGTGTGTGTGTACCTGTACCTGTGTGGGCTTCCTCCAGGTGTTCTGGTTTCCTCCCACAGTCCAAAAATGTGGAGGTTAAGTGGTTTGGCCATGTTAAATTGCCCATTGTGTGCAGGTTAGGTGGTTAGCCATTGGAAATGTGAGATTTTGGGGATAGGCTGAGGGCTGGGTCTGGGTGGATGCTTTTCAGAAGGACAGTGCAGACTTGATGGGCTGACTGGCCTCTTTCTGCTTTGCAAGGATTCTATGATTCTCTGGGCAAAAAAAAAATTCTTTCTCAGATCTCTTCAAAACCATTTACTCCTCATTTTAAACCTTAGACATGGGAAAGAGATGCCATGGGGAAGAAATTCTACGCTGATCTACGCTGTCGATACCTCTCATAATTTTGTACACCTCATTCAGATTCCCCCCTCAGCTTTGAGGAAAACAATCCAATGTCTCCTCATAACTGAGACTTTCTATCCCAGGCAACATCCTGGGATAGAAAATCTCAGTTTGCCCCCTGTCCAGTGCAATCACGCCCTTCCGATAGTGCAGTTAGCAGAACTACACACAGTATTCCACCTGTAGCCTAACCAAAGTGTTATAAATTTGTAACAAGACTTCCTACATTGTGGGTAATGAAGGCAAGCATATGCCTTCTTCATCACTCTGTCTACTTGGCTGATACCTTCAGGGATGCATGGACTTGTACACCAAGGTCCTTTTGTTCCTCATACTCCTTGGGAACCTGCCATTCATTGTGTGCATCCTTCCCTTATTAAAGCTTACCAACTGCATCACTTCATACTTATTGGCATTAAATTGCATCTGCCGTTGCTCTCCCCAATTTACCAGCTGATCAATATCAGACTGTAGCCTGAGACCATCCTCCTTTTAAGAACACCATCAACTTTTGCGTCATCTGTAAACTTACTAATTATGCCATCTACTTTCACATCTAAGTCGTTAATGTAAATAACAAATAGCAAGGGTTCCAGCACTGTACCCTGTGGTACACCGCTGGTCACAGGCTTCAAACTACAAACATATGCCCTGTGTATGATCTTGTAGTTTGTGCTGTCCATCCAGCACCTTGGTCCTGGAGGAATGCTGTCTCATTTTTACTGTATCAGTGCGTATGGGTAGAAATGGCAAATAAAGCTACTCTTGACTCTTAAAGAAAACTCTCCATCATCATTCTTTGTCTCCTATTTGTAAACATCTTGGATTCAGTTTGCCAACTTGCCTTGGATTCCATGGGCTCTTAACCTTTGTATCAGCCTTCCATGTGGCCTTTGTTAAAGGCTTGATTGAAGTCCATGTAAACCACAACAACTTCACTAACTTCATCAATCATTTTTTCAAATACCTCAACTAAATATGAATCACTCTCTGACACTCTGTAACAAACCTGTGCTGACTATCCCTGATCAATTCACACCTTTCCAAGTATTAATCGATCCTGTCCTTCAGAATTTTTTCCAATAATTTCCCTAGCACTGACATCAGACTAACTGGTCTATAATTACCTTGCTGCACTTCTAAAGGAGCTATATGAGCTATCTTCCAGCTATCTGGCACTTCACCAGTGACCAGCGAGGTATTAAGTATCTCAATATTAAGCCTCCTTTTCTAAGTCTTGCTCTGGTGAGAACTTCAGCACGATCCCAATGCAGTGGCACAGCAACTCATTGTGATATTTTTATCGCTGTTTATCAAACTAGCGGAAGATAGATAGAGAGGACCCCAGGGGTTGGTCACAGTGCCACTGATTTTCTTGATATGTATGAATGACTTAGATTTAGAAGGGCAGGAACAATATCGAATTGTGCAGCAGACACAAACATACAGTGATGGGAAGAGAAATAGATTTTCGTAGGATATAGACTGATGAAACCGTTGAACGCCTGTTGACGAAATTTTGATGCAGAGGAGTATGAACTGGTACAGAATGAGGAAATGCAAATATAAAGGACATAATTCTAAAGGTGGGGAGAATAGGAGCACAAATCACAAATGTTGGCAGGGCAAGTCAAAAAAGTTGTTAATTAGGATTTAAGATCTTCAGCTTTATAAGTAGAGATATAAAGTACAAAACAAAGAGATTATGATAAACCTTTATAAAACATTGGCTCAAGTGGAGGATGGTGTACAATTCTGGGCACAACACTTTAGTTAAGTATGACAGCATAAAATGGTATAAAAAGGATTCAAGAGATTGCTGTGTACAATTCTGATTTTCTTCCTATTGGAAAGATGTTGTGAAACATGAAAGGGTTCAGAAAAGATTTACAAGGATGTTGCCAGGGTTGGAGGGTTTGAACTACAGGCAGAAATTGGATAGGTTGGAGCTGTTTTCCCTGGAGCATCAGAGGCTGAGAGGCAACTTTGTAGAGTTTTATAAAATCATGTGGGCAGGGAAAGAGTAAATGGACAAGGTCTTTTCCCTGGGGTGGGGAAGTCAAGTACTAGAGGGAATAGGTTTAGGGTGAGAGGGGAAAGATTTAAAAGGAACCTAAGGGGAAACTTTTTCATGCGGAAGGTGGTGCGCGTATGGAATGAGCTGGTACAATTACAACATTTAAAAGGCATCTGTACGGGAATATGAATAGGAAGGGTTTAGAGAGATATGACCAAGTGCTGGCAACTGGGACTAGATTAAGTTAAGATATCCGGTTGGCATGGACGAGTTGGACTGAAGGGTCTGTATCTGTGCTGTGCCTATGAGACATAGAGTTACCTGGATAAATTGGTGATGTTAGGCCTTGTTTCTTCAGAGAAATGAAGGCTGAGAGGGGGTCTGATATAGCGTTCAAAATATTGAAGGGTCAGAACAGAGAAGACAGGATTCTGTTCGCATTGATGGAAAGGTCAAGAACTAGAGGACAGTGACTTATAGTGAATGACAAAAGAACCAGAGGTGACAAGAGCAAAGTTTTTATGACACAATGAAGATTAGGATCTAGATTGTGCTAGCTGAGAGTACAATAGAGCTAGATTCAATCATGGTTTTCGAAAGTGAATTACATGAAGAGAGAAAACATTAAAGGTCTATGGATAAAAGGCAGGGGAGTGGTACAGGCTGAGTTACTCTTGGACACAACAGGCTGAATGGCCTCCTGTGTGTAAATATTCTGTGACTGAGCCTAGTGCTGGAGTCTCATCAGGATATGTGATCAGCTCATCACATTGACGGATTTTCACAGAAAATAGTGTTCCTAATACAAAACACCAAATAGCACAGTTTGGAATTTTACACTCGCCCCTCCATAGTTTGGTTCACAAGGAGGAAGAAGGGTGGCAGTTAGGGTAACTCCCATCTTCCCTTTACCCTCATTCAATCCATGGCAGGAGGGCCCTGTGAACATTGCTCCCACTCCACTGCCAACTGCCTTGTGGCTAATTAACATCTACTTAAATTGAATTGAATTGAATTGAATTGAATTTATTGTCACATGTACCGAGGCACAGTGAAAAGCTTTGTCTTGCGAGCAATACAGGCAGATCACAGAGTTAAATAGCATAGATAAGTAAATAATAGGTAACTAGCGACAAAAACAAAAACACAGGTATAGGCAAATGTTAAGATTTTGTGAGTCCATTCAGTATTCTAACAACAGTAGGATAGAAACTGTTTCAAAACCGGCTGGAGCATGTGTTCAGGCTTCCGTACCTTCTCCCTAATGGTAGAGGTTGGAGAAAAACATTGCCAGGGTAGGATGGATCTTTGAGAGTGCTGGTGGCCTTTCCTTGACAGTGAGCCTGTTAGATGGATTCTACAGATGGGAGGTTAGCCTTTGTGATTGTCTGGGCTGAGTTCACCACTCTCTGTAACTGTCTCTGATCTTGAACGGTATAATTGCCATACCAGGTAGTGATACCTCCAGACAGAATGCTCTTGATGGCGCACCTATTAAAGTTGGCAAGGGTATTCACCGATATGTCAAATTTCCTCAGCTGCCTGAGGAAAAAGAGACATTGTTGGGCCTTTGTAACCAGTGCGTCCACATGAAGAGTCCAAGAAAGCTTCTCGAGGATGACCACTCCCAGGAGCTTGACACTCTCCAGTTGTTCAACCTCTGTGCTGTTAATGTGTATGGGGGGCATGAGTAACATCCTGCCAAAAATCAAAAATGAGTTCCTTGGTTTTGCCAGCATTGGGAGCTAGGTTGTTCTCAGTGCACTATTTTTCCAGATCTTCCACCTCCTGTCTGTAGTCTGTTTCATCTGTTTCATCTGAGATTCAACTGACTATGGTAGTGTCGTCAGCGAACTTGTAAATAGCATTAGTCTGTTATTTGGCAACGCAGTACAGTCGGGGGCTGAGTGCGCACTCCTGGGGGGCTCCAGTGTTGAGTGTTAGTGAAGATGAAATATGGTCCCCAGTCTTCACTGATTGTGGCCTGTGTGTCAGGAAACTGAGGATCCAGTTGCAGAGAGTGGGGCTTAGTCCGAGATCACTAAGTTTAGTAATCAGTCTGGAGGGGATAATAGTGTTGAAGGCTGAACTGTAGTCAATGAGTAGGATTCTTACATAGCTGTTCTTGGTGTCAAGATGTTCTAGGGAGGAGTGAAGGGCAAGTGACATGGCATCTGACGTGCATCGATTGGTCCAATAGGCAAATTCGAGTGGATCAAGAGTAGTGGGGAGGCTGGAGTTGATTAATGCCATGACCAGCCTTTCAAAGCACTTCATGACCACTGAAGTTAGGGCCACTGGGCAGTAGTCATTGAGACATGCTGCATGAATCTTCTTAGGCACAGGGATGATGATGGCCCTTTTGAAACAGGCAGGGACAGTGGCCTGCTGCAGGGAGACGTTGAAGATTTCTAATAAGATCTCTGCCAGTTGATATGAAAATGCTCTGAGTGCACACCTGGTACTCTGTCTGGTCCCATTGCTTTCTTTGGATTCACATGAAGGAAAGCTGATCTGGCCTCTGGTGCAGTGTCTATTGGGATAGGTTTGTCAGGACTTGTTGGAAATTCTGCTCAAAGCGAGCATTGAAGGTGTTGACACTATCTGGGAGGGAAGTGTCATTGTCTGCTATCTTACACTGTCACTTTTTAGAACCTGTGATGTCATTCAGTCCTTGCCATAGTCACTGGGTGTCTGTCTGGGTCTCTAGTTTGGATCGGTATTGGCCCTTGGCTGTCTTAATGGCTCTTGCGAAGGTCATACTTGGATTCCTTATATTTGATATGAAGGCCTCACGCCTGGTTTTTAGCAGGTTCTGTATGTCCTGTATATCCAGGGTTTCCTGTTGGGTATGCAGTCCTCCACACACTTGCTGATAAAGTCTCTGAGTGGTGGTGTACCCGTCCAAGATACCTGCGGACTGTTTGAACATGGCCCAATCAGCCGATTCCAGACAGCGCTGGAGTTGATCCTCTACCTCCTCCGACCAGCACTGGACCTGTATCCACGAGGGGGGTCTCCTGCTTGAGCTTTTTGCCTGTAAGCCGGGAGAAGAAACACAGCATTGTGGTCGGAGTTCCCGAAATGAGGAAAGGAGATGGAGTGGTAGGTATCTTTCACAGTGGTGTGGCAGTGGTCTGAAATGTTCAGGCCCCTGGTGGGGCAGGTAATGGTCTGGTGGTACTTGGGCGACATCTTCCTTAGATTGGCAAGATTGAAGTCGCCAGTCACAATGAACAGGCCTTGGGGTGTTCTGTCTCCAGAGTGTTAGTGGTGGAGTACAACAAAGCTTCCTCAACCTTTGTTTGTGGTAGTATGTACACAGCAGTTAGTATAGCAGCGGTAAATTCCCAAGGTAGCTAGAAGGGGCGGCATTTGATGGTGAGGAATTCAAGGTTAGGGGAGCAATGGCTGCCCAGGGCTGCAATGTCCATGCACCACAAGACTACAAAGTGCCTCATCGCACTGCTGTAGGCATTAACACAGATGCTAGCAGTGGGGCCCACCATGTGAGACATATATCATACAAACCCTGGCCTATTTGCTTTTTCCCAGCCGGGCCCTGCGCTAAATGTTGGATCGAGGGACCTGGTTTCAAGAAGTGAGGCGGGTGGGGGGGCATCCCATGAGACGTCTGCCCTGTTGCCAAAGTCCCTTTACCTCCACTCTATGATCTTTCCATCACAAGCCCCTCCCATCATCTGTCAGGGAGCTGGTACTTTGGCCTGTTGTGGTAGACATTCAAGCAGCAGATACTGCCATGTCAGCATTATAATAGTATCATAGACTCCCTACAGTGTGAAGTCAGGCCCTTCAGCCCATCGAGTCCACACCAACCCTCCAAAGTGCATCACATCCAGATCCACTACCCTATCCTATCCCTGTGATCCTGCATCTTTTCCCATGGCTTATGCTCCTAGCCCACATGTCCCTAGACACCATGGGCAATTTACTATGGCCAATCCACCTGAACTGCACATCTTTGGAGTGTGGGAGGAAACCAGAGAACCCCGAGGAAACCTATGCAGAAATGGGGAGTATGTGCAAACTCCACACAGGCAGTCACTTAAGGCTGGAATTAAACCCAGATCCCTGCCGCTGTGAGACTAACCACTGCCCCATAGCACTATCATTCAAAAGACTGATGCTCACAGATTGGCCTGTAATGCTCAGTCAGCAAGACCTCTTCCCCCGGATTCCAGATTGTAGGAAAAGTCCTGCTGCTGACCTGTCAACTGATTGAGCCCAGCGCGAGGGAGAGATCGAGCCCTGTGGAGGAGAGGTTGTGCCCAGCATGAGGGAGAGATTGAGCCCAGCTTGGGCAGAGATCGAGCCCTGTGGAGGAGAGATTGTGCCCAGCGTGAGGGAGAGATCGAGCCCAGCGCGAGGGAGAGGTCGAGCCCAGGGTGAGGCAGAGATCGAGCCCAGCATGAGGGAGAGATCGAGTCCAGCATGGGGCAGAGATTGAGCCCTGTGGAGGAGAGATTGTGTCCAGCGTGAGGGAGAGATCGAGCCCAGCGTGGGGAGAGATCGAGTCCAGCATGGGGCAGAGATCGAGCCCTGTGGAGGAGAGATCAAGCCCAGCGTGAGGAAGAGATCAAGCCCAAAGTGGGGGAGAGATCAAGCCCAGCGTGAGGGAGAGATCGAGCCCAGCGCGAGGGAGAGGTCGAGCCCAG
>NC_057725.1:54513475-54523675 GCF_004010195.1 Chiloscyllium plagiosum | reverse complement strand
CAGTGTGAGGGAGAGATCGAGACCAGTGTGAGGGAGCGATCGAGACCAGCGTGGGGAGAGATCGAGGCCAGTGCGAGGGAGAGATCGAGATCTGTGCCAGGGAGAGATCGAGATCAGTGTGAGGGAGAGATCGAGACCAGTGTGAGGGAGCGATCGAGACCAGCGTGGGGAGAGATCGAGGCCAGTGCGAGGGAGAGATCGAGATCTGTGCCAGGGAGAGATCGAGATCAGTGTGAGGGAGAGATCGAGACCAGTGTGAGGGAGCGATCGAGACCAGCGTGGGGAGAGATCGAGGCCAGTGCGAGGGAGAGATCGAGATCTGTGCCAGGGAGAGATCGAGATCAGTGTGAGGGAGAGATCGAGACCAGTGTGAGGGAGAGATTGAGACCAGTGTGAGGGAGAGATCGAGACAAGTGTGAGGGAGAGATTGAGACCAGCGTGAAGGAGCGATCGAGACCAGTGTGAGGGAGAGATCGAGACCAGTGTGAGGGAGCGATCGAGACCAGCGTGGGGAGAGATCGAGGCCAGTGCGAGGGAGAGATCGAGATCTGTGCCAGGGAGAGATCGAGATCAGTGTGAGGGAGAGATCGAGACCAGTGTTGGGGGAGAGATGGAGCCCAGCGCGAGGGAGAGATCGAGCCCAGCGTGAGGGAGAGATTGAGCCCTCTTGGGAAAGCTCAGTGTGGGGGAGAGATTGAGCCCTAGTCGGATAGGCATCGAGCCCAGCGTGGGGGAGAGATTGAGGCCAAGTCGGATTGGGATTGGGCCCAGCGTGGAGGAGAGATTGAGCCCTAGTCGGATAGGGATCGGGCCCAGCCTGGGGGAAAGATTGAGCCCTCTTGGAGAAAGCCCAGCATGCAGCAACGACAGGCCTATGGCTAAAGAAGGACTGTAATTTGGAACTTATAACTTTATTTCTTGTTTACTACTTTATACTGAGAAGAACTGTAAAGTTGAACTTTGAAGTTATTTCTTTATTTTTTCACTTTTTACCTAAGATTTTGTATCTAGGTGTAATGGATTTACCTGAGATGGCATTGTGAAGGGCAATATTTCACACTTTTCACTGTACTCCTGCATCCCTGTACATGAGTACGTGACGATAAAACCTACTTCCAGTTCTAAATAAACTGATAAATTCCCTCAAAACATTGCCACTCCTGAAATGAGGTTCACATTTGCTTGTGAGTTTAAACAATTGTCACTGGCACAAAACTGCACCTCATCAAAAGAGAAAAAAAAAAATCACTTTTAAGATTTTACATACAAACAATTGAGATACACATTGGGTGAAGGTGGGAGCTAAAACATTCTGGAAAATAGTTTTCTGGAAAATAATTATCTTTCTTAATTAATTACTATTGAAAAATATTAACTTAAATTTGGCAAATTAATTAGTTACCAGTAATTGACAATTATGAGTGACAGTTGGAGAAAGTGAGGTCTGCAGATGCTGGAGATCAAAGTTGAAACTTTATTGCTGGAACAGCACAGCAGGTCAGGCAGCATCCAGGGAACAGGAGATGTTTCATTCATCCAACTTTATTAATTGATTCACCATTTAATAACCAATTAGAACTGATTGACTGAGATGTAACTTTTTATATGGTTTGAAATGACACTGCAGGGAAGGCTAGTTGTAAGTGATCACTGTTTATGGGAGCTGTCCCCAATCGTGCCCCAACTAACAGACTGAAAGTACAGGATTTCTGTGCGATCATTTTTTGTTTGAATTGGCTTAGCTGACCGGGTGGGCAACATAGTGCTGACAAATGGCTGTATTGGTCACTCTTTTCTGCTTTGATTTAGTTTATGGCTTTCCAAGGGAAACTGGATCTGAATGTGTGAAACAGGTGATAGTGAGGTGGCAACCTGATCTAGAAGTCCCCTGAGTTTCAGTTCCGAATCCCTCGAAGTAAGTAAAACACCCAGAAAAGTTTAAATTGTGTTGCCAAATCACACATTCATTCTATAGTACAAGGCACAGGCTGTGAGTCCCTCCTGTGGAGCATTAACGCAAGTTTCACACTGGGAGTACTGAGGGAGCCGTCGCACTTTTAGAGATGGCCAACTTCTGATGAGCTCTGAAATCAAAGCCCTATTCCTGCTGGAAGTTGCATGTTGGGGAAAATGACTGGGTTGGCATTCTGGGAAGGTAGCATCAAGTGGGTAAGGGTCTTCTTCCCCTATACTTTACTGCAGTGTGATGATCTCACCTTATCTAAAGTTCGAGGACAGCTCAAAAGCTGAGAAAAATCAGTTTATGTTTAGCAGGGAAAGGCAAATCCCTAGTTCAATCCAACATAAAATGATTTGTAATTAACTGCTGCTTAACTTCAGTAGACACTGAAGTGTCTTTCATATCTGCAGTTAAGTGTTCCCAGCAGACGGTGGTACAATGTGGAAATCTAATCTTTCTTGTCTCAAACTATTTATTCTTGTTTTCTGTTTCTTTCTTTGAGTTGGCCTGCTAAACGAATGATTAAATGGTCAATGGTGTAATGGTTTACAGACAGTTTATTTTTATCTGAGGTGTCTAGAACTACTAATCTTGGTCCTTGTTTCACATTTCTAGGCAAGCATGTTATCAGTGGGAGAGATTCACATATACAGTCCAGTATTTAATTGAGTCCCCGCACATTGGAGAGCGTCTATCTTTAATCAATAAATTGACTCTGTTATACTGTAGAGCCAACAGAGGTTGATTTGCTGTGAGGTCCAGTTTCCTCTGTCCTATATTCACTGCATTTTGTGCAACAGGACACTTTGCGAGGTTGGAGACTCTTGCAACCTTTGAGGCTGTGCTCTTTCTGATCACAGACCTCTTCCAGTGTTAGGGGAAAGTCACATAGGAAGCAACAGCATCAAAATAATGGGTGGTCTAAAGACTCAACATGTGCACAACCAGAATAAAATGGTGGGCTCCAGCAATTAAGAAGCAGAAAAGAGTGACCAATACAGCCATTTGTCTCCCATGTTGATTGGGTCAAGGAGTAAAGTATCTTGCTGAGATAAGAATAATTAATAATAATATTTCTATATTAGAATGCCTATTGTAAGGGCAGCACTGATATCAAAATATGGTGGATTCTCCAGAATATCACTTGACAGGTAAATTTTAACAAATTTATATGACCTAACAGAGTCAGACAGTCATAGAGATGTGCAACACAGAAACAGACCCTTTGGTCCAACTCATCCATGCCGATCAGATATCCTAAACTAATTTAGTCCCATTAGCCAACACTTGGCCCATATCCCTTTAACCCTTCCTATTCATATACCCATCCAGATGTCTTTTAAATGATGTAATTATAACAACCTCCATCACTTCTGGCAGCTCATTCCAGACACGCGCCACCCTCTATGTGAAAAAGTTGTCCCTTAGATCCCTTTTACCCTAAACCTATGCCCTCTAGTTTTGGACTCCCCTACCCCATGATAAAGACCTTGTCTATTCACTCTATCCATGCCCCTCATGATTTTATAACCTCTATAAGGTCACTCTTCAGTCTCCGACACCTCAGGGAAAACAGCCCCAGCCTGTTCAGCCTCTTCATATAGCTCAAATCTTCCAAACCTGGCAACATCCTTGTAAATCTTTTCTGAACCCTTTCAAGTTTCATAACATCCTTTCAATAGGAAGGAGACTAGAATTGCACAAAATATTCCAACAGTGGCCTAACCAATGTCTTATACAGCTGCAACATGACCTCCCAACTCCTGTACTCAATACTCTGACCAATAAAGGAAAGCATACCAAAAGCCTTCTTCACTATCCTATCTACCTGCGACTCTACTTTCAAGGCGCTATGAACCTGCACTCCAAGGTCTCTTTGTTCAGCAACGCTCCCCAGGACCTTACCATTATATGTATAAGTCCTGCTCCGATTTGCCTTCCCAAAATGCAACACCTCATATTTATCTAAATTAAACTCCATCTGCCACTCCTCAGCCCATTGGCCCATCTGATCAGGATCCCGAAGTACTCTGAGGTAACCTTCTTCGCTGTCAACTACACTCCAATTTTGGTGTCATCTACAAACTCACTAGCTGTTCCTCCTACGTTCACATCCAAATCATTTATATAAATGTACAAAAATCAGTGGACCCAGCACTGATCCTTGTGACACACCACGGGTCACAGGTCTCCAGTCTGAAATGCAACCCTCCACCACCACCCTCTGTCTTCTACCTTTGAGGCAGTTCTGTATCCAAATGGCTAGTTCTCCTTGTATTCCATGAGACCAAACCTAGCTAACCAATCTTCCATGGGAACCTTGTCGAATGCCTTACTGAAGTCCATATAAATCACGTCCACCGCTCTGCCCTCATCAATCCTCTTTGTTACTTTTTAAAAAAAAACTCAATCAAGTTTGTGAGGCATGGTTTCTCATGCAAAATAACCATATAGGCTATCCCCAATCAGTCCTTGCCTTTCCGAATACATGTAAATCCTGACACTCAGGATTCCCTCCAACAACTTGCCCACCACCAATGTCAGGCTCACTGGTCTATTTCCCTGGCTTTTCCTTACCACCCTTCTTAAACAGTAGCACCACATTAGCCAACCTCCAGTCTTCTGGCACCTCACCTGTGACTATCGATGACACAAATATCTCAGCAAGGGGCCCAGCAATCACTTCCCAAACTTCCCACAGAATTCTAGTGTTTATCTGATCAGGTCCTGGGGATTTACCCACTTTTCTGTGTTTCAAGACTTCCAGCACCTCCTCCTCTGTAATATGGACATTTTTCAAGATGTCACCATCTATTTCCCCATATTCTATACCATCCATGTCCTTCTCCACAGTAAGCACTGTTGATTGGTAGTGTTGTGGAATTAGGCTAATTATCAGCTTGTTTGAAAGCTCCTGGAGGGGGAAATTGGTCAAGATTCCTATATAATACAATAAATCTTGCAGTGACTGCATGTATGAGGACATTGCATTTGGACCAGCTCCAGTTGAACAGAAATTGGTACTCATCGTTGGACTCACATCCAAATAATGCAATAGTTGGGTGACATACCAGAAGATAATGGATGCTTCAGATTTTGTACAGCAGCAAGGAGCTGGCATGTTTAGGCAGGGAGGGGAGAAAAGGAGGCAACATAAAGAAACAAGAACAGGAAAAATTAACCTCAAGACTCATGTCGATGAACATGCATATACTCTCAAATGTGAACTCAGTTTAAAAAAAACTGTGATGACACATTACGAATAATGTGCTTGTTATTTTCATCTGTGCACAGAAAGATAGACACCTCTACACTCTCTACTCATATGGTTATGGGTATATGGCATGATAGCTCAATGGTTAGTACTGCTGCCTTACAATACCAGGGACCTGGGTTCGGTACCAGCCTGGGTAACTGTCTCTGTGGATTTAGCATGTTCTCTTTGTGTCTGTGTGGGTTTATATTGGCTGCTCTGGTTTTCTCCTACAGTCCAAAGATGTGCAGGTTAGGTTGATTGGCCATGCTAAAGATTGCCTTAGAATCCAGAGTAACTGGATTAACTATGGTAAAAGTGGAGTTAAGAGGATAGCATGGGACATTCTTCGAAGGGTCAGTGCTGACTCAGTGGGTGAAATGGTCTTTACCTGCACTGTAGGGACTCTATGATTCAGAGATTTGAGCATAGCATCTAGGCTGAACCTCCAGTCCCATGCAATGCAGAGGGAGACTTGCATTGTTGATCTTGGTATCTCTCAAATGAAACATTAAACTGAGGTGTACATGGCATCTCAGGAGGAGGTAAATGGCTGTATAAACTTAACTTGAAGAAGAGCTGGAGACCTGATCAATATTTATCCCTCGAGCTGCACAATTAAAATAGATTATCTAGCCATTACAATATACTTGCTCTGTGCAAACTTTCGGTGACATTTACAACAGAGACTCGAAAAATAATCGGAACTTACTTGTATAAATATTTTCACTGCCTTTGATTTGTCATGCTGCTGTTCCTAAAGGTTAAATGAAAGGCAGACCAAAGTTATAACCCAGGGTGACTAATAAGGAATGTTTTTCGACCATGGAAGTGGCGTGGAGGTTGTTGTGGAAGATGATGTGAGTGAAGGGGGTAGGGTCTGCTGCTGACTCTCAGGGCAGTGTTGAGGGAGGGGGAAGGGAGTGATGATGATCATCAGGGTGATACTTGGCAAATGGTACTGACAACAGGACATGGGGTAAAGGGTACTGCTAATCATAATGCCCACCAATGATCAATGGTCACGGTTCACATGCTCACCAAAAAATAGAAGCAAAGGCAAGAGGAGACTCCTTGGCTTGGTCTCCCTTAGGGTTGGCCTTGAAATAAGGACAAAGGCCTCCTTAAGAGATTGGAACAAACAGACAAAATAAAGAATGTTATGTGATAATTGGTCACCCCAGTATTCAGCCCTTGCCACCAGCATCATCGCCTAGTCAGGGACTCCAGTCCTTTATCAGTCCACTGTCTAACCACAACCTTGGCATGCTTTTTGACCTTGAGTTGGATCCAGCATCTCCATCACCGAGCGCACTTACATCCACCAAGATAACATTGAAAGTCTCCATCCTTGCCTCAGCTCATCAGCTTGCTGAAAACTTCATCTGTGTTGTTATCACTTTTATACTTGACTGTGAAAATTCCATTCTGGATTGCCCCACCACACCACACCCCCCCACCCCCCCCCCCCCAATCTACCAAACTCTGCTACCTGTGTATTCATTCACATGACACCTCTTTCTCCCTTCACGCTTTCATACAAACTGACAGTAGTTCCTTATCTGACAATGGCTTGTTTTGAAATCTCTCCACATGTCACAGGGGGATTTTTAAAGTGATGCTGTGATGTGAGGAAAATGTAAAGTGTGGATATTTTAATGAAACTAAAACAAATCTCTAATTCATCTATCTCTGTGGTCTTCAACAATTATCCGAGACCAATGCATTTGAACTAACTCTGGCTTGCTTAGTGCCACCACTGAAGACTGCAACCTCAGCTGCCTAGGCCCAAGGCTTTTGAGTTTCTTCCTTGGACACCTCTTTTGGTCCCCACACCTCAGAAAGGACATACTGGCACTGGAGCATGTCCAGCGGAGATTCACACGGATGATCCCTGGAATGGTAGGTCTAACATATGAGGAACGGCTGAGGATCCTGGGATTGTATTCATTAGAGTTTAGAAGATTAAGTTTCTAGAGTTTAGAAACTTACAAGATAATACATGGCTTGGAGAGGGTGGACGCTAGGAAATTGTTTCCGTTAGAGGAGGAGACTAGGACCCGTGGACACAGCCTTAGAATTAGAGGGGGTAAATTCAGAACAGAAATGCGGAGACATTACTTCAGCCAGAGAGTGGTGGGCCCGTGGAATTCATTGCCGCAGAGTGCAGTGGAGGCTGGGACGCGGAATGTCTTCAAGGCAGAAATTGATAAATTCTTGATGACACAAGGAATAAAGGGGTACGGGGAGAATGCGGGTAAGTGGAGTTGAAATGCCCATCAGCCATGATTGAATGGCGGAGTGGACTCGATGGGCCGAATGGCCTTACTTCCGCTCCTATGTCTTATGGTCTTATGGTCTCTGTCACTTTATCTCTCTCTCTCTCTCCTCCTTTAAAATGTTCACTGCAGCTTGCTTCTTTGGGCTGCCCATCCTAGCATTTCCATAATAGAAAGCAGAAAATGTTGCAAAAATAAAATTAACAGCTGTCAGATAACATCTGTGAAAAGAGAAATCAATTCAACTATTTGTGGTCATTTACCTTTCATACTTAATATCTTTCTTTAGTGTCTCATCAATTTTTGCTTGATAGTGACTCATGAAACACGTACAGATATTTTACAATGTTAAAGCCGCCAAATAACTGTAACTTCTTTGTTCCTCAATAAGTCCTTGCAGTGTTAAAAATCTCTAATGTTTATGTGATGTTAATCAATTGATTGTGAATACTGCCACAGACTGATGCCATAGGCCACAGATACAATGGTTTACTTCTGTACCCCACAATGTTTTCAATGGTTTACTTCTCAGACACCGACTTGCCCAATTTCAAATAGCAGCAGCTTCTGTCTTGGGGGAAGTGTTAGACTGTCTCTGTCTACTCAAGTCGGGCAATAACAGTATTGCAGTTGCTTGCAATATCATTCTCCTCCTCACTTTCACTAACACATGCTCTCAAAGCTCACTCAAGAAGACTGAACAAATGGGATGACAGTCTGGATGAGCTCTGTCCATTTCTGTATATGATTTGAAGTTGTGTTTATTAATTATGAACAGCAATAGAAAATGAATAAGTCACATGATGTCAGGCACCACAGCTCATGAGTCACTGTCATCTTTCTGACTTCTTGTTGCTGTGTTGTTCTGCTTTTACTGGGCCATGTGTGATGCAGTAATTATACAGGGCAATCTATAATTATTGGGCATACACTGTTGTTTTTCACTAGCTCTGGTGGCATCTAATCCACTTTGCTATCTGCTGCCGCTTTTGTAATGCTGTATCCCAGTCATGCAAAGTCGTTCAGTAATTTAGCTAGGGCTCCCCTTTTCTAGACATTTATGTATTAATCTAGCACCTGAGATTTTTTTCCAGTATGTTAGAAAACATTATTCAGGGCTGGTATGATGGTGAAGAGTGATGTATGTGCAATGCTTGCTTTTATAAATGTGCTGAGATTTCAGTCCATCCACAAACAGAAGTAAGTGCCACCAATGGGAGCTGTTTAGTTTTGCCCTCACTAGTGGTATAAGAGAAACCCATACTTGAGAAGGTTATCAGTGCTTCTGAAACAAGAATGCTGGAACATTTACACTACAGAGCTGTCTCCAACATCACTGATGGAATCAAGGCAACACAATAGAATAAAGGGGCAGATTGTAAACAGTAGCAGACTCAGTTCATATCACAGGGGGCTTTTTAAAGTGATGCTGTGATGTGAGGAAAATGTAAACTATGGATATTTTAATGAAACTAAAACTATTGAAGGACATTGCATGGTGAATTCATTATAAGGTTTATTCCACCATCACTTGAAGGCATGGTTAAATCATAAAGATTTTGACGCCTCAGTATCACTTTTGCTTATACTTTCACCTTATATTGTTAAGTCCTGTAGCCTGCTTGTCAAAATACGTCAGAATATAATTTTCCTCCCACCACCATATGTTGTGAGGTGGATGTTTTGCGAGAAATTTGAATAGATTTGCAATATAAGTGTGAGGTCTCAAAGCTTTGATCCTGTTGTCTATTGTACATTTATTTGCCATGTGAGTTTGGATTTGGTGTAAAGTACTCAGAAGTTGGCAACTTTCAAGAATCCAGCCCATTTCTTCACCTGAATTAAATAATACAAGTACATGAGGCCAAATTCATGAGAAACTAGGAGTCCTAACAATGCTACAATCTAATGGTTTGCTCCAAAACACTTGATGGCAACTTTCTCGAAATCCTAATTTCTTTTAGGCTACCTACCTAACTTTATAAATTGACATTTGCAAAAGGTGTCCTCTCCTGCCAGATTAGTTGTATCATAGGAACCTGCCTTCAATTTTCCAATAGGCATTTCCAATGAGTGAAGCACACATCGGTAATGCAATATAAAGTTCTTCCATGCTGGATAGTTCCAGGAGTAGAATATTGCACTACTAAAGATGCCCTCCAACGCATCTCGTCCACATCCCGCACCTCCGCCCTCAGACCCCACCCCTCCAACCGTAACAAGGACAGAATGCCCCTCGTGCTCACCTTCCACCCTGCCAACCTTCGCATAAACCAAATCATCCGCCAATATTTCCGCCACCTCCAAACAGACCCCACCACCAGGGGTATATTTCCCTCACCACCCCTTTCTGCCTTCTGCAAAGACCGTTCCCTCTGTGACTACCTGGTCAGATCCTCGCCCTCCTACAACCCACCTTCCCATCCTGGCACCTTCCCCTGCCACTGCAGGGACTGTAAAACCTGCGCCCACACCTCCTCCCTCACCTCTATTCAAGGCCCTAAAGGAGCCTTCCACATCCATCAAAGTTTTACCTGCACATCCACTAATATCATTTATTGTA
The DNA here is from genome assembly GCF_004010195.1 of Chiloscyllium plagiosum. Classification (NCBI taxonomy): domain Eukaryota; kingdom Metazoa; phylum Chordata; class Chondrichthyes; order Orectolobiformes; family Hemiscylliidae; genus Chiloscyllium; species Chiloscyllium plagiosum. The sequence continues at coordinate 54,513,620 of NC_057725.1, read as the reverse complement.
TCCGTTGCTCCCGATGCGGTCTCCTCTACATTGGGGAGACTGGGCGCCTCCTAGCAGAGCGATTTAGAGAACATCTCCGTGACACCCGCACCAATCAACCACACCGCCCCATGGCCCAACATTTCAACTCCCCCTCCCACTCTGC
>NC_057725.1:54485145-54513431 GCF_004010195.1 Chiloscyllium plagiosum | reverse complement strand
CCCTCCTCTAGCTTATCTCTCCACGCTTCAGGCTCTCTGCCTTTGTTCCTGATGAAGGGCTTTTGCCCGAAACGTCGATTTCGCTGCTCCTTGGATGCTGCCTGAACTGCTGTGCTCTTCCAACACCACTAATCCAGAATCAATATTCATGCCTTGCCAAATGAACATGACATGAGAAAGAAGCTTTGCATTTATATAACATCTTTCATGAGCTAAGGCTCACTTCAGGCCAACCTAAAACTAATACCTTCACCTTCACAATCAATTCAGTATTTTAGAAGTCTGAACACAGTTGTAAAGTGAATTCCCACTCACACACAACAAACCCTTACCAATAGCAATGTGATAATCACACAACACCAGGTTATAGTCCAATAGGTTTATTTGAAAGCACTTGCTTTCGGTGCTCTGCTCCTTCATCAGGTAGCACTTCCAAATAAGCCTCCTGGACTATAACCTGGGTGTTGTGTGATTTTTAACTTTGTCCACCCCAGTTAAACTCCTCCACATCAATGTGAAAATCACGAGTTCATCTGTTTTTAACAAAATTGGTTGGGGGTTAAGCACTGGCCGGGAAATTACTCTTACTTGAAAAATGCCATGAGATCTTTAACACCCACCTTAGTGGACAGCCACCGTCAGGCAAAAGATAAAGCAACTGGCAGTTCAGTATTCCTTCAGAATTGTGCCGAATGTTCAGTTACATTATCTGATTAAATCCTTTTGGTGTATTCAAGTATGGATTGCATCACAACCTAACAAAGCTCTGTTCTGACCTGGTGTATCAGATTTGAAATCTATTGTTTTTACATTATAGTGTCGAATTCTAGGCATAAAATTGCTATCAGAATTAAGTCTAATGTCTGCAGTGTTAAGAATGTTACTGATCAGTAATTAGTGCCTATTTACTGCCTATTTCCTGTCTGTTGCAACATAACAGTGGAAGTGAGTTCTGAGTGCTATAGTGCTAAAGACATGCATTATGGACATTAACCTTCCTACTGCCGATAATACAGCCTGTTAATATCACATTACAATATAATGCAATGATAATGCTTTCCAAGTATAAATTATTGCTTGGCCTCAGATGAACTATTGCTGATGCAGAAGTTGGAGACTGTGTCCTTGTTTGGTTGAATGTGAGCTGTTGTATACTTTAGCTGAAAGTTTTGTTGGCTCTATTGAACTGTAGTCGATGCTCCATGCATATTGGATTTGATCCGAAGTCTTCAAATAATAGAAGACAAGGATTGCCATGGTTTCAGGTGGCACAGAGAGGTGAACCATTCTACCCTACTGCAACTTAATACAATTGGTCTGACACACTACAAGAAACGTAACAAAGATTGAGATTTAGTGCAAGGTTATGACAAAGCTGCATCATTCTTCTTTACAGGGGGCTCCACACTCAATTGCAGCAGTTCTGTAGCATTGCCTGTGACCATCAAATACAGTCTTGGCTCTTGTATCAGGCTCCTTCGGGTACTGAGGATCATATCAAGCAGGTCACAGAACATCAATCAGCAGGCTCAATGGCTTCATTCTTCTTGGCCTTGACTATTATCATTGTAAGCAAGAACATAGTCATTATCATAGAATCCCCATAGTGTGGAAACAGGCCTTTCATCTCAACAAGCCCACACCAACCCTCCAAAGGGCAAGCATCGCACCCAAGCTCATTCCTGTAACCCTGCATTTCCTGTGGTTAATGTACCTAATCTACACTTCCCTGAACACCATGGGCAATTTAGCATGGCCATCCACCTGACTTGCACATCTTTAGACTGTGGGAGGAAACCAGCGCACTCGACAGAAACCCACACAGAGAAGGGGAGGATGTGCAAACTCCACACAGACAGTTGCCCAAGGTTGGGATCAAACTCAGGTCCCTGGTGCTGTAAAGCAGCTGTGCTAACCACTGAGCCACCGTGCTGCAGTTCAACAGACTGTTGCCTTCCGGATTGAAATCTCTGCCCGCAGATGGTGCAGAGAGACTAGGGTATGGAGTTATTTCAGTGTGGGGTTTGGGGCTTTTGTCAGTTTCATTTGGCGCAATGTTGCTTTTCATTCTTATACTATTCTCCAGACATCTAAACCTCCTTCATGAATCTGCTGAATAGGTTTTGGGAGGTTGCATCACTGAACGTGATTATCAGCTAATTCACTAAAAGGGCGAGGGTTCCAAATCCAGAATCTGGTTGACTGGTACATATTAGATCAGAGTGGTGCTGGAAAAGCACAGCAGATCAGGCAGCATCCGAGGAGCAGGAAAATCGACGTTTCGGGCAAAAGCCCTTCATCAGGAATAGAGGCAGGAAGCCTGCAGGGTGGAGAGATAAATGGGCTTTGCCTGGTACATATTAGTCAACTTCCTAGGATACACGTCCTGTAGTATCAACTGGAAAGCAATTAGAGGCTTTGTTACCCGACTGATTGATCCTTGATTGTCAATCAGACAGCCTTTTTTCCCATCTCCAATGCTTTCACTATTAATAAATGCAATTGTTCAAAGAAATGAAAATCACTATTATTTTAGTGCTCCTGTGATTTTTCTGCCTGTTCATCACACAAATTGAAATGGTATGGAATGCACTGTCTGAAAGGATGGTGTAAGTAGATTCCACAGAAGAGTTCAAAAAATATTTTAAAAGAGAAGTATGTAGACTATGAGGAAAGAGTAAGACCGTAAAAGAAATTGGATATAAATCTTTCAGCGAGCTGGAACTGGCACAATGATCCAGATGGCCTCTTTCTGTGCAATATCATTGCATGATAGTAATAGCGTGCCAAATACTCTCGGCAGGCAGAAATTTCATTTTTGCAGCAAAGAGGAAACAAGCCTGAACTGATGGTGATTAATGTTAGCCAGCTCTTCATTCAGTGATACTACAGAAGACTATGTAGGCCAGTACAAGAAAATGATTGATAATGTTTTGGATATTAACAATATCAATGGGTATGAACAGAAAGCAGGAATATGACGTTGAGGGGACGATCATAGGATGTAGGAGCATGGGAATAGAAGAAGGCCATTCAGCCTCCTAAGCTGACACTACTGTTCAATGAGACCTTGCTGATCTGTGACCTAATTCCATATGCCTACCTTGGTCCATATCCATTATTACCTTTGCTTAATAAATAATTATCTATTCACGAGTTTTGAGAAGATTTGTAGCTCAAGTTGAGGTTCTGGGTGTAGGTTTGCTCGCTGAGCTGGAAAGTTTGTTTTCAGACATTTTATCACCATACTAGGTAAGATCTTCAGTGAACCTCCGAATGGCTTCATCCAGAGGCTCACTGATGATGTTACCTAGTATGGTGACAAAACATCTGAAAATGAACCTTCCACCTCAGTGAGCAAACCTATATTCAGAAAATACTACCTATCTTAGATATAAAACTAACAACTGATCTACCATCAATTGCGATTTGTGGAAGAGACTTCCAAACATCTACCACCCTCTCAATGTAGGAGTACTTCTTAACGTCTTTTCTGAGCAGTCTATGGAATTGAATGATATTTATTGTCAAATGTACTCAAATGAGTACAGTGAAAAGTTTATAAGTCGCCACTTACTGCTCCACTTACAAAGGTACCTGGGTACAATTCTAATTCTCAGACTATGCCCTATAATTCTGGAATCTCCAACCAATGGAAATAGTTTATTTTTAACTTCATGTCATTTCCTGCTATTATCTTGAAGACTTTGATTAGGTCATCCCTTAACCTTCTTAATTCTAGAAAAAAACAGGCCTAATTTGTATAATCACTCCTCATAACTTAACTCTTAACTCTTGACATCGAATTCATTAACTCTGAATGTACATCTACTTTGTACTCTATGGTCATACTGAGTGACAGAGCAGACCTGACAGGTTGAATGGCCTACTATTGCTCCTTGTTTCTATGTTTATATGAATTGTGTTGATGGATAGCAGTTTAAACTTTAGGTTGTGCAATGTGCAGTATTTTATTTTAATGAGAGATTACCTGTCCTTCCAAGGGGTATTGTTGGTGCAATTCATACAGTTACTCCCTGTATTTGCAGTTCAGTAAGAAATATGAAGGGAAAATACTGGGGGTACTGGCAACTGAAAATACTAGAAATAGTCAGCTGGTCAATGCAGCTGGCAACTGTGGAGAGAGAAACATTGTTAACAATTCATTCTTATGAACTTTCATCAAATATCATTGATCTGAAATCCTAATTTGTTTCTGTCTCAACAGATGCTGCTTAATCTTGTGCTTTTGTGAAAAATATCGACTTCATTTTCAACATTTTTAGTCATAATGGACTTAATTTTCTGCTTACATTAGAAATTAATGGACATTCAATTGGTGTTGATCTGCATTCTTGTAACACATCTACACCTTACCAGCCAGAGAGTGATGTGAGATAGGCAATGTCAAATGAATCCATAGTTCACAACTTGAATGGCACAGCTTCTAGTCTAACACTTACTTTGCCCACAGGCATGTACTCAATTGTTTAGAAAAACAATGATCTATATTTTTCTTCCCACAGTCATTATCAGAACAGATCAGAACTGGAGCCACCAGTCCTGGTCCATAGTTAACACATTATGTGTGCAAATCACGGGGGAGGGAAGTAGTTGATCTATACCAGAATATATTAGATGAGAGAGGGTGCAAAGCCTATAGTTGCATAATCTTTAACATGCTCCAAAAACGTTTGCAGTTGCCAATATTATTGTCAATTTTGTTTCGGTTGAATTACACCTCAATGTTATAGGAAAAGACAAATAAAATGGTATAAAACTGAAGTCAAGAATCGTTGGTATCAATATATATAGTTTACAAAAAGCCAATTGTCAGGCCTTTTTTTCCCAGAACTCTTTGCAACTAATGCACAAACATGAGTGGACAGCTTGTGATGAACTGTTAATTTCTCGCTAATTTCTACCATTTAGCATTGTGTAGCTGTGATGGGAAAGCATATAGCAGTGTTGAAATTAGATCTTTTTTCGAAATGAATCCAAGCAGTCTGGAAGTGACTCCTCAGTGACATTGCATTCCAGTTGTGATTTATATTCTAAGGACATGCATAATAATATATTGAAGGGCATTCTATTCTTTGCAGTTTGGTCATTTGCATGGAATACTTATATTTCTTATTGACCAGCCCCGTTGAATTTGTCTAATTATTTATTTTTGTTCACACAAAGACAAACAAAAGTTTGAGCCCCACTCCAGGGTTTGAGCACATGATCATTGAGGTGAATTTGCCTTCAGATTATTGTGTAAAGTGAGTGACAACAGGCTGGAAAAGTTCCATGTTTTACGTCAATGGGAGATAAAAGAAATAAAAGACATAAAATGGACGAGGTCACCTGTGCGGTAATAATGTATGAGTCAAAATCAGCCCATTAGATGAAAGAGCAACCAGACCATGCATTTCGCAGAGGGAAGTCTATTGAAAATAAATTAGCTCAAGGGTCTATTTTCCTGTTCAAGTGGAGGTTAAAAGGGACAGGCACTGTATGAAGAAGGCAAGGGAGCTTGAGTGCCCCACCCAATAATTATCCTTCAATTAATACCACCAAAAAGAAATGACAATTGCTAAACTTGATTGTTGTCTTGTCTGAAGAGCAACATTGACTACACTCCAAAATATCTTTGCTGTCTGTGATACCTTCCTTGTTTTATCAATTGAATAAGTCATGCAGGGAAGACAATTCTGCCCAGCAGAGCTATAATAATTACATAAAAGTGTTCTTCCTTATTCTTTCCCTACAGACCTCCACTTATTTCCTTTTCAAGAGTGCATTTGAAAGTTCATATTGAACCTGGTCTTTTTCAAGAAATGTTTTAAATTGTAACAATTTGCTGTTCAGAAATATTCCCTCCCTTTTGTTGCAAATTATCTTAAATTTGTGTTGTCTCACTCAGCCAGTGAGTTTTTTCCTTACTTACTCCAACAGACTTCTCCATAATTTAGATCAGCTTTACTCAATTTCATCATAACCTTCTGCATTGTGAGAAAAATAAGCCCTGCCTCTCTCTTCCTTCCCCAATTAATCTTACAGTATTAAAGGAAACCATGTGTGTTGTGATAACTCTTTAAAATACATATCTTCATCCCCAATTTTTCCCTATAATCCAGGAAATTAGTCAGCCCTTGTTATTTTTGCAATAGTATTGTGGAATATCTATCCAAATGTAAAAGGGCCAATTTTGTCACAGTTAATATTCCATTAAAATGCCAGCATCTCTAGCAGTATGGATGCCTCTCAGTCCTGCACTCAGTGTTAGCCTAGATTTGAAGCTCAAGTCTCCAGAATAGAACTTGGAGCTATAATCTTCTGTCTCAGTGGCAAGAGTTGCTATCACTGAGCTACAGCTGAGATCTGACGTCCTCATCATTGTGTATCTTTGTAAATGAAGAGCATAGTTATCTGATTGGCCAGCTTCTGCCCACCAATGCAGAAGACGTATCCCCATTAAGTATTCTTAAATTTTAAACACTTCTGATCAGGCCCACTTTGATTCTCCGTATTCGTTGGAATTGTTTGAATCCTGGAATTTATTATGTAGAAACACACTCCCTTTCTGAGCTGCCATAATCATAGACCTCACGCTTACAGAAACAGTCATTAGCAAAGACACAAATAAACAGCAGACGATGTGCAACTTTGAAATGTAGAACCTTAAAGCTTTTGTGGCCACTCATGCCAATCTTTATGCTGCATCCACATTGAAGTTGTCAGTTCTGATCCTATACCATTGCTCTTTCCCCACATCCATAAAAATGAAATATTAGATCTCTGACTCATGCTGCACATTGCAGTACAATAACATTGCTAATATATGTTTCAGATCTTCTCCACAAAGAGTTTCCTGATGATACTTGGGTTCTAGATGAATTATATTTCACTCATAACCGTTGTTTTGATATCAGGTAGAAATAAGATGAAGAAAGTAAAACATCTGTAATACTATTCATGAAGACCTCTTAAAAACAGATCTCCCACAACGAGAAGAAGAGAAAGTTACAAGAATAAAATGACTGAGTCAGCTTGCCCTACCCAGCTGAATCATTGAACAGAGCAGAAAATTATTTACCAGTCATGAGTCAGTAGCTGAATGGAAATTACTGTACTATTATGAAGTATCGTACACATTCTTTGTTGAAGACAGACACTGAGGCTGGTCGAAAGACTCCCTGGAAAATTGCTCATGGCGCCAGTAATGATCAATGTTACGACTTGGTGAAATGGGCCGAGTTGTGAATCCATTGGAAGCTGGGAGTGACTGTGGACTATGTCCTTTAAAGGCTGTAATCCCATGGAGTGTATGTTGCAAAGTGTTTTTGTGTGTCCGCATGTAATGGAGTTATAATTCACACTAAGAGAATAAGAAGGGTTACTGCTTCTGTAGTTTAGAGTATAGTTGCTTACTAAGTGATATTTAACTGATAGTATTTTTAATATGTTTATTACAGTAAAAGTCTTAAAACATTAATATCCTTTATAAAATTATTAGTGTCTGTAGGATTGTAGCAATCCTATTTAAAATCTATCTCTTTGACCACGCTTTACATCATTTGTTTTATTGCCTCCTATATGGTAACATTGCTTTCAAATTCGACCATATTAAAGGTGCTATGTAAATGCAAATGATGCTTTTCAAAACTTTATGAGCACTATTGATGAGTGGTTTATGAAAGCTAAACCTAGCAGCCTTCCATATGTGTTTTGCAAGCTTCCTTTAATTTCCTCATGTTATCTTCAAAATATTCCTTCTCATCTTCCTGATTGCTGGAAATATTTTATTGTTATTTCCCTTGCCATTGCCATTCACATCCTGGAGGCCTCTCTTAAGTCAGCATTTGACCTTCTTAGCTCGTGCGAAAAATGCTCAAAATACTCCAGTCTTTTTTCCCTAGCATCTGTTAACGTCAGCCTCTTTTTATAATACTCATTACTCCTCAAAGTATTTTATTAGCTGTGAAAAGATTTTGGACTTTCTGAGTTCATGTAGGATGTTAACTTATCTTTTCAATGGTAATGCTGGTTGATTGTCTCTCACTTATGCCATGACCCTGTTTCCCTGGTGGAAATCGATAAACTGAGCCTCATGGTAACAATACAAAAAGTCTGGAATGTTGTTGATCTTAATAGTTCAGTATTATACTGGTGTCTTCCTTGGTCAGCAATGGAGTGTTGAGTCAAAAGATGATATATTCTACCTCAAGATTCAATCTTAAGGCCGTAACCAAAAGATATAGGAACAGAAGTAAGCCACTCAGCCTATTGGGTCATGGCTGATCCAAAAATTCTCTACTCAACTTTCTTGCCTTTTCTCCATAACCCTTGAATCCCTTATTGATTAAAGACTGGCCAGCTCAGCTTTTAATGACCTGGTCCCTACATCCCTCTGAAGTAATGAATTTCACAAGTTCACTACCTTCTATGAGAAGAAATTCTCCTACTTTCTCTCTTAAATTGTCAACCCCTTATGCAATGAACTGCCAGAGGAAGTGGTGGAGGCTAGTACAATTGCAACATTTAAAAGGCATCTGGATGGGCATATGAATAGGAAGGGTTTGGAGGGATATGGGCTGGGTGCTGGCAGGTGGGAGTAGATTGGGTTGGGATATCTGGTCAGCATGGGTGAGTTGGACATGCTTCCGTGCTGTACGTCTCTATGACTCTATGACTCTGAGATCATGTCCTCTGGTCCCAGACTGTCTCACAAGTGGAAGCAACTTCTTAACATCCACATTAGCAAACCCCGTGAAAACCTTACAGGTTTCAATAAGGATGTCTCTCGTTATCTGAAACGCCAATGAGGACAAGCCCAATCTACTCAATCACTCCTCATATGAATATCCCTCCATACTTTCCATCAACCCAGTGAACCTTCTCTGGACTGCCTGCAATGCTGGTAAAAATTCCTGAGGTGAGGGGACTAAAACTTATCATGAAATTCTAGGCGTGGTCTTACCAGTGCCTTGTATATTTTTGGCAGGACTTCGCTATTTTAATACTTCATTCCCTTTCAAAAAAAAGCCAACATTCCATTTGCCTTCCCAATTACCTGTTGGATTTGTTTGTGAGCTTTTTGTCATTTGTGCACTAAGACTTCCAAATCCCTCAGTACTGCAGTCTTCCTCAATTTAAATAATATTCTACTCTTCCTGTTAAAGTGCATAATCTCACATTTTCCCACATTATGTTCCATCTGCCAAGTTTTTACCCACTTGCTTAACCTGTTTACATTCCTCTGTAGACACTTTGTGTCATCCTCACTAACTGCCTCCCCACCTATTTTTGTGTCGTCCATAAACTTGGCTTTAAGACATTTCATTCCCTCAGCCAAATCAGTCATATATATTATATATATTAAAATATATTGCAAATTTTCCTTTTTTTGGCTTGCTGGTTTGGTCTTTACTGATGACTTTCTTCATGTTGAATTTAGATTTGAATCACTCCACACCTGGACAGATCCTATGTTTTGTTTCCCATACCTAGTCGCACGATCCTTTGGTTTTTGTACCAAACAACCTTTATTATTCACTTACTGCGGCCTTCCAACCTATTGCAGACATTCCCTTTTGTTCTTCCTTCCCACACCCCATTTCTAATAGTTCAAAACCTACTGTATTTCTGTGTTTCTTTAGTTTGAATGAAAGGTCATTTTTCATTCTACAGATGCTGCATGACTTGTAGTGTATTTCCAGCATTTCATGTTTTTATTTCAGAATTTCAGCATCTACAATATGTTGCTTTTGTATGAGAAATGCTGAATTACTCTGCTGTGTTAGAAGACAGTATTCCCTGGCTGAGCACTCTGTGCTTTAATTCATGTAAGAAGGTCTTATTCATCCTTCCAAAATTTACCTGACAAATCCATATAACAATTATCTTTCAATAGTACATGTAGTCCTCTGGAAAGAAAGGGTTAACAGTATTTTATAAACTGAAGACAATTTTTTAAAAAAGCTATAATTTTAAACTGAAGGGAGTAGGAAGGGTCAGTGCAAAGTTTTGATGATTTGTAAGAGAGAAACAAAGAAATGGTTGAAGACTCATACTTTACTGGTGACTTTAAAAATGGTGATTGATTTGACTAACAATAGTATGATCTTCATTTTGGCTGAACACATTGAACTGAAAGTGGTGTGTGGGCTTGTTTTTTTTTGACCTGATAAGTCTGCATGATCTTAAGTCAATGTTAAAATAGTCAACAATCTATTCTGAGCTCTATTGCGATGCATGCTGACAAGACTGCTTTGGATAAACCAGTGATCAAGAGGACTTTGCATGTTGCATTTTCAAGACATGACCTTTGTACCACACCCAAAGCTTTGTGGACATAAATATCACATCATCTCCAAATTAAACTGACCCAGCTTTGATGGTGAAAGGGCATTGCCAGATAGGTCAAAAAAGCATTGTCAGCAATCTCAGATTCAAAAGATGTTGACAGTAGTCAATGAGCTTGTAATTCCAACAGATAAATGAATTTCTAAATACTCATTTAGGTTGCAAACAGAAGTGGCTAATATTTTTTAAATGCTGTTCCTCTTTTCCTGTCGATGACCTTTGTGGCAATATCAGCAGCTGAATGGAAGTGAAACTGAGGCAAATGTCTAGCCCCAAACATTGTGATCTTTCCTCTGTTCCCAAAATAATATGCTACAATCAAAGAGAAAATCTAAATCAGGCACCAGGGAGGCTCCATTCCAATTGTAGGTTCTAGGTGAGCAATGTTGCTTTAATTGATCACAAATTTTTGAAATTATTTATTTGGGTTAATAGCTCAGTTCATCCAATACTTGCTCATAACACGTAACCCACTCCCGAAATTTTAACCCATCATCCTGCACGTTAACACCTTAGCGTAGTACTGTGGGAATGTTGGACAGGCATGCTGTCTTTTAGATTAGGTGTCAATCTTAGGCCATTGTGGCTCTGTGTAATCTATCACATGACCTTAATCAAAACAGGGCAAGGAAGTTCTTCTGGTGTCCTGGTCAATATTTATCCTTCAACAACCATTACCACAAATGTCTGGTTATTTACCTCATTAATGTTTGTAGCATCCTGTTCTATATAAATTGGCTACTGTTTTGGTCTATATTGGAAATTGTGCAATGCATTGGGATGTCATGAGATTATGAAGAATTCCATTCAAATGCAAGTCCTTCCCTTCCTAACTGCATATCTCGGTTATAAGACTTATCCATGATTATATTATAGTCTTCCATTTTACATATAATGATAAGTCTATGATGTGCAGAAGAACCAAACAAATGAAACAAAGAACTGCAAATGTTGAGATTCTGAAGCAAGAGCTGAAATAGCTGGAGAAACTCTGGCAGCTTCTGTGGAGAGAAAGCAGAGTTAACGTTTCGAGTCCAGTGACTCTTCTTCAGAAATCTATGAGGAGAAAGTGAGAACTGCAGATGCTGGAGATCTGAGTTGAGAGTGCAGTGCTGGAAAAGCACAGCAGATCAGGCAGCATCTGAGGAGCAGGAGAAACGTCAATTCTCCTGCTCTTTGGATACTGCCTGACCTGCTGGGCTTTTCCAGCACCACACTCTTGATTCAGAAATCTATAGTTAAAGCATTCCGACCATTGGTCTGCTGTGCTAATGTTATTTCTTTGTACAGAAGCTTCTTGACCTGCTGAGTATTTATGATGTTTCCTGCTTTAATCACAGTTAAGTGTATTATATAATTTTCAAGGTCCAGTATTTTTTATTGGTTTTAAGTGTAGTTTGCAGATGAGATGGTGACTAAATATATTGCTTAATGCAGAACTGGGTGAACACCTCACACCCCAAACACCTCACACAGGAGTGACTGCTGACCGCAGCTGTACAGGACATTGGTTAGGCCACTGTTGGAATATTGCGTGCAATTCTGGTCTCCTTCTTATCAGAAAGATGTTGTGAAACTTGAAAGGGTTCAGAAAAGGTTTACAAGAATGTTGCCAGGGTTGGAGGATTGGAACTATAGGGAGAGGCTGAACAGGCTGGGGCTGTTTTCCCTCGAGTATCAGAGAATGAGGGGTGACCTTACAGAGGTTCACAAAATCATGAGGGGCATGGATAGGATAAATAGACAAAGTCTTTTCCCTGGGGTCATGGATTTATGAAAAGGAAATTGTATTTTACAAACATACTGCAGATTTTTCAATACCTAATCAGCATAAAAGATAAGGTAGAAGCAGTGGATATGGTATGTTTAAATTTTCAGGAAGCTTTTGATAAAGGACCACATAACAGGTTAGTGTGTAAAATTGAAGTACATAGGGTGAGGGCAATATACTGGCATGGATTGAGAGTTGGCTAGCAGATTAAAAAGCACATAATAGGAAGAAATGGATCGTTTTCTCAAGTGCATTGAAGGTTCACCACACTGATTCCTGGCATGACAAGGTTGATGTATTTAGTGAGGCTGCATTGATTGGGCCTGTATTTTCTGGAGTCTAGAAGAATAAGAAGGGATCTCATTTAGATGTGTCAAATTCTGACAGACTGGATGCAAGGATGATGTTTCCCCTAGCTTGGGACATCTGCTATAAGGGATCAATAACTCAGGATACAGGATTGGCTAGGACCAAGATAAGGAGAAATTTCTTCACTCAGGGTGATGAACATGTAGAATCCTCTACCACAGTAGGCCGTAGGTTGTAGAGTCATTGAGTCCGAGAGATGTACAGCACGGGAACAGTCCAACTCATCCATGCTGATCAGACATCCTAAATTAATCAAGTTTCATTTGCCAGTTTTTGGCCCATATCCCAGTAAACCCTTCCTACCCATATACCCATCCAGATGCCTTTTAAATGTTGTAATTGTACCAGCCTTCACCACTTCCCTTGGCAGTTCATTCCATACATGCACCACCCTCTGTGTGAAAAAGTTGCCCCTTAGGTCCCTTTTAAATCTTTCCTCTCTCATTTTAAAGTTATGCCCTCTAGTATTGAATTCAGCAACCATGGGGAAAAGACTTTGGCTATTCACTCTACCCAAGTCCCTCATGATTCTATAAACTTCCATAAAAACACTCCTCAGTCTCCAACGCTCCAAGCTAAACAGCCCCAGCCTATTCAGCCTCTCCCTATTGCTCAAACACACCAACTTTGCAACATCCTTGTAAATCTTTTCTGAACCCTTTCAAGTTTCACAACATCCTTCTTTTAGCAGGGAGATCAGAATTGAATGCAGTACAGGTATGCCAAAAGTGGTCTAATTAATGTCCTGTACAGCCTCAACTCCTATACTTAATGCACTGACCAATAAAGCCTCTGAAAATGTTTAGGTAAAAAATAGATTGCTGTATGTGCTGTTGAGGTAGAAAATTATCTATGATCATATTGAATGGTAAGGCAGGTTTCATGGGCCAACTAGCCTATATCTGTTCCTATTTGATCTTTCTACATTTCATTTGTCACTTTCATTCACTTGAATGATGAAGACAGAGAATGGAAATAACACATCAATGAAATGCAGTTCTCCTCTGATGTTTGGGATAAGGGATTGCTTTCCTCAGTGATGTGCACTAGACTTGAGTCTTCATTAGCCAATCATTTCAGCAGGAATGAGCTGAAAATGTGTTGCTGGAAAAGCGCAGCAGGTCAGGCACATCCAAGGAGCAGGAGAATCGACGCTTCGGGCATGAGCCCTTCTTCAGGAAACATTTCAGCAGGAATGTCAATGTAAGTTCAAGATGTGAAATAAAGATGCGCCTTGTTCCTTAGCCCAGACCTTGTCAGAATGTGGGGTCTCACAATTTACACTCTGTTAGTGAGGCTTGCACCATTCATCTCAAATTAAGTTTGCTCTGTAAATTACTGTCAGTGGTTTGGTGAGGATGACCATGCAGCTGGGACCTTAATGACAGAAACAGGCTTAGCCATTCAAATTTAAGGATTGAGAGATTAACGGAGAAAAATGAAGAATACTGAGGGGGATGAGTCAAATCAATGCAGAAAGGAAAATAATGATTTAAAAAGTTCTTAGACCCCTAAAATGGACATGGAGGTCACAATATTTAATTGACCCATGGCTGTTTGAAGTTAGCACACAAACTTTGGCATTTCTCATGCAGATTGACTAGAGGTGGTCCACAAAGCAATTTAGCAACCTATATTTGGTTTCTCCTACATAGAAGAGACTGCATTATAAGCAGAAAATAGAATGTGAAACAATGTCAAATAGAGAGAGGGGTAGGTGCTGAGGATGAAAGTAGTGAGGACCATGTTATCATGGAGTGAAGGGAGGGGATAATGCATTTGGTGAAAGCATTATGATGATGGTAACAGACGTTTTGGAAATTATCTATTGAATATGGAGGCTGCTGGGTTAGAGATGAGTGTATGGTAGCAGAGCGATAGGAGCATTATTTATATTCTTCCAAATCCTCTTAGATTCTGCAAGGGTCCAGTGTTTTAGAAGCTAGAAAATGTAATGCCTACATTCAAGAAAGTAAGAAGGCAGAACACAGGAAACTATATACCTGTTAGCAAAGCCATTGAGAAGGAGAGTTGGATGGATTTTTGTGAGACAAGTGAGTCAATGGTTCTGGGGTACGGGCAGCAAAGTAAAGCTGAGACCACAACAAGATCAGCAATGATCTAACAGAATGGTGAAAGGAGCTTAAAAAAACAATTGACTACTTCTGTTCCTATATTTTTTGAGCCTTTCTCCTTTTGATATTGGGACCCTCCAATGCTTTTGGGAAAGGTTAAGGGCAGAAGTGTAGGTAAGGGAACAATCACAAACAGAGAGTTCTGTTAACCATGGTGTAGAAAGAGTCCTTGGTTGTAATAAAAGGAAAGCATATCAGAGGAGTTGGCTTGGAAAGTGTCATGACTACACACCTTATTACCCTCAAGTCAAAGAACTCAGAATTTTGTAGCTCACTTTTAAGAAGTAGCCAACAACATAGCTTGATGCTTTAAATAAGATAAAAGGTTGGTTTATCACAGAACAATAATTGAAACTTACTTGAGTAGAAGATGATCGACTTGTTAGGCATCTCTGTGCTCACCTCTTTGGACATGACGATTCTATGAAGATTGCTCGTATCTACAAGAGTCTGTCCCCATCTGGATTCCTCACTCAGGCCTGTTACTTTTGCTTGATAGGATACTCATCTGTTAAGAAAGTGGCCAAAAGATGGCAAATGGAATATAATGTGGCAAAATGTGAAGTTGTTCATTTTGGAAGGGAGGACAAAAGAACACAGTATTATTTAAGTAGAGAGAAACTGCAGAAAGCTGCAAAGTAAAGAGAACTGGAGATATTTGTGCACAAAACACAGGAAACTAGCACAAGGGTGCAGCGGAAAGGCTAATGGAAAGTTGGCCCTTATTTCAAGCAGGTTGGAGTATAGAGTAGGGAAATCTTACCGCAAATGTACAAGGAGCTGCTGAGACGACATCTATAGTGTTGTGAGCAGCTTTGGTCCTCTTATGTAAGAAAAGATATTATTTAATTGGAGGCAGTTCAGAGAAGGATCATTAGGATAATTCTGGTACAGAGGGACTGTCTTATGAGAAAAGATTAAACAGGTTGAGACTACTTATTCGAATTCAGAAAAATGAGGTGATACCTCACTGAAATACAGAGGATTATTCAGAGGCTTGACAAGGTAAATACTGAGAGGATGTTACCCATTAAGGGAAAGTCTAGGTCCAGGGGATAGTTTCAGAATTAAAGGGTGCCAATTTAAGACTGAGATAAGGAGGAATTTCTCCTCTCAGAGCGTTGTGAGTCTTTGGAACTCATTGCCACAAAGTGCTGTGGAACAGCTGTGTCTCTCCCAAAGGACTGCCCTAGTAGATATGTTTCAGACTGTGCCTGCTCCACTGAACTTATTTTTTTCCTGTTTTAACTTTTGTTTTCTGTCCTGATCCAGTTTCTTTCAACTTATACTTATGATTCTGTTGGTTCCATAGCTTCCAGTTTCCCGGCCCCAGCCGCATCTTCTTCAACATGGATGTCCAGTCCCTCTATATGGCCAGCCCCCATCAGGATAGTCTGAAGGCTCTCCATTTCTTCCTTGAAAAGAGATCGGGATATCCCATAAACTCCTATCTTCCTTTGTCTGGCTGAGTTTATGCTCCATTTGAAATATTTCTGCTTTAACCCATCCCAAGTCAAAGATGCCGCAACGGCTATGTGCTTGGGTCCCAGTTATCCTGTGTTTTTATAGAGTATATGCCTTTTTCTGGGCCCCCACCCGTGCCTCAATTCTCCAGTATAACAACAACATCATCAATGCTGTTTTGTGCTCTTATCCAGAGTTGGGAAAATTAATTTTGTTTCCAATTTCCATCCATTACTCACCTTTCACCCGGTCCATCTCTGATTCTTCCCTTCCCTCTTTTTTCATTTCTGGGACTAGGCTGTTCACCAATATCCATCACAGGTCCATTGACTCCTGTAGTTACCTCGACTACACTTCCTCACACTTCACTTCCTGTAGCTGATAATTCCATTGTCCCAGGTTCCCTGTCTCTTGTCACCTTCCACAGGGATTCCTCCAACCTCTCCTCCTTTCTCATCAGCTAAGGATTGACCCAACATCCCCAACCACCATAATTGACAGGACCCTCAGCAGTGCCTGACCTTTTCCCCACATTTCTGCCTTCACCATTTCTCTTGACTTCCAGAATAATGATAAAGTTCTTCTTTCCTCTTTATCCACCACACCAGTCTCAGCATTCAACACATCATCCAAAAGGGGGTGCCCCCATCAAATATTATACATCTGTGCAAAGGTTTATGTAATCAGGATAGATACAATGGAAACAGAGAATGGAGAACAATCCATAGATGGGCGTGAAGAAGTGTTTTTAAGAAGTGTCAGATTGAATTTGAAATATTAACTCTCTTTCCCTTTCCTCAATGTTGCCAGACCTGCTGAATTTTTCCAGCAACTTCTGTTTTTATTTCAGGTTCCTAGCAACCACGACATGTTGCTTTCATGTGAAGAAGTTTTGTTAAGATAGCTGTCAGAGTCAGTGGGCTTATAGTGGACAGTAATTCATAGACCATCTCCATAAATTGAGGTAGACATGTAAAAGGAGGGAATGGATGGATTAGGTGAAGATGAGGGAAGGTTGAAAATCAGAAGCGGAGCCAACAAAAATTTCCAGTTCAGGGCAGAACCAGGAAGCAGCACTGACACAGTCGTAAATGTTCTGGAAAAGTATCTACAAAAAGGCAGGCATTGTTAGGACCCCTGTGGGTGACCATAGCAACACCTTCTATGTAATTTAGAATTGAAATTTGCGTGATGAAGGGGCAGCACTCAAAAAGCTTGTGATTTCAAATAACCATGTTGGACTCTAACCTGGTATTGTAGGTCTTCTGACTAAGGGCAGCACAGTGGCTCAGTGATTTAGCACTGCTGTCTCACAGCACCAGGGACCTGGGTTTGATTCTACCCTCGGGAAACTCCTGTGCGGAGATTGCTCATTTTCCCTTGGTCTGTGTTGATTTCCACCGGCTGCTCTGGTTTCCACCCACAGTCCAAAAATGAGCAAGTTAGATAGATTGGCCATGCTATACTGCCCATGATGTGCAGGGTAGATGGGTTAGCCATGGGCAATGCAAGGTTCCAGGGATAGGTTAGGGGGACAGGTCTGGTTAGGTTGCTCTCGGAGGGGCAATGTGGATTGGTTGGGTTGAATGGCCTATTTCTACACTGTAAGGCTTCTATGATTTTAGGAATAGTTGGAGGAGCAGAAGTTCAGTCGGGGAATATCAAACAAAAGTGAGTTTCATTTCAAACCAGTAATGCAGATGCACCATGCTGTGGTGCATTTGTATAATTCCTTACTCTTCATCTTTTAGGCAGAGAAAGGGGTGGAGGCAGATGGAGGCTGGTTGCACTTCGAGTCAAGGAAGGAGTGGAGGGAGGGTAGCTTCAGACTGTCCTTGTGAGGGATGGATGTCTACACATGTTCAATGTTCATCTGAAAATGGAGAAAAGGCAGCCAGGAACTGTTAATGACACAGAGGGCATGGGAGGAGCAACAGATACAGATAGGGAGACAAAGATAGAAAAATAGATTTGTGATAAGTCACAATCAATTCAAGGAGCAAATGTAGGCTGGAACAATATTCTAACAAGGCAATGCTGGTAGAAGGTGGTTGTTCCGAGTTGGGATACTAGGATGTTGGTGGTCCTGGAGAAAAGATCTTCAGGGGAGATGAGGTGACTAACAGTTTTGATGTAAATTCAGAGGTTGGGCAGGTTAGACTGAGTGAGGGAAGCTTGTTCCTATATGATTTGGAAACTTGCATTACTTACAACTATCACCTCAATGATTTGGAGAACTACTATCATCAGTGCTTTAGCAAGATCCTCCAAACCTGGAGGGCAAGAAGGGCTAGCCAAAATCAATGTTCCATGGGAGGATCAGATGCATTTTGTCCATCTGAGGCTACCATATATTTATGTATCAGCAGAAGGACTCTGGAAAGAAATAAAAGACCCCATGTTTAACAGATCACTGACTTCATCCCTCTTACTGTCTACTGTTCAAGGCTGATGCAGACTATGTGTGTTTTTAGTGGCATGTTCATTTCTGGGATGTGAATTCTGACCATATAGCTGCATGTTCACTAGGCATGTTTATTTTATAAATATCACCCATCTCCATCCCTGTCTCCACTCATAAGCGACTGAAATCCATTACTTTATTGGCGGAACTATAAATATTTCAATGCATCCTGGCCGGTCTCCCACATCTGCCCTCTGTTGCCTGTGTACTTACATGTAACAGGTTTAGTTCACTATTCATCCTGTTTATACGAAGTAACATCCTGATTTAAACATCCTTGTCTCAAATCTCTCAATGGCCTCATCAATTTCACTGTACCATACGACTAGGAACAGAAACAGGCCATTCTGCCCATCCATGTTGCTCCACCAATTAATGATAATCTTCAACTCTACTTTTGTCCATTATCACCATAGTCCATTGTTCTCTTATTGATTAACAATCTATCTATCTCAGCCTTGAAAACACCTAATGAGCCAGCCTTGACAGCACTCTCCAGCAGAGAATTGTACACACTGGCCTCGTTCCTGACGAAAGGCTCCAGCTCGAAACATCGATTTTCCTGCTCCTCGGATGCTGCCTGACCTGCTGTGCTTTTTCAGTAACACACTCTCAACTTTTAATAATATCTCTTTATTTTTATGCATGATTTCCTCTGAAATAAAAGTCAACAGTACATTTGCCATCCTTCTTAACTGCTGAACTTGAATGCTCGCATTTTATCTTCCTTTTGACATGTTTCGTAATCATCTCCAATCCTTCAACACACCAAAATAGCTAATAGCCTTTTATTCACCCTTGGTTTGTCATCACTCTACCCTTAATGACTTAGTCTTCATTTGTCAAAGCCCTAAGGTCTAGAATTTCCTGCTGAGACTTCTCCATTTCTATATCTCTTGCTTATTTAAGATATTCTTTAATATTTTGCTTTCTGACCATAGTTGGAGTCACAGTTTATTCAATAGTTCCTCCTATGAAGGGCCTTGGGACATCTTCCAACATTAAAGGTGTTGATTGGATGTTCTTGATTGGATCTTATTCTGCAGATTCTCTAAGTGTGATTGACTGGATGAGCTCATGAAGAAAAATGGTTCTTGGCACTGGATTGTAAAAACTCAGCATGTTTATATTGAATTTGCCACATCCTGCACAAATCGGGTGTGTGGTGCTGGGAAAACACAGCAGGTCAGGCAGCATCCAAGGAGCAGGAGAATCAATATTTCGAGCATAAGCCCTTCATCAGGATAAGACACAGTACTTGGAAATAGTATACAATTAGGACAGTCTCATAACAAATAGCTAATGTCAGACTGTAGAGACAAATGATCGGAGGTTGTATGAGAATCGAGTTGGTGCTCAGCTTCCATTCATTTATATTCAAATATAAGTGATCCCAAACTCTCCCTTGCAAAAAGTCTCCAATTTCTCATGTAGACTGGGGGAGGGGAGAAGAAGATAATTCTCCAACACAATTGCTATGTTATTTTGCTAACTACTGGAGTCGTTGCAAATCTTGATCATAACTGCTTACAACAAGGTTTGTGATGCAGTAATGTTCATGTCAGTTGCTAAAGTAGTTGCATGTCACTTCACAAATACAGAGGCCTGATAGTTTTATATAATTCACTATCCAAATTTATTCAATATTATCCAACATTAAACCTTCTAACCTTTGTGATTGTTGTGTCCTGTGGCAATGCAACTGATTATCTAGCTACTGTTAACCCATTGTCAAAGCTATTAACACATGATAGCACGATCATGTCCTGTTTCACTTCCTCTTTTGAAATTGGTTAATATGATGGCGGTTTGACTATATCTAATGTTATCAAAAGGATAAATGCATTTTGTGACAGACTCATCTCTAGAAGAACGGCTCTAGTAATGCAAACAATTCAATGCCATTTCACATTATTCCACACTTGAGTGGCCTTTTTAGAGAGGAACAACTTTCATGACATATGATCTAATTAAATTAAAACTAAGTATTCTTAAATTAAAACTAAATACTCTGACTTCCCTTAAAAACAAGCAGACAACACCCTGCTGTCCAAATTGATCAGACTCTGTATGTTTCGTTCTTAGCCAGAGATGTGATAGTTTTTAGTAATTAGTTTCTACCCTGTGAATTAGGGGGAAAAAAATCAGCTCTGTTTCCTGTTCTTTTGATTGCTTTCGAATCCACTATATGCACATGTCAGCATTGAGTGACCACAGGATGGGTTTGGTCATGTTGATCCTCACTCACATGTGTGCTCTACAGGAAACTGACCCTCCTGGACTATCCTGGAATCGCAAGCATTTTGGTATCAGGCACAACCAGTCATAGTCATAGAGTCATAGAGATGTACAGCATGGAAACAGACCCTTCGGTCCAGCCCGCCCATGCCGACCAGATATCGCAATACAATCTAGTCCCACCTACCTCCAAACCTTCCTACTCATAAACCCATCCAAATGCCTTTTGAATGTTGCAATTGAACCAGTCTCTACCACTTCCTCTGGCAGCTCATTCCATACATGTACCACCCTCTGTGTGAAAAAGTTGCCCCTTAGGTCCCTTTTATATCTTTCCCCTCTCACCCTAAAACTATGCCCTCTGGACTCCTCGACCCCAGAGAAAAGACTTTGTCTACTTATCCTATCCATGCCCCTCATAATTTTGTAAACCTCCATAAGGTCACCCCTCAGCCTCTGACGCTCCAGGGAAAACAGCCCAAGCCTGTTCAGCCGCTCCCTATAGTTCAAATCCTCCAACCCTGGCAATATCCTTGTAAATCTTTTCTGAACCCTTCCAAGTTTCACAACATCTAACCGATAGGAAGGAGACCAGATTTGCATGCAATATTCCAACAGTGGCCTAACCAATGTCCTGTACAGCTGCAACATGACCTCCCAACTCTTGTACTCAATACTCTGACCAATAAAGGAAAGCATACCAAACACCTTCTTCACTATGCACTCCAAGGTCTCTTTGTTCAGCAACACTCCCTAGGACCTTACCATTAAGTGTATAAGTCCTGCTCAGATTCACTTTCCCAAAATATAGCACCTTGCATTTATCTGAATTAGACTCCATCTGCCACTTCTCAGCCCATTGGCCCATCTGGTCCAGATCCTGTTGTAATCTGAGGTAACCCTCTTCGCTGTCCACTACACCTCATCTGCAAACTTACTTTTTCTCTTATGCTCATATCCAAATCATTTATGTAAATGACAAAAAATGGAGGACCCAGCACCGATTCTTCTGGCACTTCACTGGTCACAGGCCTCCAGTCTGAAAAACAACCCTCCATCACCACCCTCTGTCTTCTACCTTTGAGCCAGTTCTGTATCTAAATGGCTAGTTCTCCCTGTATTCCATGAGATCTAACTTTGCTAATCAGTCTCCCATGGGGGACCTTGTCGAACATCTTACTGAAGTCCATATAGATCACATCTACTGCTCTGCCTTCATCAATCCTCTTTGTTACTTCTTCAAAAAAACTCAATCAAGTTTGTGAGGCATGATTTCCCATGCACAAAGCCATGTTGACTATCCCTATCCTGGCACAAAGCCATGTTGACTATCCTTGCCTTTCCAAATACATGCACAATCTGTCCCTCAGGATTCCCTCCAACAACTTGCCCACCACTGAGGTCAGGCTCACCGGTCTATAGTTCCCTGGCTTGTCCTTACCACCTTTCTTAAACAGTGGCACCACGTTAGCCAACCTCCAGTCTTCCGGCACCTCACCGGCGACTATTGATGATACAAATATCTCAGCAAAAGACTCAACAATCACTTCTCTTGCTTCCCACAGAGTTCTAGAGTATACCTGATCAGGTCCTGGGGCTTTATCCACCTTTATGCGTTTCAAGACATCCAGCACTTCCTCCTCTGTAATATGGACGTTTTTCAAGGTGTCACCATCTATTTCCCTATATTCTATATCGTCCAAATCCTTTTCCACAGTAAATACTGATGCAAAATACTCGGTTATTATTTCCCCCATTTTCTGAGGCTCCACGCTTTGAATCTTAAATCTTAAGACAATTGACTGATGGATATGAGTCAGCTAACAGTGAGTCTCTTAGCTTTGAAACTGGTATATGCCTCAAGAATGGGGGTGCGGGGGGCAGGGGTGTGGAGGGGAGGGGCAATGTTGACAGCATGGATGGGGAGTGTTCAGCAACAGGTGCTCACATGAAGAAGCATTTCAAATATATCCAACAAGATTTGTCAATCCAAGAAAATCATGAGCCTAGGAGAAAGTGAGGACTGCAGATGCTGGAGATCAGAGTCGAGAGTGTGGTGCTGGAAAAGCACAGCAGGTCAGGCAGCATCCGAGGAGCAGGAGAATTGATGTATCGAACCTGAGCCCTTCATCAGAAAAATCATGAGCCTGTCAGTCAATAAGTGGTACTTGGGTGATGAGCCCTTGAGACACTTACCCTGCAGGAATGGGACTCATAGGGAAAATCAGAGGTGAAATTTGTCAATGAAAGCTTGCTAGCTGTGTAATAAAAAAAGACTCTTCTATGAAAATAAATCAGCTGTTTATATGCTTAATGCATTGGGTAGTCATCAATAAAATGAGATAATCATTCCTGAACTTTTCTCTTGAGGTTTCGGTTGTCCTATGAAGCGTTCATTTGAATTATTTTTATTATTATTCCTCATTTTTAGAATGTAGGTATCATCGGCAAAGCCATCATTCATTGTCACTTTGTAGTTTCTCTTGAGATGGTCGTGGTGGGCCTTTGTCTTGTGCAGCTATGAAGCGAATGACAAAGATGCAGCTGAGAGTTCCAGAGTGACTCACTGCAATATATATGGAAGACAAGGTAATACATGGAGGGGATCCTGGAGACTGTAGAGCTCCCATGCTCCACGTTGACAATGATATATGAATCTGTTCTCACCCTACACATTATCCAATGCGAATTTTCTCTCAGGCTGCTGTTTACTCTTACTGGGATCCAGGGTAACATGGCAAGTTGGATCCAAAATAGGCTTCATGGCAGAAGGTCACAGAATCATCGAGTTGGTACAGTGTGGGAGTAGGCCATTTAGCCCATTGAGTTCACATCGACCCTCTAAAGAGCATCCCACCCAGACCCAACCCCATCCTTATAGCCCTGCATTTCCCATGGCTAAAAAAAAGGAGTCAAATTTGACACAATGATTGAAAGAGAACACAATGGAATGTTAAGGAGTTTCTTGTCTTTTGTCAATTAAAAACGTTAGCATTGTGGCCTGATCAGTTGCTTTGGTGAGTGTATTTCCAACAATACTTGAAACCATCCAGAGCAAAGTACCACTTGACTAGCACCCTGTCCAACTTCACACCCTGCAGTGATCGCACAATACCATCCAAAGGACAAACTCACTGACATTCCTTCAATTCCTTCCAGCCACCATGACCCCAACCACTTAGAAGCATGAGAGCACAGATAAGAACACTACCACATGTCAGTCTCCTTAAAGTCACACAGAAACACAACTTGGAATCATTCATTTGCTATTCCTGGGTCAAACTCCTGCAACTCATGATGACAACAGAACTATGGGAGTATCTACATGGACTGCAGTGGTTTGAGCCAGTGGCTCGCAACATTCTTTGTGAGGACAATTAGAAATCAGCATTAAATTAACATTTATGCCACCACACCATGTTCACATAAAGTGTAGTCTAGTCCAAAATCCCTTGCTTACATTATTCCTGTAGAACTGAGACAAAATGAGACTGAACCACAGTACTCATTAGCATAGTTATAATAGGATTATTAGTGATCTATTGCCTTTGATGAAATTGAAATGAGCTAAAGGTTAGCAAATCAAGATTGACTATGATTAGTTGTTGGGAGACATATTAGCTAGTGTTAAATATTGGCTTTACTGTCATGCTTTATTTTACTAAAATTATAAAGCCTTCTTGGGGAATGTCAACATTGATTTGTGAAGTGCACATAATAACTGATGAATCTGATTGGATTGTTTTGAAGAGACAATTTAGATAATGGACAGAGGAACATCTGAGGATATTATTTATACAGAACAGTATTAGCTGAAACTGAAGTTCATAGAATTAAAGCCAGTTATTGGCTTGGTTAGGAAATTGCTGAATGCAAGGAGATAGAACAGGAAAAATGGGCAATAATCTAATTGACAGAATTTGACTAATGGTACCCCATGGGGTACTGTGTTGAGGTCTTGATTATTCACTCTATTTATTAACAACTCAGATGATGTTGTGAAACTTGAAAGGTTTCAGAAAAGATTTACAAGGATGTTGCCAGGGTTGGAGGATTTGAGACAGGGAGAGGTTGAATAGCTGGGGCTGTTTTCCCTGGAAATTTCGAAGGCTGAGGGGTGACCTTACAGAGGTTTACAAAATTATGAGGGGCATGGATAGGTTAAATAGACAAGGTCTTTTCCCTGGGATGGGAGAGTCCAGAATTAGAAGGCATAGGTTTAGGCTGAGAGGGAAAGCTTTAAAAAGGACCTAAGAGGCAACCTTTTCACGCAGAGGGTGGTGCATGTATGGAATGAACTGCTAGAGAAAGTGGTGAGGGCTGGGACAATTGCAGCATTTAAAAGACACCTGGATGGGTATATGAATAGGAAGGGTTTGAAGGGATGTGGGCTACATGCTGGTAATTGGGACTAGATTAGGTTTGGATATCTGGTTGGCATGGATGAGTTGGACTGAAGGGTTTATTTCCGTGCTGTACATCACTATGACTCTATGACTCTGTGATGGAGAATTACATACATAAGTTTGCCAAAGACACATAGATGGATTGCATAGTCAGCAGTGTAGATTGAAGCATAAAATGTCAAAGATGTCAAAGATAAGTCAAATGAATTACAACTCTGGAGGAAATGAATTCCAATATAGGTAATTCTGTCTCTTTGGGCCTACAAAGGATAAATCGGAGTCCTTAGTAAATAGTAAAAAGCTAGAAACAGTATTGATTTAAAAAGACTTGACACAGTAAAATGACATGGACAGACACAAACACTAGCCATGAAAGCTAGTGTTTGTATATTTATATTTAGTGCATCTGAATATATGTGGTTAGAACTCAAAATACAAAGATCTGGCAAGATTATATTTTGAATGAAGCAATCAGTCTGTCCACCAGACCTTAAGATCCAGTCACAGGTCATGATTTGGAGATGCCGGTATTGGACTGGGGTGTACAAAGTTAAAAATCACACAACACCAGGTTACAGTCCAACGGGTTTATTTGGAAGCATTAGCAGTGCTCCAAAAACTCTGGACTGTTGGACAATAGCCTGGTATTGTGTGATTTTGAACAGTGACAGATCAGCAATAGCAGACAGATTTGAGGAGCTAGAAGTCAACTTTTGATTCTAATGGTCCTGTGATGTGACTTGGGACAGATTTCTGCAGTAAGGATGCTAAGGGCAAGTTGTTGATATTCTGACATTTGCTTTCTGTTTAATGGGAATACAGATGCAGATGGGTGGTAAAGGTTGTAAGAACAGAAAGTGGATTAATGAGATGAAGACTGATACTTCACATTTATTAACAGCGAAATCTTTCTAATCCCAAACTGATGTGGGCTATGGTGAGAAACTCTCCATGCTTCAGGCTCTCTGCCTTTATTCCTGATGAAGGGCTTTTGCCCGAAACGTCGATTTTGCTGCTCGTCAGATGCTGCCTGAACTGCTGTGCTCTTCCAGCACCACTGATCCAGATCACATAAGAAGTCAAGCATGGCCACTACCAACCGAGATCTGTGTGTCGAGACAAGATTTTCATGAGTGGAAAGGTGAATAACAAGGTTTATTGCTCATTGTCACTCCCATTAATCTCTCTTCATCAATAAGTAAGTTTCCATTCTACCAACCATTGGACAGAAACTAGATTTACCAACATGAAAATCAGAATGTGTCCCTTGGCAATTCCAGCTTGCTGCCTGCTTCTCTGGACCTCCATCTGGGACATACAGCACCAGTATCTCATGGCATGCTCCCTAGGCAGTGACTGCATGTACTACAATTCCAAATCCTGGCATCTGACACATGGTCATCTTCCATACCATTGCAGCACATCACTGATCCCCTTATACTTCTACACCGCTGTGCTTCAGTTTTGAGCACACCAGCAATTGTCATTTGAATGATTCAGGCAAAGTTGCTTTGCACAGAGGGGAAGGTAATTTGTTCATTGAGTGAACTAGACAGGAAGGAGGCTGGAAGAACACAGCAAGCCAGGCAGCATCAGAAGGTGGAGAAGTCGATTTACGCCCAAAGCGTTGACCTCTCCACCTCCTGATGCTGCCTGGCTTGTTGTGTTCTTCCAATCTCCTGCCTGTCTACTTTGGATTCCAGCATCTGCAGGGTTTTTTGTCTCTGACTGAACCATGGTGCTCACTTAGCACTCGCTCACTTAGCACCTAGATGTTCCCAGCGTCCTTGCCTTTCTTTTTATTGCTTTACGCCCTGTGTTACCCTATAAAGGCTTACAATACTTGTATCGTACCTTGCTGTTTAGTGCAGACACAAAGCCAGATGGCTTGGCATAGTTGTCAGCAGTGTTCAGTAAAGGGGTGGACATATTGCTGTATAACACCAAGCTATGTCATGCTCAAATGTACACCATGTGCCAGACGCAGATATGGCAGCAACTAAATGACCACATCTCAAAGCTGAAAGGGAGTAACCCTCATTCAAGTCAAAGGGGCCTGCCATCAGTCACAGAGTCCTGGAACAGTTAGTCAAGGACAACATCTGTTTTCAGTCCATAGCTTGAACATAGTCAGTCAACTGCTTGGAGCGGTCAGAGTCAGAAGTTCATTCTCACTACTGTCCAGGGACTGGGCCATTGTCAGTCCAGCAGGTTCAGTGCAAACAGTCGACATTTGCAGTTCAACAGCATGGAGGTTCAGGTAGAGAAACCAGGAATTATGTTTATCATTGGTTGGGGTGATGCATTCAAGTTGTTCAGGGACTTAGTGCACGGATAGTTCCGGGAGTTAGGTGAATTAATTATATAGTTGGGTATCAGAGGACACTGTTGCAGTGGCATGGGGGTGTGGGGAGGGCGGACTCAAAACAGGGGATTGCTTGCAGCAGCCTGGGTACAACGTGAGTGAAGGCGGAAATTTCATATGTAACTGGGGGTTGCATCGTGCATGGGAGGACGTGCAGTGGCAGTGGGAGTGATAGGCAGTCACCACAAACATTGCCTTGAGGGGAGACTGTGGAGTTAAGGAAAAAAGCTGGAGTCTGAGTTCGAGGTGATAGGTAAGAATATGTAGAAGTTCCATAGCAGTGCGCTGTCCATGAAGTGCCAGGTAGAAAGGGATATGAAGGTTTGGGAAGGTTGGACCTGGTGACCAGGCCAAGCCTGATATCCATGGTGCACAGCACAACCTAGAATGTTTTCCACAATCTGCTAAGTGTGATCTACAAATGGAAAATGGTAGTAGCCACACCTGGAGTGGGCAGACTCACTGAATGCTGAATGGCTGAAAACGTGGACTTCGCTTCTGTTCAATGGAAGGCCCTTCAAGTGGGGGACTGCATTAATCCTGCACCTTTAGAATGCACGTTGAAATCATTGCATTTGTATCAAATTGCATGTGAAATGCATGCAGTGTCCAAGTATGTGGGATGCAAGTGCTGATCAAATGCAGCATTGACCACATCATTGGTCAATTGATCAAATCTTCACAATAAATTGCTGTATTTTCTAATATTTCAATAGTGACT
>NC_057725.1:54462437-54484645 GCF_004010195.1 Chiloscyllium plagiosum | reverse complement strand
GCTAACATTGTCCTTCTGCCTGATGACACCATGAATGAGCAGAACTAACTCAGTACAGTTCAGTGATCAAACCTGAGCTGTTAGTGGTCTGTATGCTTTAGGATCCCATTGTGCAATATCTCTATTCATTGAGCCAGGGAGAAAGCCTACATCATTAATTTATAACTTCCTGGCAGTGGTATCCTATTTTAATTGCAAAATTGGCTTCAATCTTCATGGACAGAAGGTACAGATCCTTTCAGGAAATGATAAGATTATAAGGTGGTTGCAAATTGGACAATTTCCATTATAGTCTGTCCTCATTAATACCAAGTGGATGTCTATTTGAATGATAGTAAACATGAATATAATCCAGACTGATTTGGGGCGGGACTTTTTTTTGCTCATTCAGTACAGAATCCACCTTGTTACTACGCCATCTGTTATATAGCAATGATTCAAAAATCAGCCTGTTACTATCTTTTGCATTGTTCAGACAGATCTATTGGAAAATACCATCCAATTAAATACTCTGGTGATGTGACATTTCCACAATGACACAACAAATCAGCAGCAATGTCACAAATTTGTCACATTCAATCTGAACAATGGCTACTTGTTTTTTCTAAAGTCATTTTTGGAATGTTATTGAGTAAGGCTTGCATTTATTGCCAATATCTAAATGGCCTAAAGAACTTGTGGGTGGACTGCTCTCTTGTGTTGTATTCCCTCAGTGTTGTTAAACAGAGAGTGCTCGGAGTTTGCTATATTTCTAAGTCAGGATGGTACGTGGTTTGAAGGAAACTTGGACAATGATGTTCCATTGCTGGTCACAGGAATTCTGTTAAAATGGGACTCAAGCATTTTTCATATGTTTACAAAGGGGTAATATTGTAGTTGCGTGTAATAATTCTCTTACTATATTGTTAAATGCTGTTGAAGCATGTCACCCCTACAGGGGCTAAGAAGAAATAATCTACAACCTAGTGCTGTAGTTTATCATGGCCACGACTAGTGAATTAGTGCCAGTTCCAAGCCTGATAACTAGGGAGGGTTAGCAACAGAAATAAAACTGCCTGCCAGATCCAAAGTTGGTGGCCAGTGAAATGGAACCCATGTTAGAACTAACCCTACAACTGGTGCACTTGTTTTGGATCAGGCCAGAACCCCTCGAAACATTTTAAGAAGGTAGCCCATGGCCCTAACTTTTCCAGTTGTTTTAGGCAGATGTTAAGGTGGATATACCAAGAGTAATGCAGCTGATCAAACCACTTGGCTTCAAGTAAAACCGAATTTATTTACACACCACTGAATGAAACACAAACAAAAGAAAACAGACTTAAGAATAACAACGATTTGAACACCTGACCAACACGATCTAACTTAACAAAGAACTGTTCTGCTTTCCTGCAACATCTCATAAATACACCCCTTGGCAAAAAGGTAAATTCGAACACAGGTTCTTACAGGAGAGAGAGATTGCAAAGAGGATCAGACAGGGATCATTGAGTGAAGTACGGAACCTCTTTTCTCCCAGCAACATCTCAGGGTCCCCAGTTAAAACTAAACTAAACTAAAACAAGAAAAATCCCTGAACTGGGAGAACTAGTCACCTCCCTTTCATTGTACAAGTGCTTTCTAAAAAAAAACAAAAATCCCTTTTCCCTCATTATTGCCTTAGGCAGTATCTGTTAGCCACAGTCAAAGTGGCCTAAACCCAGATAAATCGGAGCCTTTGCCTTTCACTACCCCTTTTAAAAAAAAAACAAGGGTAACATAATCTTGTTAAAGGAGCAGTGTCATGATACACTTGGTCTCTGCCTGAACCCTTGAAAGAATAGCCTGGGGTTTCCATCTAATGGAGCAGGATGGGTAATGACAGAAGATGAGGTGAAGAAAGGACTAAAATCAAAATAGCAAGCCCAAATGTTGCTATCCTGACAGGAAGAGGCAATATGAGAGAGCAAGAGCTTTAATACCTAAGTTGGATTACACTATATTAACACTGAACCCCTCTCTCTTCATAATCATCATTGATGTTCTAACTGACCAAGTTGTATCATTGCTGATGATGCTTTCCGATGACTTTGACCTATGTGATAGGAAAATGAAAATATAGCCAAATATTGAAATATTTGGAGAATATTCTGGAATACACTGGTAACGAGCATCAATAAACCAAAGATCCTACCACTGTGAGGCAGCAGTGCTAACCACTGAGCCACCATGCTACCCACAAAGTGGAGAGGGAAAGGAATTTGATGAGATGAGTGCTGAGCTGAGACTGCCAGGAAAAACAGAGAAGAGGAAGGTCTAACATCAGATGGAAAAATGCAGTGGTGAGGGACTTAAATGCAGCACTATTAGAAGAATAATGGTTAGCTCACAAGAGATAATATAAAAGGGTGACCAACTGGTCAGCTTGTATTCAAGAAAGTGGGTCAAAGTGAAATATAAATACTATGAATGAAGATATGGGGCAAGTGAATAGTTTCAAGTTCCTGGTATTATTGATGGCAGAAAGTAAAAGTAGAACAATTGAGCAATGGAGTAACTATGGTTTGAGTTGGAAGAAGTACAATGAAGGGTTATGTGACTGTGGTGAGACCTGCCTTGTTATATAGCACAGAAAACTGACAAAATCAAGGACAATGACTGAATGCTAAAGGAATGCAGCTGCTGTGATGGATGCATAGAGTAACAAGAAAGGACAGCATCAGGAACACACATATCAGGGTGCTATCAAGATTGGAGCATCAAAGGAAGTAGCTGACGAGAATTAAAAATGGCAGTTATTTGTTTGATTAGATTACCGCCCAACAAGCCCACACAAACTCTCTGAAAAGTAATCCACCCAGACCCATTCCCCTACATTCACCTTGAACATCAAGGACAATTTAACACATGCAATTCAACCGACCTACACATCTTTGGATCATGGGAGGAAACCTGAGCACCTAGAGGAAACCCATGCAGACACAGGGAGAATGTGCCAACTCCACACAGGCAGTCACCCAAGACAGAAATCGAACCTGGATCCCTACCATGTGAGGCAGCAGTGCTAACCACTGAGCCACCATGCCACCCACAAAGTGGAGAGGGAAAGGAATTTGATGAAATGAGTGCTGAGATGAGACTGCCAGGAAAAACAGAGAAGAGGAAGGTCTAAAGATGAAAGATGGAAAAATGCAGTGATGAGGGACTTCAATGTAGCACTATTGGAAGAATAATGGTTATCTCACAAGAGACAATGGAAAAGGGTGATCAACTGGTAATTTGGTGACTATGATAAACATCTGGAAAGTTCAGGGTAGTATCAAATTGGAAGAAAAAAAATACCACATGGCAAAGATCAGTGGTAAGCATTAGGATTGGAAAGTCTTTGCAGAAAATCAACAAAAACAAAACTAAACAAATAATAATGTGAGAAAAGATACATTTGAAGATAAATTTGCAAACAATATCAAGACTGACAGCAAGAGCGTCTTTAAATAATTATAAAGGAAAAGAAAGGCAAAAGTGAACATAGGGTTGGGGAACAACCGAGAGAACAGGGTTAGGGAAATAATAATGGGGAACCAGGATGTTAATCTGAAGAGAATGGTCAGATTAGATTACCTACAGTGTGGAAACAGGCCCTTCAGCCCAACAACTGACCCTCCAAAGAGTAACCCACCCAGACCCATTTCCCTCTGACTAACGCACCTAACACTGTGGGAAATTTAGCTTGGCCAATTCACCTGATCTGCACATCTTTGGACTGTGCGAGGAAACCCACACATACACAGGGAGAATGTGCAAACTCCACACAGACAGTTGCCCGAGGCTGGAATTGAACCTTGGGACCCTGGTGTTGTGAGGCAACAGTGCTAACAACTGAACCACCGTGCTGCCCCCAAGGCCACTGTGCTGCCTCCATCCTGAACTCAGACCTATGTGCTTCTGATTTCTGAAGCCTTACCTCATTTGGAAAATAGTTTACGCCTCTGTTTTTCTCAACAATGTGCATGGCCTCATACTTTCCCACATTGAAATCTGTCTGCCATTTCTTTGTTTCACTTATTCTGCTTCTATTTATCATCAGTGGTTACATCAGTATTATGGGTGCTAGCAGCAAGGTGAATACTGAGCTAGAATGTACCACTGGTTTCATACATCACTGGGCAGCAAAATGGCTGAAATTACAAACAGTCTACTTGCAGAGGAGGAAGGAGGCACAGTCACCAATGCTGAAGAAGGATCTACCATTGACTGCTACTGACAGTGTTTTACTAATGGTTGAGGCTCAAGCAACATTTTCACTGTTGTCAGATATTTGTGTCTGAGAGGTCATTGGAAAAAATACAATAAAGGTAGAAACAACTGAACCCTAGTTCCATTTGCTCATCATGATATATCCCTTCTTTGATCTTTTCCAAGCAACATTCACTTGATGGAGGACTTGAAAACCAAATGTCTCAGCTTGCAGTAATGCAGCAAAGAAAAACAGAATATATACCTTGAAGATGCTAATTCTTCCAGTCATTAATAATCACTCTAGATTGATGAACTGAGGGGGAAACATGGCATAGTATCAATGGCTTCAGTGTGCTGGGTTGGGATGTGGAAAAGTGGTTGTTTGAATTTTCAGAGAGTGGTGGTTGGTGTAAGTAGGAAAGTAGTAGTGATACTTCCAAAACTGACAGACTCTGTCAATGTTCCTAGCTTTCATTCAAATACCTTCAAACAACGTTTTCAAGAGCGACAATTTCTTGGGTAAATCCAGAAAGAAGGAAATTTGCAACAAATATCTCTATGTTATTTAATGTCTTAGTCCAAGAAAATTATTAAAAAGCATACAGACCACAAATGGATTATGCATTATCTGTTTCAGGTAAACAGAGCAATGAAAAGATATGCATCTATTATTTGTTTCAGATATAATATTCTGGAGGTCACATGAGAACTTCTAGTGAGAAATGGATACCTTTCTCCTCCGTACTGGGATGTGAGAATGTATTTGTAGTTATTTTGCAGTTGAAATGTTTCTATTCATTTTAAATCATTTTTAATGAGGCTTTGGATTTTTTGAATACAGTTCCAATCTGAAGTGAAGAAAGTATCAGAAGCTGGAATCACAGGCACAATTCCTGTCGCTAGCATGGGAATATTGAAGAATGCTTGGAGCTGCCCAGCTTCTGTTAGAGTTGAATGGAGCTACGTTACTGGCAGAAAGTGAACCTAAGTCCTCTGTATGATTCAGTCACATTTGGCAGCTTCATTCATATAAGGAATGCAGGCTTTACTGGCTGAGCTCTTGAAAAGTTGGTCATGAGCTGCTGTCTTGAATGACTGCAAATAATTTGGTGTGGGTGCTAACAGAGTTGTTCGGCAGGGACGTCCAGGATTTTAACCCAGTGACACTGAAGGAACACCTATACATTTCCAAATTAGGGTGGTGAGTGGTTTGGAGGGATGTTTTCAGGTGGTGGTGGTGCCATGAGTCTGCTATTAATGTCCATCTTGATCCTAGTGCTTGTTGGTTCAGAAGGTGCTGTCTAAAGAGCTTCGGTGAATTTGTGCAGTGTATCTTGCATATAGTACACAGTATTGCAACTGAGCATCCATAGTGGAGGGAGTGAATGTTTACGGATGCGGTATCAATCCAGCTGGTTACTTTATCCGGAATGGTGTCAAGCTTCTTGAGTGTTCTTGGGGAGTGTACCATCACACTCTTGTCTTGTGCCTTGTAGATGGTGGATACAATCTGGGGAGACATGAGGTGGGTCACTCAATTGAAAATCTCTTGGCTCTGATCTGTTCTTGTAGCCACAGTATTTATATAGCTAGTCCAGTTTAATTTCTGGTCAAGATAAGCCCCAGAATGATCTTAGTGGGGGAAATCAGTGATGGTAACGTCATTGAATGTCAATGGGTGATGGCTAGATTTTCTCTTGGTGAAGATAGTCATTGCCTGGGCACTTGCCTAGCACAAATGTTGCTTGCCACTTGTCACACTAAGCCTGGATATTGTCCAGGTGTTGCTGGATTTGAACATAGATTGCTTCAGTTTCTTGTTAAGGGCAAAAGTCATGATGAGGCAACTGAAGATGGCTGGGCCTAGGATATGAAAACAAGGAACTTTTGTAGAAATATCCTCAAGCTGAGCTCCAACAGCCACAACCATCTTCCTTTGTGCTATATATGACTCCAACCGGTGAAGACATTTCCCCAATTTCCATTAAATCCAGAAATCCAGATTGCTAGGAATCCTTTGTACTATATTTGGTCAAATGCAGCTTTCATGTCACCTCTGGAATTCAGTTCTTCTGTCCATGTTTGAACCAAGTTTGTAATAAGTTCACTATTGAGAGAGACCTGGATGTTTGCGAAGACAGTGTGAAGTAAGTTGATATGCTCAAACAGGCTGATGTTAAGAAGGAGGATGTGTTGAATATTTTGAAAAATATAAGTCCCCTAGGCCAGACGGGATATATCCAAAATTTTTACTGGAAGTGAAGGAAGAGATTACTGTGCCTTTGACAATGACCTTCGCATCCTCACTGTCCACTGGAGTAGTGCCAGATGACTGGAGAGTGACAAAAGTTATTCCCTTGTTAAAGAAATGGAATAGGGATGATCCTGGGAATTGCAGACCAGTCAGTTTTATAGATGAAAGTGAGGACTGCAAATGCTGGAGATTAGAGTTGAGAGTGTGGTGCTGGAAAAGCACAGCAGGTCAGGCAGCATCCAAGGAGCAAGAGAGTCGATGTTTCGGGCAAAAGCCCTTCATCAGGAATGAGCAGTTAGTCTGTGGTGGGCAAATTATTGAAGACGATTCTAACAGAGAAAATCATAGTTTGATTGGAGATAGCCAGCTTGGCTTTGTGAAGGGCAAATTATGACTCCCAAACCTTATTGAATTCTCTAAGGATGTGAGAAAGCATATTGATGAAGGTAGAGCAGTAGATTTCATGTACATGGATTTTAGCATGGTGGTTGGTAAGGTTCCCCATGGTAGGCTCATTCAGGAAGTAAGGAGGCATGGGATACAGAGAAATATGGCTGTTAGATACAGAATTGGCTGGCCCATAGAAGACAGAGGCTACTAGTAGATGGAAAGTATTCAGCCTGGAGCTCGGTGACCAGTGGTGTTCTGCAGGAATGTGTTCTGGGACCTCTGCTTTTGTGATCTTTATAAATGACTTGGATGAGGAAGTGGAAGGTGGGTTAGTAAGTTTGCCAATGTCACAAAGGTTGGTGGAGTTGTGGATAGTGTGGAGGGCTGTTGTAGATTGCAACGAGACATTGACAAGATGCAGAACTGGGCTGATAAGTGGACTGGGCAGGTGGAACTCAATCTGCAAAAGTGTGAAGCGATTCATTTTGGCAGGTCAAATTTGAATGCAAAATACAGGGTTAAAGGCAGGTTTCTTGGCAGTCTGGAGGAACAGAGGGATCTTGGGGTCCACACCCATAAATCGGTCCAAGTTGCCAACCAAGTTGATAGGGTTGTTAAGAAGGCATATGGTGTGTTGGCTTTCATTAGGAGGGGGATTGAGTTTAAGAGTGGTGAGGTTATGCTGCAGCTCCATAAAATCCTGGTTAGACCACACTTGGAATCTTGTGTTCAGTTCTGGTCGCCTCAATGTAGGAAGAATGTGGAACCTGTAGAGAGGGTGCAGAGGAGATTTACCAGGATGCTGCCTGGACTGGAGGGCAAGTCTTATGAAGAAAAGTTGAGCTAGGGCTTTTCTCATTGGAGCGAAGAAGGATGAGATGTGACTTGATAGAGATATACAAGATGTTGGGAGGCATAGATAGAGTGAATAGTCAGAGACTTTTTCCCAGGGCAGAAAAGGCTTTCAAAAGGAGCATCATTTTAAGGTGATTGGAGAAAGGTTTAGGGGAGATGTCAGAGGTAGGTTCTTTACACAGAGAGTGGTGGGTATATGGAATGTACCGCCAGCAGTAGTAGTAGAGTCAGAAACATTAGGGACATTTAAACGACTCTTGGATAGGTATATGGATGACAGTAAAACAAAGGATAGGTAGGTTAGTTTGATCTTAGAATAGGATAGAGGTTTGGTACAACTTCGACGACTGCTGGGCCTGTACTGTTCTATGTTCTATGTTAGGGAATTAAGTGGCCCTGCCAGAACCCAGACTGGGTGTCAATGAGTAGGTGATTGTGAAGCAAATGCTGCTTCATAATATTGCTAATGAATGCTTCAATTACCTTACTAATGATTACCCACAACACCTCATGGGTGTTTATTCTTGTGTTGAGAGATCTGTTCAAAGTCTGTCCTATTTAGTCTGACAGTAAGGCCACACAACATGATGAAGGAAATCCTCATTGTCAAGACAGTGCTTGCCCTCTATAAAAGGACTATGTGGTGGTCACTCTTCCCAATCTGTGACAGGCAAATTTGTGAGAACCTTAGAATTTAGAGCAGGAGTAGGCAACTCAGCCCTTCGAGTCTACTCTGCCATTTAATATGATGATGGCTGACCTCATCTCAGCCTCAACTCCACTTTCCCATCCTGTCCCCATAACCCTTTAACCTGTTAGTCATTAAAACTCTGTCTCTCTCTTCCTGAAGTTTCTTCAATTTCTGCACAACCACCACTCTGTGAATTACACAGATTCATGAGCCTTTGGAACAAGCAATTCCTTCGCATATTTGTACTAAATCTGCCACCCCTTAGCATAAAACTGTGACTTCTCATTCTAGATTGCCCCACAAAGAGAAGCATATGATCTACATCTACTTTGACAATCACCTTTAACACCTTACATGCATCAGCTGGATCTTCCATGCTTCTAAATTGTAATGAGTCTCGTCTTATATCATTCAATCTTTCCTCATAAGACAAGCCTTTCATCTCTGGAATTAATCTAATTAATCTAGAGAACCTTCTCTGAACTGCCTGCAATGCAATTATTTCCTTCTATAAATAAAGGGACAAATTTATATGCAGTACTCCAAATGAGGTTTCACCAATGTATTCTACTGTTGCATCAATACTTCCCTTCTTTTACACTTCATTTCATTAGCAATAATTATCAAAATTCCATTTGCCTTCCTTGTTACCTGCTGTACATACATGCCAGCTTTCTAGGACCCATGCATGAGGACACCCAGATCCCTCAATACTGAAGCATTTTGCGGTTTCTCTCCATTTAAACAGTAAACTGCCTTAATAGTGTACTGACCAAAATGGATAACATTTCACATATCCATGTGAAACGCTATCTGCTAAATTTTGAGGATGAGCTGAAGTATGTGCACTGGCTAATTCAATAATCTGCCACTGAGCCAGTCTACCAGCTAGGTGGTTTAGGACTTGACCAGATCAGTCAGTAGTAATGTACCTTAACCACTCTTGGTGATTGCAATGACGTTCCCCCATCTAGAGTACATTCTGCCCCTTTTCCACACTTAATGCATCCTCCAAGTGGAGTAGTACTGATTCATCAACTGAGACTGGGGTGGTAGGAAAGGGGAGGTGTTGCAGTATGTGGAAATCAGCAGGAGATTTGATTGTCCATGTTTGACCTGTTGCCATGAGACTTCATGAGGTCCAAACTCAATGTTGAGGACTTCCAGGGAAGTGCCTCCTCCAGCAGTATTTAAATGCTGCCACCTCTGCTGGGTCTGTCCTGCTAGTGGGACATGGCATACTCAGGGATGGTGAATCATTTATCTGGGACAGGGCCTGTAACGCATGACTGTTTGAGTGTGACTACGATATTGGTCGACTAGTCTATGAGACAACTCTCCCAATTTCAATACTAATCTTCAAATGTTAATAGGATGGCTTTCTGGGGGTCAACAGGACCAAGTTTCCATGGTCGTTTCTAGTTAGTTGGTCCATGCCAGAAAATCCCTCCATTTTCATTCCGAGCTGACCTACCAGACAGCCTTAATTAGTTTTGCAGTGGCCATTTTTAATTTTGAGTCTACCTTACGCCAAGCTCCAATTCTTTTCACCTCAGTCTACATGCATTGTGCCTTTACCACCAATAACGTCACTATATATTGCTTTGTGTGTGGTTTGATTGGGTGAAGCTGAAATCAAGTTAAGAAGTTAGAAAAAGGAATTAAGACAGAATATTGCAGGCATCAGAAGCTGCTCTTTATTTTTATGTTAAAATGTAAGCGATAAGGTATAGACTGTTTCAATCTGTGAAAGTGTGTACAATGTGCTCAGTCATCCATATAAACAGAGTGTGTTTTGATTTGATTCAGGAGACAGCTGCATTTATTTTAATAAAAGATCAAAGGCAATCGACAGAACACATTTAAATAAAGACTGGATTTTTTCAACAAAATGTAAGACTTTACTTTTTTTGCTATTTGCCACAAGCTTTTAGAAATTAATATGATTAGAGATAATTTAGTTTCTTTTTAAATAAATAATTTGGCAGTCAATCTGCCTCTTACACAATGGCTACACTCCTCACTCTCTGAGACTGATGGCATTTACATTTCTTATGAGTTGCAGTAGGCTTCGAGTTCGTAAAGGGAGCAGGTATTGTGACAGCAGTGCTCCACTATGCCTCTCTTCATCATCCGACCTAGCATTTTATTGAATAGAGGTTTCTGCTGTGCTTCATTGTCTTGAACAGACTCTTCACCAAGTAATCCTGAAAGTGAACAATTGGTCTTATGTTATTTCTCCTATTCTTAGAAAATCATAGGATCTGTGCAAAAACAAACCATCATGAATGCGCTGTATTTTATCAA
Organism: Chiloscyllium plagiosum; assembly: GCF_004010195.1. NCBI lineage: Eukaryota > Metazoa > Chordata > Chondrichthyes > Orectolobiformes > Hemiscylliidae > Chiloscyllium > Chiloscyllium plagiosum. The sequence continues at coordinate 54,473,933 of NC_057725.1, read as the reverse complement.
GTGTTGTAGCCTCAGATCCCTCAGACTTAAAACGGTCAGGACAGGGGAGTCCATCTACAATCCAGACACCTGCCCCACAGCAATTTTACACTGGGAAGAATGTTAAGGTGAGATTGGAGAGCTGCCAGACAATCAGATGACTGGCAACTTTGCAGACCCAGCGGTGCCATTCAGAAACCCAGATAAGCCAGGGGTATCAGACAGATGAATGGAAGGCTTAGTAAAAGAGGTTGGGTGTAGGGTTGAATGAGGCTGGTGTTCCTTCTTTGACCAATGCAATGAAGAACCTCCAAATTGCCTGTCACCAACCACGCAGTTTAAAGGTGCCAGGCTCCCATCATGGCATGGGCATGGCCTGCCAAACCCCACTCACTCAGGGTAAAATCCCTCTGGTTGCAGGGTGAGGCTGTTATTTGGGCATTAGCTGTCTACTTACGAGCCCCAATAAAACAAAGGACCAAAAGCCTATGAAACACCTCCACCCAGCCCTGTAAGATGTCAGACCAGTTAGGAGGGCAGGAAAACCTCATTTTACCTGAACCTGCACTTATGTATTCATCATTAGGTTTATTTGAAAATCCTTTTCTTTGAACATTCTGTATTTCACACAAATATAGATAAGTCTTCAGAAGACTTTCTTGAAACATTAATTAGCAATGAATGTGAATAGCTGTAGACAATAGGGTGGAGGGCTGTCACTGTGTTAGTAACTGTTTTGGCATCTTTGCAAACCTGTAGACGCACATTTGCCAAAATTGCTAAACTTCCCAGTGTGCTAGTGACTTTGTGCATTACAGCATGGAAGTTTTGTTGATTTTAAAAAAAATAAATTCAGTTGGATCGTTGCCTTTAATTCTGGGTTCCCAACTTCTGAAAAGATAGGAAGATCTTCAATAGAGATTTACAAAAGCATAATAGACTTTATCCATGTAAACAGATGGAAAAAAAGTAGGATTATTTTCCTTATGGAGGTCAGAGATTGTCAATGAAGAGGTTAACAATTGTAAGGAATTTTGATATGGAGTACATAATTAGAGATGACTTACAGCAGAAGGTTTGATAACCAAAAGACAGAAATACAAGATCATTGGCAAAATAAAGTAAAGAAAGAGATTGATGTTTTTCTACAATGTATTAAAATGGTGGTATGAGACATTTGATGGCGTGGAAAAGGAGATTGAATAGAACTTTTCAAAAGGAAATGACATTCATACTTGACAAAGGAGGAAGATAGAGTGCTGCAGGGAAAGGGAAAGTGAGTGGGACTAATTGAATAGATCATTTAAAAAGTGAGCACTGTCATGACAGAGTATAAGAGGGTAAGGTAGTACACACTATGTGCTGGCATTTTCAAAAGGCTTTTGAAAAGAGATTATGCAGTAGACTAATGACGAAAGTCAGAAACTGTGGAGTCAGTGGACAAGTAGCAAAATAGAGAGCAAACTGGCTACAAAGCAGGAGATAGAGAGCAAAGGATCACAGTAATTACTCAGCCTAGCAGCAAGTTAAAAGTATGGTTCCACACAAGCTGATGCTGGAACCATTGCTGTTCACCATTTACACAAACAGTTTGAGTGCAGGAACCAGAAAAACAATTTCAAACTTTACAGGTGACACCAGATTGGGACCATATTTAGTGTAGAGAAAGAATGCAAAAAAATTAAAGAACACATTAATAAACTTGCAGAATTTTTGTACAAATAACTTAGAGTTTAACATCGTTCAGTGTGAGAAGTTATATTTTGTCCGGATGAATAAGAAGGTCACATATTGTTTGGAAAACATTAGTGTTAATAGGACAAGGAGCAAATAAATCCCAGTTATTAAATGTATCAATGCAAGTTAATGAAATCAGAAAAAAAATTCAAACTAAGCAACACGATGCTTTCTTAGTGAAATTGGAAAATCAGAGAACTTGCATAAACCTTGCAAAGAACCTTAATCAGGTCACACTTAGAGAATTGTCGCCTACTCCTGTCTCCACATTACAGAAAGGACATGGGAGATTTACAAGGATGATAATGCCAAAATTATAGGAACAGCCAAACATTTTGGGAATCTTTCTTCGAAATGAGACAAGTCTTTGGATGACTCAATTATTAAGGTTGTTAAAAATATGAATGAGGGTAAAGATGTTTCCACATGTGAAGAGTCCAAACTATGGCCCACAACAAAGCTGATCACAGGTAAATCTAAGAAAGGATTGAGGAGAATTCTTCACTGTCAAAGTAATTAGACTGTGGAGATTGATTTCAAGTAGAGTAGTTGAAGTTAATATCTTTGTGTATTTAAAGGGTAGCTAGGCAAGTACATGAGGGAGGAAGAAAGTGTCAGATATGATGATGGAGTTAGATGAAGTAGGGCACATTGGAGACCAGGCAGGGCATTTTTTGCACGGTTTATTTATGTGCTGCACATTGTTTGAAGTTCTATCTAAAAATGGACACGGTGCCCCATGTGCTATTTGCTTCTATTGGAAATACCAGGTGGGACAAATCGAATAGCAGCCCTGAACATTCCACCACTACACATCCCAAGTTAATCTCAGTGAAAATCTAACCTTTATGATTCAGGGCATAATGCTGAAGCATGATTTCTCACCCCATCCGTGAGTCAGATTAGATTCCTGGTTATTATGAAATGCAGAAAAGAACTCCATGCATTTGAGCTAACATACCTAGAAGCTGCACAATGCTTTTTTTTGTTTTAGGTTCATAGTAGAAACCCTTACTTCCACACACAAAATGTACAGCGTCCACAAGCTGTGAGCCACACAGGTGCTGTGAAGGTTGTGTTTCGAATCCTTTTGGGCAAGAGAAGATGAACAATACAGCCACCAGCACAATTTGGTTCCAAAGCACCATTTCAATGATTAAATGTAGGATTCCCTTTTAAAAGAAAAGAAAGAAAATATTGCATGTACAGAAGGTCTTCTACATTAGTAGTTTGTCCCTTTGAACTTCAAAGTAAGTTGACTATTTATGCCCCTCTTAATGAAGTCCAAAATACTGACTGATTTAATAACTGCTTTCTCCACCTTTCCTGCTATCTTCGGTGATTTACATACATATATACCCATCCCTCTGCTCCTGCATCCACTTAAGTATTGTACCCATATTTTACCTGGCCACTGGCCAAGTAGCCCACTTTTAGGTGATCTGGAATACTGCCTGTACCAGCCTAATGATTTTTATACATTTGTACAGACCTCACACAGCCAATTACAGCCCTGGAATGACAAATTCAAAGGCATGCAGTGTAGTTAATTTGTGCACTGCAAGATTACATAAATGGTAAACAGATAATCTTGTTTTGGTGGCTGCAGTTGAGGGATTAAATACTAACCAGGACCTGTTCCTTGTCTTCTTTGAAAAGGGGCACCTTTCAGTTACACATTGAACAGGCTGGTCAGGATTCTTGACCCAATACCTTACCCAAAGGACTGTGCCGACTCTCGCCAGCCTTAGTTTGAGCGTCCGAGTGCTGGGGAGCACCTTGAACAACAACCGAGCAACACAGTTTGCAGGAATGATCTACCAACTTTATAATGAAAGTGGTAAGTCAAGATCAAAGTTTCATTCAAATCTCAGCTTTGAAAATGTCATAGCATTCTTACCTGACCAGTCTGCTGCAGCTTGACTCTGAGCCTGTCAAATGTGCACTGACCATTGAGACAGCAAGCTTATTTATATTGCAAGCTGTTCAGCTATTGCTTTAAATTTGGTGTTTGGCTCTCAAAACATCCCCTCCCTTGATTCTCTGGTAAAAAAATCTCGCTGGCTTTGCACATTTGTTAATTGTTACATTTTGCAACTCATTTAACTTATCCCCTGTAAGTGTTTGCACTGGTAATATTTGTCCTTCATCTATTCTCAGCATCAGAAGCTGCTCATAAAAACTGATCATTTCACTTTCAAGTGGTGTTAAACCTTCAGAACAGCTCTGAAATTGTCCATTGGTCAATTAGTAACAACTGGAGGAGCTGTTTTGGTAGGTGTTGTTGATATATTAATTGCATTTCATTGTTTTGCTTATTAGACTCAGTGATGGCAAGAGAACACTTCTAAGCACTTAAAGATCCAGCCTGCCCTTCTTAATGAACTTGTTGAATCGTTGATGTAGCAGTTTGCTAGGAATTGAATGGAACTGTATTGACGTGGATTGGTCAATGATTTGCCATCACTTTTCCTATAACAGGTCGAACACTCTCAATTTTTCCCAGCCCTATGTGATTAATAGCTCACTCTCTTTTTCCTTCTGTTCAGCTGTTTCTTTTTCTCTTTGCTCCTTGCTTTTTCTAGTACTTTTCTTCTCGCCTCTCTCAAGAGGTGAGGAGCCTTAAGACATTGCATTTTATGATGTTGCCTTCTTCTTAATCATTGTTCTGCATGCACTTTTTGAATTGTTGATCTTCTGCCGAATTTTCTAGCCTTTTCTCCTTCGGTCACTGCAAGACATTAGAGGCTAATCTCAATTTTGTCCAATACTGTGGTGATAATGAACTGCCTATTTGCATCTCACCCACTTTTGATCCATTGACTTCATCGAGTGAAATGGAAGACAGTCTGCTGATTCACTATTACACAGTTTGCATGGTTGTACAAGAGTAGCATCCACTCTGTTGGTTCTTATCATGCCACAGTTCCATGGGAAGCAGCTGCCCTCTGATACGGAGATGCCGGTGTTGGACTGGGGTGTACAAAGTTAAAAATCACACAACACCAGGTTATAGTCCAACAGGTTTAATTGGAAGCACACTAGCTTTCGGAGAGCTGCTCTTTCATCAAGTGGTTGTGGAGGACACAATTGCTATAAATTCTGTGCCTTACAATGTGCTCTGAAAGCTAGTGTGCTTCCAATTAAACCTGTTGGACTATAACCTGGTGTTGTGTGATTTTTAACTTTGTAGCCCTCTGATACAGTATTTTGCCTCAGTGGCCAGTCTTTTTGCATGTACCCATCGTTCGTTTTACAGAGCACAACATTTCTGATCTCCCTCAGGGATACATACCTGTATGAAATTATGACTGGAAATTCTCCTTTATCTCCACCCTTGGATTCCCCCCACTTCTAACATCCTGCCTCAAGCCAGCTATTTCCGAATAAAATGGACCTGTCCAGCCTTAATAGCTCAGTTCCATGTCACACACAAGCTGATAATTGTATAAAAACCACAAGTGAGTTCTGGGTGTTTTTGATAGATGAGGGCTGGAAACCACCTTACTGCAAACTAATGAACATTTAACGATGTACATACAGGTTACTGAGGGAACTTAACAGGCTAGATGTTGAGAAGGTGTTTCCATTCATGGAATCTCAAACTATGGGACACCTATTTAAAACTGAGGTGAAAGGAATTTCTTCTCTTAGAGAGTATTGAAGGTCTAGAATTCTCTCCCACAGAGAGTTGTCGAGGATAGATCATTGAAAATATTTAAAGAGAAGGTAGATAGATTTTTAAATTTTCAGGGGGACAATGACAATGGTGAGTGAAATGAATGATGTGTTCAGGCCTGTGGAAAATCAGCCATGATCCTGTCCAATGGCTGAGCAGGCTTGAGGAGCCAAATGGCCTACTCCTGTTCCTATTTCTTATGTTCTTATTCATAGAAACATGGTCATTATAATTCCATTAGCATCTTCTTCCATCAAGTTACCTCACTTCAATTTGACGGGACATAATCTGACTCATTCAACATGCTGGCTATGTATGACTTGATTACGGATATCTTCCATTCTACATCCTATTCACATCCTAAACTATCTACATTTTTATGCCACTTCTATTCGCCCACAAACCTAGCACCCTGCCTTGCTGAACTCTCTGTAGGATCCTCCAAGTCAGAAGGGGAGAAGGTGGCTTGATGAATCTACTTGAATGTGTACCAAATTTCCCTTGGAGGATGATATGTCTTTGAGGTATCTCCCATTTCATCTGGGCAGTCGATCCAGTTTTGCAAAAGCCTCTTGCTGGTAAGCACCAGTTGAGTCTGAGGATGCTGTGATTAGTGTGGAATAAGTAACAATCAGGGGAAAGGGCAAGGAGGTGGATGTGAGGAGTGTCGGATCAGCCATGATCCTATTGAGTGGTGGAGCAGACTTTAGGGGCTGAGCAGCCTACCCCTGTTCCTATGTCCTAAGGTCGTATGGAATGAGGATGAACAAAAACATCTCAAATCTCAGTTAGGCAGGTCAGTTCTGGTCCTGGATCTAGACAGACTCACCAGGGTGGAGTGTTGGCAGTTTCTGTATCTTGTGGAGCTGTTTGAAATTCACAGACTGTTTAATATGATATTGCCTAGCCAGATCTTATCAAAGTGGACCTCTGTAATATCTGGTGGGAGAGTACTGCCATAGAATTAAATCCAACTGTATAATCACCTATCAATTAGGAGCTCTGAAGGACTCATTTCACTGTGTAAAGATGTGGACTGGTAGCAAAGCAAGTTAATGTTGTCATTTTTCTTCAACAGGATCTTGACCATACGAAACTTCTGTTCAGTATCATCATTGCCTTGTGAATCTGAATGAGTAACATATATAAAACCTACAATTCTGAGAAGTGTTTGAAGCCATCATTAGCTAACTGCAAGCCTTTGTCTCAGATGATCATCTTAAGAATGTCGAATGTGGTAAAAATTTGTTTGAACATAGCTAACCGCTGTTGAGAGAGGGCTGTATGGTTGCTTGAACTTCAACATCAGAAATAATAGTGAATGACAGTGAGGATGGTTTTAACCCTGAAGATGATCTGAACCATCCCAAGATGGTACCAAAGGTGAGGCTATCAGAGGTTCCTTCCCCTTCTGCCTGTGTATATCACACATTAGACAATTGAAATAAATCTTCAATCACCTTGATATACCAGGCCACTGACACAAAGGTAGACCCATGCTAAGATCAAATTCTCAATGTAGAGTAAAATTCTCCCAACTTTCCCCTCAAGTCTTACAGGGCCAATTTCAGAATCTCATCCTTGAGTGGTGACCATCTCTTTCCCACACGTTGACATATCATTAAAACCCCAACATGTTGCATGGCACCACAATACTTCTTCTTCCTCAAGTGGCTGAGGAAGTTTGGCATGTCCATCAGAACCCTCACCAACCATTACAGTAGTTCAGTACCACCTTCTTAAGGGCTGTAACAGATGGACAATAAGTACTAGCCTCACTGTCACACCACATGCCATGAATGAATAAACGGAATGACAAAAACTAAATGCCTTTTCTGTATATTTGATTTGATTTGATTTGATACAAAACTTTTATTGCAGAAAAGATGCCCAGAACATCACTAATAGCCAGCCCAAAGGAGTCACTAGCAGAAAAGGTGTGTTTGGTTTTGGAGATATTCCTCTGGCTCTCTTGGTCTGGACGAGGAATGTGTAGAGGTCATGAAGCCAGGTAGAGGAGGGAAGAGGAGGAGGATACAAAGTGACATTATTTCCCTTAGTGTGTACAGAATGAGCCCTCTACTTTGGATATCTTCTGAAGGGATCTCCATATCTGTGTCTGAGAAATACTGTACTGTCTTTTCAGCCTTGTGCCATTATATGTTAGCCATAGAATTCCTCACCTTCAATGGAAGTGGGTATCAAGAGGTCCTAGACATTGCTCCAGGAAAACTTTGTCCATGCAGAACTTGAGTGCTAAACCCGCAGATTTCTGGCATTGCGTTCCCCGCCAATTATACTACAGATAGAAAGTGCTGGAGAAACTCAGTAGGTCTGAGAAAAACAGAGTTAACATCTCAAATCCAATCTGACTCTGCTTTGGAACTGAAGTCAGCTGAAAAAAGTGAACAGTTTTATGCTGTGAAAGATGGGGGAGGAAGAGGAAGTGGAACAGGCTACAAGGAGCCCAGAGCAAAAGACAAAGGGGTGTTAATATTAATAGAGAAATGACAGAGATGAGGAGAAGGTGTTAATGGCAGAAAATTAGTTGGCTCAGCTGAGAGCAAACTTTTGGCAACAAGATACAGGGGCTGAAATAATAAAGGATGATCCTTTGAAGTGTGGAGACTGGTGACTGAAAAGGTAGGACAAGTGAAACCCTATTATTGCTCTGGGAGGGAGGGGAAGGTGTGAAGACAAAGGTGTGGGAATGGGTTGGTCACAGCTGAAGGCCATGGTTGAGGAAAATTGAATCTTCCAGTTATGGTCATCACTATTTAGAACAAAAATGGTGAGCCAAACAAACTTTCAAACATGCTCCCTTTATCAGCACAGAATTCATTTACTGTCTTTTTTTAATTAACTCTTTGGCCCAATAACACTCTAAATGTTTTCCGTCTGCATAGAAATCCAATCTTATCTATATGGTTTACTTTGGCCACTTGGTGATGTCTGTGAGCAAGCCTTCAACTTGTTGAAGTTTTAGTGGAGGAACATTTAACAGACTCAAACCCCATTCATCTGTTTTCTGTTTTAGCTGAAATATTATTTCGTTTAAAATAAATGTGATGAGGGGAATGTTGAAATAGCAGTTAACCTTAAAGGGGAGGAATTTCACATGGAACTGTCAATAAGTCATTTGGTCTTGAACTGGACAAATATCATTCTTGCTGATTACTCCCTCTACTGGCACAATGGTGAACAACATGAAATCCCGATTCAAATATAAAACAAGAAAGTTCTGGAATTCTGTCAGCAGCAGGACGAGTAAGGTCACTTCTGCATGAGATGCCTTGTCAAAGCAAGTGAAAGGTCTCCTGTTTCTCACAAACTATTTCATTATTGTTCGGGCACTGGACTTTACGTACCTGAGACTAGGTCAGGGGTCTGATGTCGTTTGCACCTGATAAGGGATTGTAATGCGAATCAAGGGATCCAATAACTTGTTGATAACATGTCTCCAATCTAATTTATAATCATCATCCAAAGCATGTACTGCATTATTGTAGTTAAAATATAATGTCTAGTCCAGTTGCAACATAGATCCTCTCCAGGTTGTGGTGACCACTTGAAATGTATTTCCCAGTTTAAAACAACCGATCAACACTGGGCACATATTCTTCCTCCCCTCCCTGTCCATTGCCCCTGTGTATTCAACTCTCCTGCCATGGATGCCTCCCCATACAGCCCAAGAAATGCAACAATTGTTCATTTAGTGAGGAAGGAGATCAACCTCAGACTGGTACAGAAGTAAGTCAAAGAGTCAGGGCAGGCAGGGACAAGGTAGGACTAATAAATTAAACTGCATTTATTTCAATGCAAGGGGCCTAACAGGGAAGGCAGATGAATTCAGGGCATGGTTAGGAACATGGGACTGGGATATTATATCAATTACAGAAACATGGCTCAAGGATGGGCAGGACTAGCAGCTTAATGTTCCAAGATATAGTAAGGATAGAAAGGGAGGCAAGAGAGGAGGGGGAGTGGCATTTTTGATAAGGGATAGCATTACATCTGTGCTGAGGGAGGATATTCCTGGAAATACATCCAGGGAAGTCACTTGGGTGGAACTGAGAAACAAGAAAGGGATGATCACCTTATTGGGATTGTATTATAGACCCCCTAATAGTCAGAGGGAAATTGAGAAACAAACTTATAAGGAGATCTCAGCTATCTGTAAGAATACTAGGGTGGTTATGGTAGGGGATTTTAACTTTCTGAACATCAACTGGGACCGCCATAGTGTTAAAGATTTAGATGGAGAGGAATTTCTTAAGTGTGTACAAGAAAAATTTCTGATTCAGTATGTGGATGTATCTACTAGAGAAGGTGCAAAACTTGACCTACTCTTGGGAAATAAGGCAGGGCAGGTGACTGAGATGTCAGTGAGGGAGCACTTTGGGGCCAGAGACCATAATTCTATTAGATTTTAAATAGTGATGGAAAAAGATAGACCAGATCTAAAAGTTGAAGTTCTAAATTGAAGAAAGGCCAATTTTGTTGGTATTAGGCAAGAACTTTCAAAAGCTGATTGGGGGCTGATGTTCGCAGGTAAAAGGATGGCTGGAAAATGGGAAGCCTTCAGAAATGAGATGATGAGAATCCAGAGAAAGTATATTCCTGTCAGGGGGAAAGGAAAGGCTGATAGATATAGGGAATGCAAGGCGGCCTTTGTGTGGAGCCACAGAAGGTACTAAACAAGTATTTTGCATCAGTATTTACTGTGGAAAAGGATATGGAAGATATAGAAAGTAACGAAATAGATGGTGACACCTTTCAAAGTGTCCATATTACAAAGGAGGAAGTGCTGGATGTCTTGAAACGCATAAAGGTGGATAAATCCCCAGGACCTGATCAGGTGTAATGTAGAACTCTGTGGGAAGCTAGAGAAGTGATTGCTGGGCCTCTTGCTGAAATATTTGGATCATCGATAGTCACAGGTGAGGTGCCAGAAGACTGGAGGTTGGCTTACGTGGTGCCACTTTTTAAGGACAAGCCAGGGAACTATAGACCAGTGAGCATGACGTCAGTGGTGGGCAAGTTGTTGGAGGGAATCCTGAGGGGCAGGATGGACATGTATTTGGAAAGGCAAGGACTGATTAGTAATAGTCAACATGGCTTTGTGCATGGGAAATCATGTCTCACAAACTTGATTGAGTTTTTTGAAGAAGTAACAAAGAGGATTGATGAGGGCAGAGCAGTAGATGTGATCTATATGGACTTCATTAAAGCGTTTGACAAGGTTCCCCATGGGAGACTGATTAGCCAGGTTATTTCTCACAGAATACTGGAAGAACTAGCCATTTGGATACAGAACTGGCTCAAAGGGTGGTGGTGTAGGGTTGTTTTTCAGACTGGAGTCCTGTGACCAGTGGAGTGCCACAACAATGGGTGCTGGGTCCTCTACTTTTTGTCATTTATATAAATAATTTAGATGTGAGCATAAGAGGTACAGTTAGTAAGTTTGCAGATGACACCAAAATTGGAGGTGTAGTGGATAGCAAAAGAAGGTTATCTCAGATTGCAACAGCATCTTGACCAAGTGGGCCAATGGGCTGAGAAGTGGCAGATGGAGTTTAATTCAGATAAATGAGAGATGCTGCATTTTGGAAAAGCAAATCTTAGCAGGACTTATACATAGCAGGGCCCCAGCTATGCCTGCCTCTTCGTAGGATATGTGGAACAGTCCATCTTCCGCAGCTACACTGGCACCAGCCTCCACCTTTTCCTCCGCTACATCGATGACTGTATCGGCGCTGCCTCGTGCTCCCACGAGGAGGTTGAACAGTTCATCCACTTTACCAACACCTTCCACCCTGACCTCAAATTCACCTGGACCGTCTCAGACTCCTCCCTCTCCTTCCTAGTCTATCTCGGGCGACCGAATCAACACGGACATTTACTATAAACCGACCGACTCCCACAGCTACCTAGACTACACCTCCTCCCACCCTGCCCCCTGTAAAAACGCCATCCCATATTCCCAATTCCTTCACCTCCACCGCATCTGCTCCCAGGAGGACCAGTTCCAAAACCGTACAACCCAGATGCCTCCTTCTTCAAGGACCGCAATTTCCCGCCAGACGTAGTCGACGATGCCC
>NC_057725.1:54400478-54462140 GCF_004010195.1 Chiloscyllium plagiosum | reverse complement strand
GTGTTCCAGAGGTGTTCTCTGAAACGTTCCGCAAGTAGGCGGCCTGTCTCTCCAATATAGAGGAGGCCACATCGGGGCAGCGGATGCCACAGATGATGCAGGTCCTAGGACTCCTCCATCGCCAGACCATGGCAACACGACGGTTGGAGGAAGAGCGCCTCATCTTCTGCCTGGGAACCCTCCAACCACAAGGGATGAACTCAGATTTCTCCAGTTTCCTCATTTCCCCTCCCCCCACCTTGTCTCAGTCAAATCCCTTGAACTCAGCACCGCCTTCCTAACCTGCAAACGTCTTCCTGACCTCTCCGCCCCCACCCCACTCTGGCCTATCACCCTCACCTTGACCTCCCTCCACCTTATCGCATTTCCAACGCCCCTCTCCCAAGTCCTACCTTTTATCTTAGCCTGCTAGACACACTTTCCTCATTCCTGAAGAAGGGCTTATGCATGAAACGTCGATTCTCCTGTTCCTTGGATGCTGCCTGATCTGCTGCGCTTTTCCAGCAACACATTTTCAGGACTTATACATATAATGGTAAGGTCCTAGGGAGTGTTGCTGAACAAAGAGACCTTGGAGTATAGGTTCATAGCTCCTTGAAAATGGAGTCGCAGGTAGATAGGATAGTGAAGAAGGCATTTGGTATGCTATCTTTTATTGGTCAGAGAATTGTGTGCAGGAGTTGGGAGGTCATGTTGCGGCTATACAGGATATTGGGTTAGGCCACTGTTGGAATATTGCGTGCAATTCTGGTCTCCTCCCTATTGGAAAGATGTTGTGAAACTTGAAAAGGTTCAGAAAAGATGTACAAGGATGTTGCCAGAGTTGGAAGATTTCAGCTATGGGGAGAGGCTGAACAGGTTGGGGCTGTTTTCCCTGGAGCGTCGGAGGCTGAGGGGTGACCTTATAGAGGTTTACAAAATTATGAGGGGCATGGATAGGATAAGTAGACAAAATCTTTTCCCTGGGGTTGGGAAGTCCAGAACTAGAGGGCATAGGTTTAGGGTGAGAGGGGAAAGATATAAAAGGGACCTATGGGGCAACTTTTTCACGCAAAGGGTGGTACGTATGTGGAGCAGTTATATGAGCTGCCAAAGGACGTGGTGGAGGCTGGTACAATTGCAACATTTAAGAGGCATTTGGATGGGTACATGAATGGGAAGCGTTTGGAAGGATATGGGCCGGGTGCTGGCAGGTGGGACCAGATTGGGTTGGGATATCTGGCCGGCATGGACGGGTTGGACTGAAGGGTCTGTTTCCATGCTGTACATCTCTATGACACTATTTATCTATGCACCATCCAGGGTACAAGATTCTCCTTCTGCGTGAGGTAGTAGTTAATATTTATTCTCTCTTGTGTCAGCCATGGTGGTGCTCTCATTCCAAGTCAGAATGTCAAGTTTCCTTGCTCAGGCCTGTCATTTTCGAGTAGTACTGATGCAATGTTGCTTGATCAGTGGTGTGTCATTCCGAAGAGAGATTAACCTGAGACCCCATCTTTCTCCTGAAATGGAAGAGCAGGGGGTATCATTTATTCTAAATTTAGCCAACACCAACTGAAACAGATCATAAAGACATAAAGAACAGAAAACGGTCTTTCTGCCCATTGTGCACATAGCTATTCTAATCCCATTTTCCAGCACTTGGTCCATAATCTTGTATGCCTTGCCATTACAAGTGCACATCTAAATACTTCTTAAATGATATGAGGGGGTCTGCCTCTCCCACACTGACAGACAGTGCGCTCCAGCTGCCCACCTGGGTGAAAGAGTATTGCTCACATGTAGCGGTTTATGGGTAGGGTGAATAGCCAAAGTCTTTTTCCTTGGGTGGGGGAGTCCAAAACTAGAGTGTATAGGTTTAAGATGAGAGGGGAAAGATTTAAAAATGACCTGCGATGTCATTTTTTCATGCAGAGCGTGGCACATGTATGGAATGAGCTGCCAGGGGAAGTTGTTGGAGGCTAGTACAATTAAACCATTTAAAAGGCACTTGGATTGGTATATGAATAGGAAGTGTTGAGAGGGAAATGGGCAAAATGCTGGCAAATGGGACTAGATTTGGATGTCTAGTCAGCGCAAACACGCTGGACAAAACTGTCTGTTTCAGTGATGTGTGACTCTATGACTCTGCCTCCTCTCAACATCTTGTCTCTTATCTTTAATCTATATTCCCCAATTAATGATACCTCCATCAATTGGGAAGGTTTCTTCCTGTCTACCCTACCTACGCCCCTCTCAATATCTGCTAAGGAAAATGACCACAGTCTATTCAATCTCTCTTCATGACTGAAATGCTCTAGTCCAGGCAGAATCCTTGTACATTTTCCTGTACCCTCTCCAGTTCTCTCACATCCATTCCATAATATAGGATTCCATAACTGCACACAATACTTTAGCTGTGGCCTAACCAATGTTTTATACCATTCCAGCATTTTCTCCCTGCTCTTAAGCACTATGTTTCAGCTAATAAAAGCAAACATCCCTCTGCCTTCTTCACGAATTTATCCACCTGTCCTGATACCTTAAGGGAAAAAAAGCCAAAGAACTGTGGTTGCTTGAAATCTGAAACAAAAACAGAAATTGCTGGAGAAACTCAGGAGGTCTGGCAGTATCTATGGAGAGAATGCAGAGTTAACATGTCAGATGTAGCGATCCTTCTTCAGAACCAATTGCAGCTAGGAAAAGGCTGATATGCTGAAGAAGAGGTGGGAGCTGGGGTGTGGAAGGGAGTAAATGACAGGTGGAATGGTGCCCAGAGAGAGGAACAGCAATTGGGCAGACAACAGAACTGATGATGGTCAGCCTGGGAGAGTCAACAATTGCTAATGGGGACTGAAAATGGGTATCTTAGTGTTCTGGTATACATGTGCACCATAGTCACTGGTCTGATTGCTGTGTATGGGACAGTACTGTCTGCATATAACTGACTGAGTATGGGCCTGCATTTGCCTGTTTGTTCTCTGCTCAGGACAAGCAGATCGGCTGTTCTTGGATTTTCCAGTGATGTGCCAACAGTGGTGTTCTGTAGCAGTTACAATTTGGCAGTAGTGTTCTCTATCAGGTTGGCATCATGCACTATGCAGCCATGGTTCTGGTACTGGCATACTCTACCAACTGCTCCGAATGAAATATGAATGCTACTGTATTGAAGTGTATGGTGCTCCTGCAGTAACCTACAGGAGAGGTTCTGATGTTCATAGTATGATACAATCTTCTTCAATGAATCTGCAATGTACAATACTGATCTCAAAATTATTACAAGCAGTATGATCATTTTAAAGATTAGATTATATATTCTAGTAAATCTATCACATCAAAGAATTTTGTTTGTTAAATTGTGTCTTCTAGAATGAAAGCCTTATCTCTGAGTGTCGAGATGGACTGTACTCAATGCGGTATATTTCCCAACTGCTAGTATATTGTGTGTTACTTTACACCACTGGCATACTGCCATACAGTCCTGTCAGAATTCAATGTAGTGCAGTACCTCACTGGAAGGACATTAACAGTATGCCCGCATGTGGTGATGTTCTTTATCAGGTAGAGGGCTAGTGCTATAACAGATGGTGTTCTATAAATTGCAGACTGTACCAAATGCAGAATCAATATTGCTGCCCTGGATTATATGTTGCTCGGAGAGTGTGGTATACTATAAGTTAGTCTGGCAGTGGAGAACTGTAGCAGATGGAGGGATGTCAGATTTCTTTCACGCTCAAACATAAGACTTTAATCTTAAAAGACAAAAGTAACAATCAAAATTGTTTGAAGTGACAATTTTAACAAAAATAGATCATCTAAAGTTTAAAATAATCACATTTCTTATGGTAATATTAAGCTTATTGTGTAATTGCAAAAGTCATACTTTTGTTACAAACAATTATGTTGAGATAAGTCAATAGTCTCACTAAGAGAACCTATGATTTTAAATTGGCATTGTCAGTAACTAACAATTTACTTCTGGACGCACTGTGTTGGATATGCTTGAGAAAAGAGAGAGGATGGCATTGGAAAAGACAACAGTCGCTCATAGCCACCTGTGGATTTTGGTCAGGTAACATTGAATCACTTGAAATTAGCATTTACATTTGATATTAAAATTATCTTATTAAGTTTGTGCCCCTTTTATTTGAATGTCTTTTCTACAGCTTAGCAGTGTGCTTTTTTTGGCGGAATTGTTTTGTGTCTAAGTGAACTTTCAGGTCTTTCATTTTTTTTAACCCATATTTTAGGCTTGCACCTTCTGAAAATGTTCTTGTTATTTTCTTCAGTTTGAAAGACTTGTTTTATGAATTCCAGTGTGCTGAAAACAGAACTCTGAAAGCACTTTGATCAATCTTTGTACATGTTGAAATTGTTACAGCTATAGATAATTGTGTCATATCATCTTCAAATGAAGCTCATTTTGCGAAATAAATGTCTTCTAACTAGCTTGTTAGTTTGGTGAAGTGGTTTAAGTGGGACATAATGGTGAAAGAAACAGAAAGTGCTTGAAATGCTCAGTGGTTCAGGCAGCTTCACTATGGGAGTGAATACCTGATCTCTGCAATATTTCTGTGTCTCAACCCCACTAATAATGCCAATATCAGTGACACAATGCAACCTTGAAGTGGAAACTTGGCCTTGATAGAGGGGAAATATTTATGGTTATTAGCAGCCTGGTGATGGGACATTGGAAACAAAAGCCTTTTCAAAGTTGAGTGTCATTTACTAAGAGGATGGTGCAATAGGGCTCTCAGAAGGTCAGTCTTGCCTTAGTCAGGTGTTCATGGGTGACCACCATTCCCTGATGTCTCTCTTGAGGTGTTAACCAAAGCAGTCACGGAGGGGTGAGAGACATTATTCTTGCCACCTGGTAAAACAAACCACCCAGTTCATCAATAGAGCCTGGATGGAGGTGGGCACAGGGTCCAAAGTAGAGGCATGATCAGCAGAATGTGATCCAGTGAATGTACCATCTTTGTGACAGATCTATAGCTCTGTAATACTGTACACTGTAATATGCACATAACCTGAGCATTCTCAGTGCCCAAATTCTCCCTTAGAAAGGCTGAGCAAGTAACCAGCTGAATCACTGAGAGGTCAACCATCTTCACATTTGGAGTACAGGGGCACACGGTGGCTCAGTGGTTAGCATTCTGCCTCACAGTGCCAGGGACACGGGTTTACCACCAGCCTCAGGTGACTGTGAGGACGTGGCAACGTTCTCCCCATGGCTGTGTGAGTTTCTTCTGGATGCTCTGGTCTCCTCCCACAAGTACAAAAATGTGCAGGTTAGGTGGATTGGCCATGCTAAATTGCCCAAATATCCAGGAATGCGCAGGTGGATTAGCCATGGGAAATGCAGGATTATAAGGTAGGGGGTGTGGCCATGGGCGGGGTTGGTGTGGACTCAATGGGCCAAATAGCCTGCTTCCACAGTATAGGGAGTCTATGATTCTATAAACTGAGCAATGAGCCGTCACTGAGATAAAAAACCCCTGTGAATGCTGTGCTGGAATGAGGGTGAGTGGGCTGCATCTGTATTATCCTGAAGAGTAGAGAACTCACAGCAGATACTGAAGGGGCAAAAGCCCATTTGTCGCTGCCCCCACCTTGATGCTGAGATGAGGAGTGGGGGCAGTATGATGGGGAGGGAAAGGTAAGTCAGATACATTCACTTCAGTTGGGCCTACAGTTTGAACAGGGATTAGGGACTCCACCAGTCTGTATCCATCATGCATGGGTCTGTGAGCAATGTTCTTGCCATCGAGAATAGAAGAGAATATAGAATGACCTTTATTGTCACATGTACAGGAGTACAGTAAAACGTTTACAATGCCACCCCACATGGCGCCATCTTATGTACAAAGTACCTCGGTATAAATCTTAGATTAAAGTAGAGAAATAAGAGAAAATAAGGAAAAGAAGTCACATTACTGCCAGTTATTTGCAGTATAAGTTAGAAAAATAAGCATTAAAGTTAAAAAGATAAGTATTACGTCTTTCTATAAAGGACCTGCAGTAGATTAGTGCAGCAGGCTTCCACACATGGTCTGATCACCCACACTCGTCCCCAATCCAACAACTGTCCCCTCTCCACTCGGGCCTCCATCCCATTGGCTGTCACCATTCTGCTTGGGCCTCCAGCCTATTGACCATCCCCTCTCTGCTCGGGCCTCCAGCCCATTGGCCATCCCCTCTCCGCTCGGGCCTCCAGCCCATTGGTCGTCACCATTTCGCTCGGATCTCTGGCCCATTGGCCGTCGCCGTTCTGCTCGGGCCTCTAGCCCATTGGCATTGCTGCATTTAACAGGCTCACATCAGTGGGTCTTGCAGCCCTTCCCTCATAGGTCGGGACACCTAGCCTTCCCAGTCCAGGTGGGTCACAGCCATTTTCTTTCTTAGTGTATAGTTTTGATTGCCAGCGTGATGGAGTGCAACAGCAAACACTCTTCAGATAGTGGTCTCCAGCCACTGCCTCTAAATACTGGTGAGCCCCATATTCTCTACTTGAAAGCCCTTCCTGTTAACTCCACAGGTTTCGCACCTTCGCAGATCCTCACCCAACCAGTCCACATGAGCCTTCACTTGCCCATGCTTCCCACCAGCCTTTGGCATATGAGCTAACTGGGCCAGGTGCGGTCATACAATGTCTCCCTCTTGAAGCCAGGCTGTTCCTAACTATTGTTGAACCCCTACTCCCATCCTTACTTTACTGTGTTCTTCCTTACAAATACAGCCTCCTTCACTGTTGTCTGCAGCCTCGTGTCCCCACACATAGGTCCCCAGGTTTCCTGCACATGACAGCCACCCAGCCCATCTCACTTCCTTTCCTCCCAGCTTCTCTGACACACCCTTTTGACTGAAGCTGGTTTCTCCTACTGAGCCGCCCAGGCATCTAACTGATATTCCAGTACATCCCATGTATCCCATGCATATCCCCAAACCAACACACACCTCCGTCCTCACCTCCCTCCACCCCAGCTCTGCTCCCTGACTGACTGTCATCCTTAACCAAATTACATGTGACTCCAGACTCAGAGCTTTGTGGCTGACTCTAAGCTGTCCCCTGGGTAATTAGGGATGTGCAATAAATGCTGACCTGGCCAGTGATGCCCACATCCGGTAAATTTAAAGAAAGGGTCTGTTTAATACAATTTTGTATTTATGTTTGTACTTATGTGTGTATTAATGTTGTAATATCTCTCTCCATCCATGTCTGGAACCAATTGGGCATCAGGAGCCAACTCCTGAGATAATAACATCGAGTTAGACCCCATCTACCACCCCCTGAGAAAGGAACCGGAAGTGGCTTCATCACATGAAATAAGATCCCCACTGGAAATGATATCAGCAACCCAAAGAAACCTAAACATATAAATAGAAAGCAGGAATTTTCAGCATTGCTTCACCTGAGGCCCATTGAAGATGTTACCTAGCAGGGTAACCAAACGTCTGGAAATGAACCTTGCAGCTCAGCGAGCAAACCTACATCCAAATAATAACCAATATTGTCCAGCAAACACCCATGGAGACTGAATGCTGGCCTGAACAGGTGTGGAATCTGGGACCTTTGAAGGATGAAGATATCGTGTCAACTGTCCAGGAACTGAATGATGAGCAGAACCACATGACACACTTGCTGTGGTCACAGACCAACTGGATATTCATTGAGTGGGGACCCTTTATGTTGAAGGATCTGGATGACTGGTTGGTTGATGCCTATTTGGGTGCAATAGGTGATCCACTGGGTCTGTAGGTATCCAATAATGATGGCAAATCCTAATGGCCTTTGTGCCTACAAATGCACATATGTCTCCAAATGGATGTATTTCCCCCAACCCTATAAAATATTGCAACCGTGACCATTATAATGCTGTTATGAGGTAATGATCTTGAGAAATGGAGAGGTCCATGGTTGATCTCTGATGAAAACTTAAAAATTTGATGTTCTCTAGTCTTTCTGCACAGGAGTTTTCTGCTGAAGCCCCTCCACAAGCTCTCTCCAATTCTAAGGCAACCCACGCCCATTTCAACTCTTTGAATGTTTGGCCATTTGGTTACAAGACCTTCCTTGACCAATATCTGCTGTCCATGTGAATTAGCTTCTCTTCTCAGCAGTCTCATTGTCACAAATACAAACGATGGCTACTCTATGCCATTGGTTGAGCAGTTGTGCATTGTTCCCCATTCGTTAAGTACAGTGATCAGTGCATCAATTAGGGATCACAGCTCCCCACTAACATCATGCTCCAGATGCTTTCTGGTCTTGTGCATCTTGAATAAGAAGACATTGTTTCCCCACTTGTGAAAGAACCATAAAGGGGGATGCACAGATGTAAAATAACTGGTGAGAAAAGCAAAAGCAAGATGAGGACAAACTCCACGCGGTGAGTGGTTTCAACCCTCAAATACTGCCTGAGAGTGTAGGTTCAGTAAAAGCATTCAGAAGGAAATCAGAATTGTGTAAAGGAAGAATATGTGGGATTATGAGGAAATAGGCAAGAGAATAGCATGAAACAAATAGCTCCTTCAGACTGTGAGTACCAACACAATGGCTGGATGTCTTCCTTCTGTGTTGTAACAATTCGGTATTTCTGAATTTCACTGCTCACTGACCTCAAGGCAAGCAGGTACCATTCAGCCCAACAAGTCCACACCGACTCTCCAAAAAGCATCCCACCCAGACCCATCCCCCACCTATCCCTGTAACCCTGCATTTCCTGTGGCTAATGCAGCTAACATACATATCCCTGAACACCAAGAGTAATTTCCCATGGCCAATCCATCTAACCTGCACATGTCTGGACTCTGGGAGGAAACTGGAGCACCCAAAGGAAACCCATGCAGACACGGGGAGAATGTGCAAGCTCCACAAAGGCAGTCGTCCAAAGTTGGAATCAAACCCGGGTCCCTGACACTGAGAGGCAGCAGTGTTAACCACTGAGATATTGTGCCGCCCAAAGTTGCTGGGAAAGCTCAGCAGGTCTGGCAGCATCTGTGAAGAGAAATTGGAGTTAACATTTCGGATGCAATGACCCTTCTTCGGAACCCTTTTTCGTCTGAAGAAGGGTCACGAGACCTGAAACATTAACTCTGTTTTCTCACCAGATATGTTGCCTGACCTGCTGAGCTTTTCCAGCAGTTTCTGATTTTTTTTCTGATTTCCAATATCTACAGTTCTTTGGCTTATTTTCCAAGCACAGTAGTTATGTTACTGAATGAGTATGAAAGAGAGATGAGTGCAGATCCCACCACAAAAGCCAGGAAATTTCAATTCAATTACAGTCATAGAGTCACAGAGATATACAGAACAGAAACAGACCCTTCGGTCCAACTCATCTAAGCCAACCAGATATCCTAAACTAATCTAGTCCCATTTGCCAGCACTTGGCCCATATCCCTCGAAACTCTTCCTACTCATACACACATCCAGATGAGTTTTAAATGTTGTAATTGTACCAGCCTCCACCACTTTATCTGGCAGCTCATTCCATATACATCCTCCCCCCTGTGTGAAAAAGTTGCACCTTTTACATTTTTCCTTCTCACCTAAATCCATGCCCTCTGGTTCTGGACTCCCTCATGCCGGAGAAAAGACCTTGTCTATTCACCCTATCCATGCCCCTCATGATTTTATAAACCTCTAAAATGTCACCCCTCAGCCTCTGACACTCCAGAGAAAATAGCCCTGGCCTATCCAGTCTCTCCCTAGTGCTGAAACTCTCCAACCATCCTTGTAAATCTTTCCTGAACCCTTTCAAGTTTCATTATGGCCTTCCTATTGGAGGGAGACCAGAATTCAACGCAGCATTTCAAAAGTGACCTAACCAATGCCCTGTACACCTTCAACATGACCCGCCAAACCCAGTACTCAATGCTTTGACTAATAAAGGAAAGCATACCAAATGCCTTCTTCACTATCCTATCTACCTGAAACTCCACTATGAACTTGCATTCCAGGTCTCGTTATTCAGTAAGACTCCACAGAACCTTACCATTAAGTGTATAAGTCCTGCCCTGATTTGCCTTTCCAAAATACAGCACTTTGCATTTATCTAAATTAAACCATGCTGCATTTCCCATCAATACCTCCACAGGGTGGTGCATCAAGCAGGAGAAACAAAGCGTTGCAGTGCCACTGACAGAACAACAGCTGCCTGTCTTAAAGATGGTGTCAGTTGCCTGCCATAAAGATGGTGTTGGCCAAATGTTCACAGGACAGGGCAACCAAGATCAGTCAATTATTCCCACACTTCCAGCCGGCACCATAAATTCAAATTCATGAGATGCCCTTCATTAGGTAATGATCATTAGGTAATTTTGTTTTCAAATTTATGTTTGCCATAAAAATCAAAAGATTGAATAAATTGCTGCATTATGTTGGAAGTGAGAAATAGCTGATACAAATGTACAAGCTTAATACTGGACTTTCCTTTTAAAAATTCAGCAAATCATCTCTTTAAAAGCTTTGATTTTCAATGCAAGACAGAAATGGAAAGGTGGTTTGGGCAAGTTCAACTTCATGCTATTTTGAGAACTGGTCAAAATGCATTCACAGGTGCTAACACATGCATAGGTGCACATTGGATGACGGGCATACAGTCATGGCTGACTTATGTTGTGGAGACCATCTGACCATGTGTAAGCTCCAGCTTCTATCCTTGTTGGCCATCTTTGGCATGGCATACACAAACTCTAATTAAATAAAGCTAGAACGATAAACTAGAATGATAATTGCATCATATTGCACTGAAAAATCTGGTTCACTAATGTTTGTTAGAGAAGAAGATCTTTTATCGTATATATGACTTCAGACCAGAGTTTTATGGTTAAATCTGAAGTACCTCTGAAATAACCTAGTAGATCAGGTTATTTTGACCTTTTTTTTCCCCAAGATGGGTCATAAAGGCAGAGTTGCTGATCTGTCCGGATATGGCTACTTTAAGCAATGTCTGGAGAGTGGCCAGTTCTCCCAGTTCAAGATTTTTTCTAATTTAGTTTACTTTAGCAGGCAGTCAGAAACTACTGGTAGCAGAGAAGCTGATATGTGTAAAAAAAGCTTCCCTGCTTCAACAGATGTTTCTCGCTGACTCTTCTGCCTTAAACCTCTCCTGCCTGTAAGAACCTGAGTTTGAATTTACCATTTGCCAAGGGGTGTGTTTTGGGGGTGTTGTTGGTATTGGAACAGCTCCTTCATTAAGTTGTGATTTCGAGTCGGTTGCATTTCAAATTGTTGTTATTCTAAACTCTGTTTTCTTTTGTTTGTATTTCAACCATAGTGTGTAAATAAATTCTGTTTTGCTTAAAGCTGAGTTGTTTGACCAGCTGCATCACTCCTGAATACCCACTTCACATCTGCCTTTAAAATAAGAAAAGGTTAGGGTCTGAGCTACCTCCTTAAAGTGTTTTAAGGAGGGTCTGGTCTGGTCCATAATACAGTTGACAAGGTGATTAGGATTTGTCATTACTGCTTTCCGAGGAAGGGAATGCTTAGGATTAAGGTCTCTATGAGATTTAAAAAGAACTCTTTATTGCAATTTTTAAAGGGTGTCCTATTATTTTTAAACAGTGTAGCCTAGTTCTTAACTCTCCCATGTGATGAAATATCTTTCATGTGTCAAGTATTCCTATTGTGTCAATATGGTCACTCCTCATTTTTCAATTCTACTGAACAAAGACCTAAGCTGTTCAACCTTACTTCATAAGATAAGCCCTTCATCCCGGGTATGAATCAAATGCTATTTCCGTGGTGGTAACTTCTAACCACAACTTTTCACAAGTTCCAAGTGAGTTGGGAGACATGGACAATGCATTAACTGAACAAGCGACTGTCTTGTCAGAAGTCCCTGATGTGTAAACCACAGAGATGACACATGACGGCCTGAAACACAAACTGTGCATCCTCTGTTTCTCCTGACTTGCTCCCAGAAACATTCTAACCATCAATTCTTGGTGACTCTGGGACAAGTCAGGAAGGTTAATAACTGCTTGCATTTTGCTCTCTCTCTGTTTCCCACTGCCTATTTTGTTTCTGCATTTATAGATATCAGTGCTTTGAAAGGAGGTTTGCTATGTTGACTGTCTGCTGTGATGAAAGAAGTGTTCGGATATTTTCCTTTTTTGGATTCTAACTTGCTTGCTTAACGTTTTCATCATTTTCAGTTTATTCTTTTATTGCAGGTTTACATGTGCTTTGGACATTGGCTTGTAAATGCTTTCTCATATGGTCACCGCAACAAGTCTTTGGAGAGGTAATTCAATACAAAATCACAGAATGATTTTTCTTTCCAACCAAGACAATGTTTATTACATTAACAGAGCAAAGCCAACATTCCAGCCCGAATGTGTAAGATTCCTGCGACAGACATTAGACTTGACCGCTGCCACACAATACATGGAGAAGAACAACTGGAGTCAACATGACAGCAACAGGCTTGTCAGTGAGAATGCACACTCTGAATGAGGGTTGGCCATTGGCCTGGGTTGGCTCAAGCAGATCAACTTCCCAAAGCTCAATACTAACAGCTTTTAAAGCAGAACATCATGACGTTATTGATAAAGACACCATGCCATTTTACAGGGCAAGATTAAATCTTAGTAAGGGACAGGCAACCCACATGTTTAAGGTAACTCACATCAAAGTAACTCGATAGAATTATTTGATGAAGGAGCAGGAAGTTGATGAAGGTACCACAGTACTTTTTTCGTATGTGAGCTTTCAAATGTCATGGATTACAGTTCCACACTTCCTATCGGAAGAATGTTGTGAAACTTGAAAGATTTCAGAAAAGATTTACAAGGATTTTGTCAGGGTTGGAGGATTTGAGCAACAGGGAGGGGCTGAATAGGCTGGGGCTGTTTTCCCTGGAGTGTCGGAGTTACTTTGATGTGAGTTACCTTAAACATGTGGGTGACCTATCGAGGTTTATAAAATTATGAGGGACATGAATAGGATGAATAGCCAAGGCCTTTTCCCTGGGGTGGGGGAGTCCAGAACTAGAGGGGAGAGGTTTGGGGAAAAATTTAAAAGGGACCTAAGGGGCAACATTTTCACACAGAGGGTGATAAACGTATGGAATGAGCTGCCAGAGAAAGTGGTGGAGGCTGGTACATTTACAGCATTTAAAAGGCATCTGGATTGATATATGAATAGGAAGGGTTTAGAGGGATATGCCCCAAGTGCTGGAAAATAGGACTAGATTAGTTAGGATATCTGGTCGGCATGGAAGAGTTGAACTGAAGGATCTGTTTCCATCTGTACATCTCTATGACTATGACTTTACAACAAACATATTCATAAATTAGTGGTGCTAAATGGACAGAGACAATGAGTGCATAATACCTGAAAGAATAAGACAAAAGAGAGTAATGGCAACAGGATGTCTTTCAGACTGCAGAGAAATATGCTCTGGCACTCCCCAGGGACGCAAGTTAGAACCACTGTTTTTCTTGTTACACATATATAAAAGTGATGTGAACTTCGATGAAAGGAGTACAATTTTCAATATTATGGATGATAGAAACTTGGCAGCTGGGAAACTACTGAGCAGAACAGCAGTAAACTTCAGGAGAATGTGGATAGAAACAGACAAACACATTGCAGACTCGATTTAACACGGTAGTTATGAAGTTATTCACTTCGGCAGAAAATATCTAGAGAGGCAATTTTGAGAGAGGGAAGGGGATTGCAGCCACAACATCGAAGTTAGTTCCCCATTCATTCAAGCAAGCTTATCCACTTGCACAATTTGTAATCAAGTGGGATGTGTTGCAATAACCAACTCAGCATGGCTTGTCATTTTCTTTGCCCATGTAAAGCAAGCCGCCCATTCATCATGGGCCCTTTTTCTACAGTGATAAAGATCAATTTTACCTGCCTCCACCTCCTCTAACATTCCAGGAGGCAAAAGAAATAAAAGTTACCTGGCAGAGGCAGTGAAGCAAAACCCCTACTTTCTTCAACTTTATGTTCCTGCCTGTTCCTACACATGGCTACATTAGAATGAAAGCTAAAAAGTCTGACTCACAAATAAATGAAGCTTACAATGCAACAGTAATAGAGATGAAGTACATTCTATGATTGCATGCAGAGCCAAATGTTAGGATAAAACATTCAGTGCATCAGTCAGCAACTGCAACTCATCCTTCAGATTATCCAAAGAAGTCTTGATTTTCTGAGGATTGTCCAATACTTCCACGGTTTTGGAAAATGGATCATATTTCACTGAAAACGGCCGCTTGATGTTGGCTGCATACTTTCTGTAAGTGCAAAAGCCAAACTTATTTCAGAAATAATGTTCAGTGTAAACAACTGCTTGATTCAGATTATTAAATGCTGGTTTCAACTTTTATACCATAATCTTTTGTTTTCCAGAATGGTTCTCCTGAATAAGCATAACATCCACAAGGTTTGAACTATACAATGTTCAAGAAAAAGTTAAGGAGCAAGTCGTGGTTGGCAAATTTCAGATTATTGAGAAAGTGACCAGTTGAATTTAAAAGAAAGTGCTGTTTTCTCCATACATTCAGAGCAAAATATGAGCCCTGATATACACATCAACACTTTCCATTTGGGCAATAAATATTTGCCTTAATCCTCTGTGTTCTGCTGGTGAACCAATATCAAATTATATTGTAATGTTTCCTTGAATACAATACACTTGAATTTATATAACAAGCTTCCAGCCAAATACCTTACTGAATCTTCTAAAATATCATGTATGAATATATCAAGATATACTTGTCAAAATAATCATATTAAATTTGTCACTCATGACCTGCCATTAACAAATCTGTGGGATTATTGAATGTGATTCTCCCAAACTGCCACAAAGTTAGCATCGAGTTTGAAATATAACAGCCAATCCTCAATTAAGAACAAACTGAATTATAGTTAGTTGATTTAGTCTTCTCCCCATTATAAAATATTACTCCATCCTTCAACTCTACCAAAGGAATTATGCTTTGAGAGCACTTTTATAAATTCATTCATGAGGTGTAGGCATTGCTGGCTAAATGAGTTTTTATTGTCCATCTCTAATTGCCCTTGAAAGATGTCGGTAAGCCACTTTTGGAACTGCTGCAGTCCTTGTGTTATAGCGCTGTTAGAGATGCAGCTATGACTCAACTATGGGAAAACCTTCACATTGAGTCCAGATCAGGTAAAGGGCAGTTTTTCTTCTTCAAAGTACATCAGTGAACCAGTTGGATTTTTAACCCAATCTAACGTTTTCCTGACCATTTTGATCTGAAGCATTTTTGTCTTACTTTCAGATTCTTATTAAATGCTCAAAACAGGATTTAAATCACTTCTCTGGATTGTTAATCCAGATTATTAGTTTACTAATCCAGTCCCAAATTTCTTCCAGAAATGAGATGGTTGTGATTAGAAGAGATATCTTGAGTAAATTAGCTGAATGATCAATGTAAATGTTTATCTTTAGCTCACTATACAAGCATTCAACTGTTACATTTTGACAAAGCCACTTACCTCAGTTTGTCTTTAGCATCATTGAAACTTTCAGATACAAAATACACTGGTTGGTATGTCTGATCCTGATAGGGCTGCATAGCAGCAGCGTCAGAGTCAAACTCCCGTAACTCGGGTTCATCAGACAGGGAGTGCTGTGCATAAAACGTCAGATTCAGTTTCAGGTGAAAAATCACTCAAACCAAACTTTCAGGTTAAGTGGTAGCATAGGTTTGACATCGGCTTTTTTGTATTAAGGAACACACAGATTTTTAAAACATTTTATTTATTTCTAAAGCTGCACAGAACATTGTCTGTATAGGTTTGACATCGGCTTTTTTGTATTAAGGAACACACAGATTTTTAAAACATTTTATTTATTTCTAAAGCTGCACAGAACATTGTCTGTAATATAAACAAAGCAATACCTTATTCTTCCTCAGTAAATCAAACAAAATGCCAACATGTCTTTACAAGGAGCTGAATGGAAGAATGTGGTGCTGTAAAAGCACAACCGGTCAGGCAGCATCGGAGAAGCAGAAAAGTCGACGATTTGAGCATAAGCTCTTCATCAGGAAGAGCATATGAATGCAACCTCTTCTTTCCTGCTCCTTGGATGCTGCCTGACCTGCTGTGCTTTTCCAGCACCACACTGTTCAACTCTGATCTCCAGCATCTACAGTCCTCACCTTTTATAAGGGGCTGACTCGGTAAATCGATCTTGAATGATTACAGGTCATGAGTGCAAACAATCATTTAGTATCTACATGTATGAGCCCATACTGACAGACTAGTTGAATATCGGGATGTTGGAACAAAGACTAATTCTGTCTTTACCTGATGCACAAGGAGCTAAATACAATGAGGCAAAATCAGGACAGAAGGTTGTCTTAGTAAGTTGGCAATCTGAGATGAGGTGGGAGTATTAAAATTTAAACATGGCTTTGAAATGGAGGATCAACACAGAATAAGAAGCATTCTGAATGACTACTAAACTTAGAAGGATGAGATGAATATCATGATCTCTCCTAAAGAGACAACCAATGACTTTGATCTCATCCCACCCAAGAATCTACAATATTTTGCCCACAGTGCTGAGAAAAACCAGGTCAATGGTAATGTATCAACAATCATTCTAGAACTATCACTGGACTCTGGAGAGCCCAGGAGATTATAAATCAGCTATATTATTAAGCGGAAATTTAATAATCTGCACTGTATTGATCTAGTTTCCCGCAGTTAACATAGATCTTGAAAGGGAAGGTGCTGCCTGATAAATCCCATCAAGGAAATAAGATGCAATGATTAGCAAAATGCCACAAAGTTCGACATTATCTTACAAGATAATACATGGCTTGGAAAGGGTGGATGATAGGAAATTGTTTCCGTTAGGCGAGGAGACTAGGACCCATGGACACAGCCTTAGAATTAGAGGGGGTAAATTCAGAACAGAAATGCGGAGACATTTCTTCAGCCAGAGAGTGGTGGGCCCGTGGAATTCATTGCCGCAGAGTGCAGTGGAGGCCGGGACGCTAAATGTCTTCAAGGCAGAGATTGATAAATTCTTGATGTCACAAAGAATTAAGGGCTATGGGGAGAATGCGGGTAAGTGGAGTTGAAATGCCCATCTGCCATGATTGAATGGTGGAGTGGACTCGATGGGCCGAATGGCCTTACTTCCATTCCTATTGTCTTATGGTCTTATGGAATGTCCATTAGTCAAACACAAAGTCATGGGAACTCCTCGTGTGAGTGAAAGAAAAAAATGAGAGAGAACAAGAATACAACAATTCCAATCCGAAAAACAGTAACACATGAGTAAAAATGATTGTTGTTTTGCATGAAACGCAGTGAATACAGCACCACTTACAATTAGCTCACCGTAGGATGACAGCAGACCAGCTCCATATGCTTTAATTTCTCCATTTTGCTTGCACAGTCCAAACTCCACAGTAAACCAGTAAAGCTGCAACAGACAGGTTGTGAAGAAGCAATGAGATAGTTTGAGTGATGTTCACTTCAAACAGCTTACTTGAGAAATTAATCTAATGAACAATCTGAATCTACTCTACATTGAAGAAAAGCAAACACAGAACACAATCCGAAGATGTACAGATTAGGTGTATTGGCCATGCTAAATTGCCATAGTGTTCAGGGATTCACAGGATAGGTGCAATAGTCAGGGGTAAATGTAGAGCAATGGGGAATGGGTTTGGGTGGGATATTCTTCAGAGGGTCAGTGTGGACTTGTTGGACCGAAGGGCCAGTTTCCATACTGTGGGAATTCTATGATTCTATAGGGATTCTATGAACACCTTCAGTCCATGTGCAAGCATGACCCTGACCTTCCTGTAGCTGATCATTTTCACACAGTGTTCTGCTCGCACACCCATTTGTCTGTCTTCAGCATGCTGCAGTGCTCCAATGAATCACAGCACAAACTGAAGGAACAACATCTCATCTTCAGACCAGGCACTTGCTGGATTTAATATTGAGTTCAGCACCTTCAGATTGTGAACCCACTTCCATTCCTTCTCTTTCTTTTAGCTTTACAAGAGGAACCTCAATTATCCGAACGAGATGGGCGGGCATTATTTCGCTCGGATAATGGATTATTCAATTAATTGATTAAATGCCTTTCCTCTGGGGCTCAGAGTTTTTAAAGTCTCCTCCCCATTCAGGAGACTACAGCAGCATACAGCGCACAAGACCGCGACCCCCGCCCCCAGCCCCCCCCTCGATCACGGTTATCACGTTCCGACAGAGGTCCTGGGGGATTGGAACGAGAGCCCAGAGTCACAGTCGGAACTGACAGGCTCACCCGCGCTGGCGAATACAGAAACGCTCCAATCCTGGAAACACCGTGCCCCCCCCCCCCCCCCACCTGGCCCCCAGCCCCATACACACCTGCCCCCTCTCTGGGGCAGCTGGACTGGACACCAACAAGACTGCTGCAGTTGCCTTTGTGGGGAAAGTCTCCAAATAGTGCACACTTTTTGACAGGTTCCACCTTTGCCCTGTAGGACAATGTTGGAGAGATTATGGGGGAAGGAGTGTTCAGGGTACACCCCTGTGTAGAAGGTGTGGAGAGAGAGAGAGAAAGGGCGGGCAGTCATTTGAAGATTAAGCCAGTTTAATCACTGTAAACAAAAACGTGATCACTGTTGGAAGCACGTCTTTGATGTAATGTTTCCATCGGGACCTTGAGATCTCCTTCAGATAATCTGATTTTCAGGTAATTGGTATTCAGGTAATCGAGTTTACTTGTTACATCCTCTGTCACAGTGTCATCCCTCCCCTCCACCCACTCCAGTGGGACTGTCTATTCTTTCCAGTGTGGCTGTTAGACACATGATCGCTCTACCATTCTCACATTCCGATCACTTAATCTAAACAAAGAACACCCTTTCTCCCCAGCATTCCACCCCACACTACTGCACAAATGTTACCCCCTCCACACTTCACATCAGCTCTGATGGAGAGTCATCTAGACTCGAAATGTTAGTTTGCTCTCTCTCTCTCTCTCTCTCGCTCTTTCACGGATGCTGCCTGACCTGCTGTGATTTCCACGTGAATGTAGTAATACTCACAGTAGAAAGCTTTTCAATTTCCTCTTCAGTTGCTCCGAGGGAGGCAAGACCAATATTCTGAGATGACAGAAGGACTTTAGATGTTACAGTAATCAAAGACAAGCTAAGTGAGCTGGCAGTACAGGCGCTGATCATCAACTCATCCTTTCTTTCTTTACCACTTTGAGATTATTTTTCTCCCATATTTAAACTTGCTAAAATACAAAACTAATGAGCTCCAATGATAAAGGCAGTAAGTTTATGAGCGCACCATACCCTTCCAGTTCCTTCATTTTTCTTGGGCAGATTTTGTCATTCTCTCACTATTTCTGGGCTAATGACCGGGAATGCTTAAGAAAAATTAAAAACTTCCATGCAATTTTTAACACATCTCAGTCTCTTTTATATAATTTTCCCTTAAAAGTGCTGCAGTCCCTTCATCAACACCTCTTATAACAGAGCAATCCATGCTGTAATAACATTTGCACCTTCAGTTCATTTCGAATGACTTCATCATCAGTATTCCAATCACAGAAAATAGAATTTTTTTTGATTAAACCTACTTGAATGCTTCATAATTATAAAAATGCTTGCATTTAATCTTACATTAGCCTTCTCTAACACAAAGGAAATAGTCTCAGTACCTTGGGTCTCTGGTCACAATGAATGCATTTTTATCCCTTGCTTTAAATCTATGCTGAATCTATGTTGTGCACAATATGCAGTTTTACATAGATGTACGCAAATGGCATCCATTACTTGATCTATGGTCTCATTATTCTCTTGTCTTATATATCATGGGGAAGGGAGAAGCTGATTACCAAGCGTATGACAAGCAGTGAGCTCCTCACACTATTTAAAGATGTTAAAGAAAGGGGCAGAGAAAAGAGACTGAATCATAAAGTAGTCCCAGAAAGACCTTTGGGTTGGATAACAGTAAACATCCCTATAAAGAATGACTTCAGTGCCGGTTCTGAACTCTATAGTGCTCTTTGCAATAGCCATGATGTGGAGAAGCTGGTGTTGGACTGGAGTGGACAAAGTTAAAATTCACATGACACCAGTTTGTAGTCCTACAAGTTTATTTGAAATATAAGCTTTTGGAGTGTTGCCCCTTCATCAGATAGCTAGCAGTGCTCCAAAAGCTTGTACTTTCAAATAAACCAATTGGACTATAAACTGGTGTCATGGAAATTTTAACTCTGCAATTACAAACACATTGGCATGCCAAGTGAATGGAATACATGTACAGACATTGACTGCACCTGGTCTTCCAGAGCAAGGAGCTCACCTCAATCAAGTGTTGCAGACTGGCACATTCCAAGGCTATGTACTGAGGGATGCACTAAAGCTTGGGTAGCTGCTGTCAAGGCGCAGTGGGGAAAGACCACCATTTAAGGTCTTTCTGCTGAAGTTAGGCCAGGGCCCATTCAGTCATCGGATCCCCCGATGTCTCAAATGTATGTAAAATATAATCTTGTACAAGAAAGAAATGCCTTGTGTTTGTTTGCTGGATATAGAGTCAAACTCCAGTGTTTGTTTGTTTCTTCATATGTGATTGTAGAGAACCAAATTGTTTTCGTGACTATGATAATAAAGATATTTTTAAGAATAAAGTATATCTTTGAAATTTGAAAAAAAAACATGTATCACAATACAGAGATCAAAATATGTCTTGACTGCTCTTAGGGGCAAACTGCTTCTACCAGTGAGAAACTCAGAAAAGTGATGGGGTTACCAGTGCTATGGTATCCAACACATTTATTTTGCAGTATAGACACCATTGTGTAACAAGGCAATTGAAGTATTATGACCCACACAACAGCTGCATAACTTAAGATCAAAAGCATAAAGATCATCATATAATTAATCTGAATTTCCCCCTTTCCCTATAACCTTGCGAATATTTCCTTTTGAAGTATTTATCTAATTCCCTTTTAAATGTCATCTGCTTCCACTGCTCTTAACAGTTCTAAAATTAAAAACTCGCTCAGTAAAAACAAATTGTGTTTATGCTGCCTTTGGTTCCTTTGCATATTCTATCTTATGGTTTCTACCAGTGACAACAGTTTCTTCTTTCTTCCTCTGTCAAAGCCCTTCATTATTTTGAACAACCCTCAAAGATCACTGATCTAAAGAGAACTTACATGCTCTGTGTTTGTTGTTATACAGGGTAAATATTCATTACAAAGGAAGATGGAACTACCTGAGAAAATTGAGCAAATGTCTTGTCAGCCAGCATGGGGACATGTCCCAGCAGTTCATGGCAACAATCCCTAAATATAAAAAGGAAGAAGATGAACACTATCCAACAGTACATCTCGATTTTAATCAATACATTCTACAGTGAACATTTCTACATATTGTTGCTTTTATCTTTGTCTAAATTTCTCTTGCCCACACCAGTGTTATGGGACAGATAATGCCACTGGCATTACATACGCTTCAGTCCATGATCCAATAAGCAAATGTGAGGCTAGAAAGTAAATCGCTAAAATCTCTGAGATGTAAGAAAGGCACAATGGCTCATTTCCAACCTGGGAAACAGGGATTTGAAGTGAAACCCAGGAATCCATTTGCTTTCCCCTTTTCTATTTCAACAGGAGGTTAATTGGATAGAGCTTTTGACTCTCCCCATTAAGTCAAGAGGTGGTGTTGGAGAGAGTCCCTAACTACATGTGAAATTCCAGCTGGGAGGTGGCTTGAGTCGGATTGAAGGCCTTGGGTCTGAAGTCAAGAATAGGAAGGGTGATAGATACCAGAGGAGATTATCCCTGCATAAGACCTGCTAGTTCTCCAGGGGAGCAGGAGAATCGTGTTAACTCTTCACCAGTTTCTTCTTGCATAGTGATGTCCATTACATCAGTGGTATCCCTAGCTGGGATTGCAGAAGTCAGGATCTACCAATTATGACAGTATAAATGACCTAATCTCTGCAAGTTGAGATAATGACCACAACCACTGGGATGAGAGGCAGCTGGTGATGAGGAAGCTGTTAGGGTGGGGGTAAGGGTGCAGTGGTACTAGGGTTGGTTGGCTGAAGGTGTTGCTCTGTTATGCTTGTGCAGGCACGTTAGTTCCCTAGGATCTCAGGGCCTGAATACTGATGACTGTCCTTTAGGCTTTCGTAGGTGGTACCAACTCACGCACACCTAAAATACATTGCATTAGTCATCATAGAATAACACTTAGTGGAAGGAATCATCTGAATCATCTATTTTACACAGAGTCAATATGAAAACTGCACTGGCCTAGTAACTAATCTCATTTACGCAGCATGCCTAACAATCAAAACTGACACTTTTTTGGTCTGTATTTCACTGTTAGATAATAAATTATCCAATGAGCCATAATGGAGTTCTTTCACTTACTTTATTAATTGAACAGGAGGTAGTCTCTAATTGTGACTGTTGATTGTGTTTCAATCACAGTGAATGCGCACTATCTGTACCTGTCCCCTGATGATTTATTGAGGGAGTCTGTCCATTATAGTATTAACCATGTGCAATAGAAGATCACTGGTTCATTTGCTATCCTGCATTGTTAGCTGTTCCCAGCTAGGACAGCAACTGAAGTGCCACAAGGGATCTCATTAACCTTGTGTTAGAGAAGTCATCCTGTTGAAAGTACTCCATGATGGCAAACAAGGACAAAGGCTAACTGTGAGACTCACTGCAGTAAAGACAATTACTGTTACAGTATCAGACTTGCAAATGAATAATGGACACTTGGATGAGTTACTGGAGAATCGCTAGTACTTTTAGTAAGGTATCAGTGATATGGGAGAGGTGGGTAGAAGGATGTCAGAAACTGAAATTTCTTTTGTGTGTCTCCCATTTCAGATTTGTACATTTTCTTTGCAATTAATAAGCCTTATAAATTCCCTCAGTTATGTTATGTTACTATAAACACTGGCATCTGTGTTGTAATATCCTAAGACACGTCTAAACTACTATAGAATATTTTGTCAAAGCAAATCAAAAATAATGCATGTGTATGAAGTGTGATTGTTGCAACACATGTTCATTCTTACCAAATTGGGTCATCAAGTGGTCAGTTAACAATATGGATTTACCTGAAAGTGTTGATCTCAGCTTGGAACTGGAATAAGCAAGTTCATTACTTTAAGGAACGGTCTTCTGGGGTATAAGATAAATTCTATAAGTTTGTACCATTTTTCCTTGTCCAAAAACAGCCAGAGTTTGACTCTTTTTTGTTCCCTAGGGAACCATATATCTATAATGCAAATTATAATGCCAGAATCCTCATTGTTGCTATGAAAGACAATTCCAGTGCTGTGCAAAAGACAGTTCATTTTCCTAGTTGTACTACTGCATCCTCCATCACCTGATAATGCATGAATAAGCTCCGATTCTGGTTCTGGTTATCCAGTTAAGTATAATAATGCTATATTAGACCATCTTATATGTTCTACAACTGAAGCTAAAGAAAACAAAGACATAACAGAATATTGAAGAAAGCTTAAGAAGCTGCAAAACTAACAGTGATCCAATTGATTGAGTGTCTGCATGAAGCCCTATCAAAGGACTCATGGAGTGCAAAGAGTGTCAAGTTTAATCAACAGTAATGGGCAGGTATGATGACTGTCAAATGCCTGTTGCAGATCATATAATGTTAATAATAGTTAGCCCTGTCTTGCCTATTCACTGTGCCTTTAGGCTCTTCCATACTGCTGATCTTCAAAGGGACAAGCATGACAACATTTTAAAAATGCCAAACAAACACAGAATGCTTAAATCCTTGGACTGTGATATACTTCAGGACTTATTGCCTTTCCGAGTGAGGGAAATGTCTCCTTATCAATGCTGACAAACAAAAAAGATCTCTGTGGAGTAAATCACTCCGTGCCCCTCAGCTTCTCCGATTTCCTTGTTCAGTTTGTCAAATCGATGTTGCAAAAACAATCTGTTTTATTTCTCTCAATCCCAGTTCACTAGCCTTACTGGTCCAGCTGGGTGCAGTTGACCACTCTTTCTTGCATGCTTTTGGGGTGGGAGTGTGGGGGGGGGGGGGAGATCTGTTCTTGTACAATGGTAGTATCCTTATCTCTGAGCCAGGAGGTCCAAGTTCAGATTCCACCTGCTCCACATGTGTGTAATAACATCTTTGAACAAGTTAAGTAGAAAATATCTCCATGTCTTTTGGTATAACTAAGCTGCATTCAACTCCCAATCCCAGTTCCAAGCTGACAATTTTCATCCCCTTCATGCCAATGCTGTTCATTGGTGTGTCATTCCAGACATTAAACACACTGACTCTTTTATTTTGATACTGAGAGAGGTTATCAAGGTTTTCTTATTTGTTCTCACTTCAGTCTGTTTTAATATTATATCTACCACAGATCTTCTCAGACCTCAGGTCTCTGAAAAAGTTGCTGCCAATGTCTCGGCAGGTCCTGCATTTGAACTGAAGCAGCATTGGCAGGACAATCTTTCAGGAGCATTACCTGGAGGAGCACAGTCTGCAGAACACACCAATCTCAGTTGTGTTTGGAAAAGAGGTGGGTTAGGCTTGAGGCTAGCATCCACACTCTGTAAAAAACTTACCACCCCGATAGGAACAGCAGGAAGCAGCCAAATTGGCTGTATTGAAAGAAAGTCGAAAGAAATGTCTCATCCCTGACAACCCCAAACTTTACAGCAGAATCTGTGATGCCCGAAAGCTCTTCCTGTGCTCAAGATTTGCATAAACATTTGTAGCTCCGGTACCGGTTGCCCACAACTACGGCTCTTCCCGTATTTTCTGCGTCAGAGGCTTACAGACAACCAAAATTATTGAGCAGCTGATATGGGGTAAGGCCAGCACTTTGTGCTGGGCAAGATTCACCTAAAGCTGAAGAAGGCAACAACATGGCATTGATGGAGGAACTTGAAGAACACGGCAGATCATACAACCTCTGCTGGCACTCTCCACCGTCAATTTACCACTGAGGTTGAGAAACATTGGGAAAAGTGAGAATTCTTTAAAAGGGGGATGAAAGTGACTGCAGAAAGAACAATGGTTCACTGACCCAGTGTGGAAATTGGCTGAGAAAGTAAAGCTGGCAAAGAGCAAGAGGGACCAGGTGAAGAATATGGAGAAAAGGTTAAAAGATGGGGAAAGGTACAGAACATTAGATAAAGCTATGATGAAGAGCTGGAGGACAGGCAGATGAGGATGGATAGCATTAAAAGACAGAGAGGCACAAGCAGCAGCAAATAAGAATGACTCTAAGTTCCTCTACAGGGTCATATAGGAACATATTTGGTCTAAGAAGCAAATTCACTGAACCAATCCACCGCAAGAATAGGCAGGATGCTATTAGCAGATAAGGAACAGATGGCAAGGTAGGCGAAATATTTTGAAAGATCTTCACCAGCCCCGCAATAGTCTGCAGCTGCACACAGTCTACAACTCGAACACCATCAATACACCCATAAATCCATGACTCTACATAGCCATTGTATTATCTTTCTTCGATTTAAACCAGTGAGACATGGAAGAGAATTGTGAAGCGGTCACATCAATTGGATGTGATCTACTAATGGTGCCTAAGTAAGATTCTGGACATCACTTGAAGTGTTAACACCAGATGTGAATGAAGACATGCTGCACAGGATTATTCAGGGTCACATCCCGGATTTCATGACAGAGTGATGTCTGAGCCGGCCAGGTGCTTACTTCATCTCCCAGACCTGCATCTTCTTTGAGTGGCAGCAAGATGGACACCACCAGATGGAAAAGCAAACAGGGTCAGTTAAAAAAGACTATCTGCAGCCAAACCTGACCCACAGAAGTTAGCTAACTGCAGCGACGTAACATATGAAATAATAAGCTTGAATTGCAAATTTAAATTTGCCATAAAAATACACACCTTCCCTTGACTTAAACATTCCAACCACCTCCAAGTTACCGAAGCAAGAATTTAAGTAGCTGCCAATAAGTAGTTTTTCTGAAGAAGGGTCACAGGTCTCGAAACGTTAACCCTGTTTTCTCTCCATTGATGCTACCAGACCTGTTGTGGTTCGCCAGCAATTTCTGTTTTTGATTCAGATTTCCCAGGTCCACAGTTGTTTATTTGGTTAAAGTGGTTGTTGTTTCTTGTTGGGTAATGACACTTTTGGCCCACTTTTATTTTCCTCACCTCTTTTGAAGGAGCATGATGCTGGGGACAAGGTGGGTCCCCAAGGACTTCATTGAAGTCTCTGGCACTTCATTGAAATGACAGTCCTTGAGAAGGGCATCATTTAAGTTTTTGAGAACTGAACACTATTGTCTTAGCTGCCTGTCAAACAGCCTTACCGATGTTTGTTTGCATTGACATCAATCCAGTATCATGTGTTTTCTATTATTACGCAAAGCCAAAAGTACTCCAGGTCTGCCATAGAAAATATGTCCAACAAGCCGTATTGGCATCCTCCCCCATGAAATACTCAAATATTTGTTTGTGAAGGTCACTGATAGACATCATGACCAGGCTAATGTTTCCACTCCCTAGCTTTTGGACACTGAAGCCATTTGCAATCTTAGAGAGAGAGAGAGAGAGAGAGAGACAGAGTGACAGAGAGAGACAGAGAAAGAGAGAGAGAGAGTGTGTGTGTGTTGTGTGTGTGTCCAAAAAGTGAAGTGAAGTTTTAAGAAATATCAACAACACCTGATATTTTAGAGGTATTATTTATAAGTGCTGGATGGTATATGTGAAGAAACAATCATGGCTCATTCAATTTCTGCAAAACAGGAGATGGCACTGGCATTCCAAACTAGAAACAATAACGTAAAAAGCTGGAATCCGCAGAAGATCTATCAACATTTATCAAGAAAATGGAGAGGGTTTCCAGCTAAATCATGAAGCGTTGACAGACCTGCTGTGCATTTCCAGCACGTTGCTGTTTCGTTACAAATTTTCATCAATTTATTTCCAAATCTTGCTACTTGCGTTTATTTTACAACATCTACTTACGGCTCAGGAGTATGCATTGGCGAGGAAGCATGTCTTACATACTGCGTACACTGGAAAACTCGGAAAGCGAGACTCGCCAAGAAGTCCCGGGCTGAAAGTAACCCAGCAACAGGCCACAGCTGAAACCCTGAGTGTTCTGGCACAGATAAACATAGAACATCTGTTACATTAAATCACAACGTGTAATAAAATTAGCAGCAGTTTTTCGTTTTTATTATACAAACATTAAACTTTTGAGTTTATGACTTTATAGATAAACATTGATGTAACGCATATGGAGGCTTGGAAATTCGATGGCACGTGCCCATTTCACAGGCATGCAATCATCGCCTGAGCCTCTGATATGGCTAAGGAGTGAATACTCATTATGATATGGACAAAAAAAGGGGAACAGAGCCCTCAACTTAAATAAGTGTTATCAACTTTGTATACGCAAAGAAAACTTATTTGTTTTTTTAGGAATATTTAATGTAACCTGGAATTGGGATGAGTATGAGGGCCTTTCAATGCAGGCTGCTAATGGCCACAATTTGACCTCCACCAGATCAATCATGGCCTTGACCACCAGCACTGCTTCCCTCCTGATTACTCGCTGCCAGTTTTCCTGTCAGAAATGCAGGTTCCTTTTAAGGCTCAAATAGAACAGTTCCAGAGCTGATTGAGATGGTTCTTTGGGCTTTTGTAATAAAGAGCTGAGATCTTACATGGGTATTTTACTGGTGGTGGTTCGTGTCTGGGAAGGAAAACAGTCACTGCAATTTGGTGATGGGAAAGCCATTCCATTGTGTGTGATGACACTTCCAGCTATAAAGCGAAAATAAAAAAACTAAATACTTGGGGCTCTCGTAGTGGTAGTGTCCCTATCCGAAACTGAAAGACGTCTGTTCAAGTCCCACGTACTCCAACGATGTGTAATAAAATCTCTGAAAAGGGTTGATTAGGAAAATAGCTACCTTCACTCAATAATAATAGGTGACAATAATCTGATCAGCTTCTATGTAAAAGAGTTGCGTCTAAGGGACTTATTGCACTTATGGTGGTAGTTTCCCTACTTCCAGGCCATAAGGCCTGAGTTCAAGTCCTACCTGCTACAGAGATGTGTTATAACACATCTAAGCAGATTGATTAAAAACATCAACATCACAACAGTCCAAATTGCAAGTTGCTGCCTGACTTATGTTAGTAGGTCTCAGATGAGATATGGTGGGTTATGCATTTTAAGAGAGGTGGGAGAAAAGACCTGTGTTCTACCTGGTCTTGATGTTACTGGCACAGCAGGCTGAAGGGGCCAATTGGCCTACTCTCATCCATATGTTCACATGTACCTGACAGATACCAGCCACAGCTGTACTCATGCACTTACAGCAATATGGAACGCTACCAGTGCTAACTGCCCAGACCTGGGAGACAATCTCTCTCCAACCATTTTCTCCAGGATTTTCTGGTCTCTCCAAGTCTGAAATACCAGTTGGTTCTACTGGGCCAGTACTACTGGTTTTACTTTCCTTCTAGGAAATTTAAAATTGAGCCATTGTCTAGATCTCATCCCGATTTTTCAATTCAGCCCTAACCCTATCGCAGAGGCAGTTGGTCACTAAATTGGCACCTAGGATGAGCAATGAAGTAAAATGGGCTTATTCTCTCCAGACTTTGGAAAAACGAGACAAGTAAACACTGAAAAATGAAACATGCCCTGAAAGGGTTTAACAGGGCTGAAAACTAAGAGGTTTTATCCTTTGGCTGGGGAAGCCAAAGGAAGGGACGTAACCTCAAGATAATGGAGTATGTCGCTTCAGATCGAGAGGAGGAGACCATCCTTCACCCAGAGGGTTACAGAGTCATAGAGGTGTACAGCACAGAAACAGACCCTTTGGTCCAACTTGTCCATGCCGACTAGATATCCTAAATAAATCTAGTCCCATTTGCCAGCACATAGCCCATATGCCTGTAAACCCTTCCTATTCATATATCCATCCAAAAGCTTTTTAAATGTCGTAATTGTACCAGCCTCCATCATTTCCTCTGGCAGCTCATTCCGTACATGCCCCACCCTCTGCAAGAAAAAGTTACCCCTTAGATTCCTTTTAAATCTTTCCCCTTAAACCTATGCCCCTCCAGTTCTGGACTCCCCCATGCCAGAGAAAATACCTTGTCTATTTACACTATCCATGCCCCTCATGATTTTATAAACCTCTATAAGGCCACCCCTCTGCCTCCGACAGTCCAGAGAAGACAGCCTCTGACAGTCCAGGGAAAATAACCCCTGTCTATTCAGCTTCTGCCTATAGCTCAAACCCTCCAACCCTGGCAACATCGTTGTAAATCTTTTCTGAACTCTTTCAAGTTTCACAACATCTTTCCTATTGGAGGGAGACCAGAATCGGATACCAATACTGGCCTAACCAATGTCCTGTATAGCCACAACATGACCCCCCAACTCCTATGCTCAATACTCTGACCAATAAATGAAAGCATACCAAACACCTTCTTCACTTCCTATCTACCTGCAAATCTACTTTCAAGGAGCTCTATTTTCAAAATGCACTCTAAGGTCTCTTTGTTCAACAACACTCCCCAGGACATTATCATTAAGGGTGTAAGTCCTGCCCTGATTTGCCTTTCCAAAATGCAGCACCTCACATTTATCTAAATTAAATTCCGTTTGCCATTCCTCGGCTCATTTGCCCATCTCATCAAGATCCTGTTGTACACTGAGGTAACCTTCTTCACTGTCCATTGCACCTCCAATTTTTTGTCATCTGCAAACTTATGA
This sequence comes from Chiloscyllium plagiosum, assembly GCF_004010195.1. Lineage (NCBI taxonomy): Eukaryota > Metazoa > Chordata > Chondrichthyes > Orectolobiformes > Hemiscylliidae > Chiloscyllium > Chiloscyllium plagiosum. The sequence goes on along the minus strand of NC_057725.1, from coordinate 54,432,387 downwards.
ACCATACCTCCAACGTTCACATCCAAATCATTTATATAAATGAAAAGCAGTGGACACAGCACTGATCCTTGTGGCACACCACTGGTCCCAGGTCTCTTGTGAATCTTTGGGATTCTCTGCCTTGACAGGTTGTGATTCTTCATCATCTACTATATTCAAGTTTGAGATAAATAAATGTTTGATGTCTCAAGGAATCAACCGACAGCTGGAATGGACAGGCAAGTACAATTGAGGCATCCAACTAGCCAACGATCACACTGGATAGCAGAACAGTCTTGAGGGGCTAAACAGCTCTCAATTCTTGGCTCCTTGTATTTTATCCTTAATCAGGAATGGGAAAATTCTGTAAACCTTTCCCTACCAAGTCCAGGGTTGACAATTGGAGCCATAACATTATGATGATTGAGATCTTTTAAAAGTTCATTCTACTGGCATGTGAAGCACAATTTCCAGGAACTTCTAAAACCTTATTTTCTTGGTTTCTTTGTAATTTGAGAAACTTACAATGCTATTTTCTAACATATAGTTTCTGGTTTCCAACACTATATGGTCAGGGATGGAGATCTGGACTTATGTCCAAGCACCTATGTACAAAAGTCCTGTGTTGTGTGATGATAACAAGGTTATTTTGTTGTTGGTTTTTTGTTAAAGAGAGGTCATAAAGACAGAGGTGCTGGGGTGTCCAAGGAAAGCCTAGACCCAGGGGAGTGGCCAGTTGTCCCAGTTCAGGTCTTTTCTAGTTTGGTTTTGCTGTGGCAATCACAAGATGCTGGTGTCCAGAAAGTTTGCAAACTTCAGTAAATGATTCCTGACTGACTTGTCTCTGAAATCTCTTCAGATGTTGCTCCCTCCTGCCTGTAAGGCTCTGTGCTTCAATGTACATTTTTTACCAAGGGGTGTGTTTATGGGATGTTACTGGATTGGAACAGCTCCGTAGTTAAGTTGCTGTATTGCGTCAGTCAAGTTTTCCAATTGTTAAGTTATCCTAAATTCCATTTTCCTTTGCTCATGTTTCAACTGTAGTGTCTAAATAAATTGTTTTGCTTAAAGCCGAGTAGTTTGACCAGCTGCATCACACCTGGAACATCTACCTCACATCTGCCTTTAAAATAAGAAAAAGTTAGGGTCTGGGGTACCTTCTTAAAATATTTTGAGGGATCTGGCCTGGTCTGTAGCAGTTGCTATCATCAAAGCAACCTGCAGTAAGGTGCAATGAATGGTATGAATCCAGTCTGACAATTCTACATTATGTGGCATGGAATTTATTTTGTTTCTCGCCTGAGACCAATAACTATACAGGTTGGTTTTATAGCCTCAAATCTCCGAGCTGCAACCAAACTCTAATCCCTGTGTGTGCACAAAATTAGCCTTTTACTGAAGGCAAGTGGGCACCATTTTGAGGGAAACAGTGAATGAGATATTGAACTTGTTAAAGAGACAGTTGGCTGCAATGTTAGGTTTCCCACTCTGGTAGTCAGTGGTCAATGTGTGAAAATCATTGGGAGGTATTTATACCAAGTGGAACAAGAGTGGATTAGGTGGCCCAAAGACTGGACCCAGGGCTAAAGGTGCCAGCAGATTTTGCTGTCGAAGAATGTTACCAGACCCTATTTACTTACTGGTTTTACAGGGCCCTATCAAACATAGAAAAAGTGGGAGAAAAAAGGGGGCTGATGGGCAGAAATATCCTAAAGTATGAGGAATCCATCAGAGGAACCAGACTCCTCCTGTTCCCATGGGGAATGAGGAGGACAGGAGGCAGGGGAGACCAGCTGACCAGGGACAGGCATGCCTGGAAATCAGGCAGATTATTGACCTGCTGCTGTACTTGGAGGCCAGGACAAGACAAGCACCAACAGCAGCCAGTCTGTGGTAGGATACAATGCTATCCTGTGCAAAAGGTTTAGACACTAAAACTGAATTCAGAGAGCTACTGTCTTCACTGATTGGATCACTCTGTGTAGCTGATTACATTTTAGTTATCCATTCATGGGATATGGGCATCGCTAGTTGTACCAGGATTTACTGCCCATGCCCAGTTTGGAGGGTGCTTTGGTAAATTCCTTTAGTACATCCTTTAGTTGGTACACAGTCCTACGACTGACCATCATTTGTGGAGGGAGAGAATATTTGTGCCTGTTGTGCCAATCAATTGGGTTGCTTTGGCCTGGATGGTCTTAAGCTTCTTAAGCATTGCTGGAGCTTTACCCAACCAGGCAAGTCGAATATTTGTTGGGGAGATCAGTCCAAATTGCACAAGTGAATATTTTATGTCTATTGCTCTCTCTGTGTCAGTGGTCTTAAACTTCTACTTTAGCGTTATTCTAGACATAATCACATGCTTCAGTTCACCACTGTATGATAATAGGGGCAAATGTAACACTTAGATTAGCAAATGACTTCACTTCACTCATAGGTCAGAGGAAGTGGTGGAGGCTGGTACAACATTTAAAAGGCATCTGGCTGGGTATATGAATAGGAAGGGTTTAGAGGGATATGGGCCAAATGCTGGCAAATGGGACTAGATTAATTTAGGATATCTGGTCAACATGGATGAGTTGGACTGTTTCTATGATGTTCAGCTCTATGACCACTATAAGTCAGGCCAAGAGGCAAGGACTTTGCATGAAATGTTAGATTCCCCATCATACGAAGTAAGAGCAGAAGTAGCCCATTCCATTCCTCAAGCCTGCTCCACCATTTAATAAAAACCTGGTTGATCTGTTTTTGTTTCAAATTTCCATCCAACTCCCAATAACCCTTGATTTCCTTGTACAAGAACAATCTAGCCACCTCTGTCTTAAAAACAACAGTCAGTCAGTGATCCCAGCTCCTGCACCTTCGGAGGCAGGGAGCTCCAAAGTTGGATAACCCTTAAAAAATAAATGTTCTCCTCACCTCTGTCCAGAAAGGGTGACCCCAATTTTAGTGCAATATCCTTAGTTCGTGACAGGCCCATGAGGAGAAGCATCCTATCCATATCCACCTTGTCTAAACCATTCAGGATTTTATGCACTTCAATCAAGTTGCCCCTCATTTTCTAACCTCCAGTGGAAATAAGCCCAGCCTGTCCAACCTACCCTTTAAAAAAATGTCTTCCTTCAGATTTCCCACACTATACTCCATGCAGCTGACACTTGGCCACTCACTCAACTGATCAAATCTGACAGCAATTTTCTCATGTCTTTTTCACACCATACCTTCTTGCCTACGTTTCATCAGTGAATTTAGTCACCATGCCTTTACTCCCAAGGTCTAAGCCATCAATGTAAATTGTAAAACTTTGAGGCCCCAGCACAGATCCTTCAGGACTCTACTCATCATATCCTGCCAATCAAACAGAGACCCATTTATGTACACTCTCTACAGTGTTAACGTTACCCCACTACACCATGAACCTTTCTGCAATAACTTTTGATGTGACAACATATCAAATGCCCTATAGAAATTCAAGAATAGTGGGCCTACAGGTTCTCTTACCCACAGCATGAATTACTACTGACAATAACTCGATTAAATTGGTTAAATATGATTTCCCTTTGACAAAATCGTGCTGACTCGTCCCAATTAACTTGAGGTTTTCTAAATGCAAACCTATAATCTCTTTGATTCTAACACTTTCCCCATGAAACAAAATTAGGCTAACTATCCTACAGTTTCCTCTTTACTGTCTTCCTCCCTCCCTTTCATCAAGGTGCAACAGATTGCAAGCAAATGCCCATCAAAGCTCCAGCAGGACATTCAGCAGTCTTCACACTGGTGGTCAGGACTGACCTCTGGTTCATGGCTTACCTCTTTTCCCCAGCTGATGTCTCACTGTTGATGCCTGATTGAGTGTGGAAGGCCCTTTGGCCCCCAAGCTTCCTAATTTGGTTCTCAGTTGTCTGATTGATGCTTAATTTACTGTGTTAAGATGGGAGGGGGTGGGGGGGGGGAATGATTGGAGATGGTGGGAGTGAGTGCACCCCACACTTCTCATTCCACTACTCACCCCATTGGATTCTGTAAACTCTAACACTATGTAACTGTAGTCTGGCTCAGTGGCAGAATTGAAATCCACATTCTTACAAAACTGCTTGTTTCACTCTTTAAAAGACTGGAGATGAACTAATATCTCTTATTTCAATTGTCCACAAGTCTGGATGCTTTTAATTTGAGCAGTGAATTTCAATTGACAAGTTGTCACATTTATGAATCATAATCCCAAATTCCTTCAGACCACCAGGTCCTCAATTGTCTACACATTAAGCTAAAGTTCATCTTTAGGTCTCTACATCCTTAAAGACTCAATTTCAAGCAGACTTCTTTGATGAGTGTCATCTGACATAATGTTTCCTTCTATGGCTTAAGTATGACTTTGTAATTTGATAATACACCTGCAAAGCACCTCAGGATGTTTTACTACTTTTAAAGTTGATGTACAAATTGTTGAAAACATCAAATCTCTTTATCAAATATTAAAACTTAAGGCAAACCTTTCAAAAAGCAGGAGACATCTTCAAGTTGAGGGATGTTGTCTTTGTTGTAATTACACTGTTTCTCCAGCACTCTGAAGGCATCCAGGTGTTCGGCACATGCATGTGTTGGATACAAAGTCTTTAGGTTCACAAACACTTCTCTCCTGGGTAGCAACATGCCAAAAGGATGAATAATGCACACAGTTAACTCAGCAAGCATACGGTGTTCCAATGCCTTTTCATTATGCTGCCTGCCCAACAGATTTACTCTCATCCTCCTGGCTGGATAACTGATGCAATAAAAATAAGGTTACATATAGGGGAGATGATGGCCGAGTGGGATTATCACCGTACCATTGATCCAGAAGCACTAGGTAATATTTTTGGGAATCCAGGTACAAATACTGTTATGGCAGATGGTGGAATTTGAATTCAACGAAAGAATCTGGAATTAAGCATCTGTTGGGGAAAAGCTCATTCGGTTCACTAATATCTTCTGGGGAAGGAAACTGATATCCTTACCTCGTATGGCCTACATGTGATTCCAGGCTCACAGAAATGTGGTTGAAGCTTAACTACCCTCTGGGCAATAATGCTGGCTCAGCCAGTGATACCTAGATCCTATGAATAATATATACATAACATGTGGCCTAATGGAGATGGAAGGTATGTGACACCAGAGTGCCTCACTCACCTGTGAGCTGTACATAATCGTTTTTCATTTTTAAAAAAACTCAATGTTCAAGACTGACATGCAGCAGCTGACAAGTGTGGGTCTCCAACACCATTGAGCTTTTGGAGGTCAGCGTACACTAAATAGTAGCATTCTTGGTAGGAGCTTTCATGCGGAAGAAGCTAAAGTCTTTTTGCCTACATCTGAATGGAGGGCAGTTCTGTATATGCAACACTACATTGGCTGAGATCGGCTAACCCAAACTTGGCCCTTCTTGATCAGGAGATATATCTGACCAGTGACTCATCAGCAGTGTTGCCTTGCTGCAGTTTTTCATCTCTGGTTGAAAAGTGTTAGAGCACACGTTGATCACGCTGTTCTACAGAGAAGCCAACACAGCAAGATGAAAAAAAAAATGAACAGATATATTTGAGAGATATCAATTGAGGCATAAATATTGGTCACATCACCAGGACAACTCCCAAATTTTCTTCAAGTGTTATATTTTAAGTCCCCTTGTGAGAGCACATAGATCATCAATTTAACACTTCATCTGAAAGACAGTGCAGCTATCCCCCTGTACTCCAATAGCGTGCCTGCCAGGATTACATGTTGAAGTCCCTGGACTGGAATTTGAAAGCATGTTCTTCTAACTCAATGACAAGGCTGACACCACGAGTCCCAGATAAACCAACTGGTATACTCAAGCAGTGAATTATCATAATCTGATGACTTGTGCAAAGATGCTGTACTCTCTTAAAACCAGAATGGCCCCTAATTAACACAAAATTGGGAACTTCAAGCAAGGATGACTCAAGGAAAACCTAATGGAAACCTTCAATGTATAATGTCTTGAGATTGAAAGATCACCCTTTCAGTTGTAGTTGAGGAGTCTTTACTTTGCAGTTAGTTAAACACCAGTTGACTTTGCTATATTTAAAACTGGTTACCTGAAGTGGGAAGTCATGTGATGCCTCCAGGCTAATATCCCTCAGCTTGATGGACAAATCATAATTTTTGAAAGTACAGCTTAAACAACATGGATAATTTAAGAATTACGAACAAGCAATTCCTTCCAAGTCTCATACATAGACAATATCAAGTTCAAAGGAAGTGAAATTCCTCCTCTAGATCAGTTAATCATATTAATATGGAACAATCAGTAAGAAGGGGAGTACAGGGGAACCAGGTTAAATATAGAGGTGAAATATTTGAGGGATGAACTTCATTAGGCCAAATGATTTTTATTATTGACTACGATGTTTCTTAAGATTGTTCCATTTTGTGTTAAGACCAATTTCTTTTTGTTAACAGGAAGAATGTTTTTCCAAGGAACTTTAACATACAAAAAAAATGAAGAAGTTGACTGACCACGTTGCAATTTCCTCAGGGGTGTATTCTACTCTGGGAATTGGGTCGCCACTGTGGAGACAAGCATCAGTTAGTACTCATGGGTTGACATCCTTGGAGTAAGCAAAGTGAGTCAATAAAACAGACTGTATGAATTCTCATAATATGGGCAGTAGGACTCGGGGCTGGATTTTACAGTTCAATAATCATGGGTATGCTGGAGGTGCAATGGGGACAGTGCTAAAATGCCCTGGGAATCTTATTATGTTGGCAGGCTGGAGGTGAGTAATAGAGCAGTAAACTCATTAATTGACCCCTCTCACCAAGCTGCTGGAAGGCAGTAACATTCCCCCAGGTAGCCCTTTCTGTCTGGCCTGTCCATCATAATGCATCACATCCCTTTCTCTTTTACTGAGGTTTCTAGCTTGGCAATGGTGATATCACCTTCCCGCTTTGCTCAGGGTTCAGGCAAGGCCTTTCATCAGGGGGTGGGGGAATCCCTACACTCCACTAAATCCCTTTGAAGTCACCATGTACTTACTATCGATAATTTATCGCAATTTCTGCAATCTGCCTCCGCCGGTCCCTGTACTGAGTATCAGAGTAGCCCTGCAGTAAAGCAACACAAAAATCAAAATGATAAGATGACAAAATGGAAAAGTTACATTGCACAATCCAGTAAGGTGCCAAAGTTTAGCTGCATTTTCTCCCACATCCGGAATATAACATCAGAGCAACCTGCTGATTTAATTGACGAAGGTTAATTTTATTGATTTGTGAATAACTCCGTTATCATTGTCTGATATGATTGAACCGGAATGTAAAAGCTAAATAAGTGGACCACACTTCTTGTTCTTGCAAGGTGTATAGGATGACATCAGTCTAACCCTAAGTCTAACCCAAGACAGACACTGACATGGCAAAACAGTAACTTTGAAGAATGTGGCTTTTGCGCTGGAGCTCTAACTTTCTTGTGTATTGAGGCTATATCCTGGGAGAGGACATTTAATAATTGGAGTTGATGTCACCTTTTTGTCTTACTGAAATACAGTAAGGTTACATTTGAGCAAACAATGGCAGAATTCTTTTCAAATAACACAAAAAATGAAGAGATTAAAGTCTCAAAACAAATACCAGCAATTGGCAGACAAATTATATACACGTTGTTATGCTTTTAACGCATACAACATTCCAGTGCAGGTGCTACTCATTCATTTTAAATAGACTTGTACCTTCACGGGAATCTTGGGAGAATATGCTGAGTATTTGTGATAATCTCTTAATTATCCACAGTACACTTGTACCTGTAGATAAAACAACTAGATTGTATAAATAGTTCACCTCACCTGAGAAGAAAATTATTAAGCAGAATGATAAAACGTTACTACTTGAAAGTTGGCAACTTGATCGACAGTGTTTTTCTCCACAAGTTGCAAACACCAATCCCATCTTACTGCTGACTCCCCATAAACATCAATATTGCTTTTTTCCCCTGAGTTATTTATTTCAGAAAATGAAAATTAGCAGCGGTTTGCAAGATAAAGAATGACAAACTCTAACCATTGCCTGTAGAAATATTGGTTTCTTTAACCCTTTCATTAGTTTTCTCATGAACTTAAAGGCAGATTTCAAATCATTTGTGGCATGGTGGCTCAGTGGTTGGCACTGCTGCCTCACAACACCATAGTCCCAGGTTTGATTCCAGCCTCAGGCGACTGTCTGTGTGGAGTTTGCACATTCTTCCTGCGTCTACGTGGGTTTCTCTGGTTTCCTCCCACAATCCAAAGGTGTGAAGGTCAGGTGAATTGGCCATGCTAAATTGCCCATAGTGTTAGGTACACTAGTCAGATGGAAATGGGTCTGGATGGGTTACTCTCTGGAGGGTCAGTGTGGACTTGTTGGGAATCTAATCATTGCTATTCACTTTTTCAGAAGCCTTCATAATCTTCAAGATTTTTGTGAAGCTACCTCCTAATCTTGCAAACTTTGTAGCAGAATAACTGAGCTTTCCATTCCTTGCTTCATTACTGTTAGTCCTCACCTTACCACCCTTTCATTGCTTTTACATCCACCCTACAATGGGATGGTCAAATTGCACATAAACAGAAATACAAGTTAACTATGATCTTTCAAAAGTCAAACATTTCTGTTTTTTGCTTTCTAAGGATCCAGGACAAAACCAAACAATTCAACCGTCCTTTCCTTTTGCTGTTTTACCTATCTATGCTGTCATCTTTCGTGACTGCTGTACTTACACACCAAATATTCTTTCCCCTCGATCTCTTCATATGTTATTATCTAAGGTCTGGTTTCTTTAGCTATTTTAAAATGTATGACCATGGTTTTCTATATTGAATTGTACCAGGCAATCTTTCTCATTTGTCCTTTAGCCCTGAACATGTGTGCTCCCAAACTAGAGTCGTCAGCAAGTTTCAATGTTGTTCCCTCAGTTCTGAAGGTCATTTGTGCAAATCAAAGGGACCCCACACAGATGAAGTCTGTGGTTCATCGTTCATCTCATCAGTCCACTTCTTTTACCGGTCATCCATACAACCATATTCCTTCTTAATTCTACCTTCCACTCTACTACCTATTAGTCCCTTACAGCACATCAAATGCTGCCTGAAATTCTATATAAATACACTGACTGCAGTTCCACAATCTTGAAAATTTGCAATTTGCTGGGATGTGCTCCAGGCTCAGACCCCTTTAAAAATCAGCCACTACAGGGTCTGATTTACATTTTAGGACTTTCTGGGCAACCCAGATGTGACTATAAAATCAGCCCAGTCCAAACCACAAACAAATGCACGCACTTACAATATATGTGGAGAGAGAGAGAGACATTGGCTACAACTAGCATAAACTGAGTGCACAGAAACAGATGTAAAGAACACGATGTACCTCAGTAGAATGTTGAGTCTGGGTAGAGGCCCATAAACTTCCTGAGTTCTGCAGGGTTGAAGTTGACAGTTTATAGGATTTTAGACCCTGTTTTGTAATTCAGCTAAAACAAACCATAAAAAGTTACGCTGATCTTTTTGGCAGGCTCTTGCTTTCAGGATACACAACAGGGACCAGGCAGTGACCAAAACAAAATAAACTACTGAATGATGGTGAACCACATAGTCCTCCATCCTAAAAAGGTGACTGGGTTAAGTAGCGACTCAATGTCAAAAGATGGTTTATTTTAAATAAACCACCATTTAAACTGAGTGATATATATATAGCATTGAACCATGTAGCTGTTTAAAAAAGGCTTAAAATATTAGACATTATACTCTGCTTTCATCAAATACCCACGGTGTAATGAAATCCTCTTTTGTTTCCATTTTGTAATGCCCAAGCCAACAGTCTGTGAATATTGTAAATTCAAGGAAGAGACAGTTTCAAGGAAATGTTCCATTTAATGGTTTCGAAGAAGTAGCCCCATTCAATACTGTCTCGCAATATGGGTGGGAATTGTTACATTCCTTCAATCAGTCATATAGATCAGATCAAGGATTAATGAACAGTCAATTCCAGGGAATTGGTGGAGGCAGAGGACAAAGTTGCTAACCTTGGGTTCCTTTAGTCAATCCAGTACATAGGAGCAGAAAGGAGAGGTACTATCTTCAAAAAGTGTAGGAGCAGCAAGCTTAAAGTTCGGAAGTCAGATGACACCAGGTTATAGTTCAACAGGTTTATTTGCAATCACAAGCTTTTGGAGCATTGCCCTTCGTTCACCTGGTGTCATCTGATTTCTCACATTTTCCAACCCAGTCCAACACCTCCACATCAAGCTTAAATCTGTTAGGGCAGTGAAGTCCAGAGAGGCAGGATGTGCCGCTAAATGTTGGGGTTCGAGCTCAGGAAAAGCTCTGGGAGCTGTAGGCACTTGGAAAAGGCCATATGCCATTAACAGTTCAGTGTCGCTGACAGCAGGGATGAAGAAAGCCCACACGGTATTTGCCTTGTGTAGCTAAGGTAGACCTAAGCTTGAAGTAATACAGATGCGGTGTCAGCTTGGCGAAGCTAGCTATCTGTGAAAAGCTGAAGTTGTGCCTGTGAGCAGGTGCCTGAGTGCAATTTCCAGAACCCAGGGGAATGAACTACCAGAATTTGAGCCATTGTAGAAGCAGTTTGTTTTTGTAAGAGCTCCAAAATCTTGGAATGACTTATAAAGTTTAATCAGGTTTGATGCAACACAGTTGCACCAACATTGCGGGTTTATGGAAAAATCCATGGCATCTGCCTTGACCGCATTATGGATGTTCAACCATAGTTAGTCTGTCATCCATATATACCTGAGGTTAGTTCTGGCTGTTAGCATATGTATTGTGGATTGTATCGCTCTTCTAAATTTGTATGATAAAACACTTTGTTGTTGGTTCAAATCGTTAAAATCGTGTTGCTTTATTCTCTTACTGAGTACCTGGGATCTCACACATGGTCAGCTTCGTAAAAAGGTTCACTGGTTCCTACACAGATCATAATTTAAAATTTGGAGACTAGTCTGGGATCATAATAAGACAAGGGTTGCTTGATATCAGATACAGGTGGCAGAAACAAAGGCTAGAAACAGATGCAAAGTAGAATTCTTCCACCTGACCGGAGTTGGATATTAGAGGAAATGGTCAATCCCAGTCCTCTTGTCATATCTTCTGTGACTAATGTAACAGAGCTGAAAGGGTGAATGGATTCTTGCAGTGTGCATTGCTTGGAAATATTGGGCTAGATTTCCTGAGCACTGGCAATCTCTTGCAGGTTGTCACTTCACTCCCTTTTCTTCACAAAAGGAGTCTCCTTTAGAACTGTCGAGCTCTCCATTCTGACAGTTCTTCGTAGAGCCTGTGAATTAGATGCCAAGTTAGTAGGATGCCGGGAGATCAGGGTACAGGGGTAATGTGCATTTGGGTAGGAAGTGGTAGTACCAATCACATAGGATGCCAATTGGGAAGAGGGCAGGGTGCCAGGGAGGTAGGGCACCAGGTGCAAGATGGCAAAGGGGCCAGGTGCCCAGATAAGTGATGCAGACATTAGGTAGCTTGGGTGGATGGGAGAGTTGGAATCCAACAGGGGGTGTGGAAGGTGGACATAACCTCGGAGGGGGTGTGGGGAGTGATAGCGGTGCAGTCAGGTGTGGAGCAGGGAAAGGGGGTGTCACCTCTCAGAAGATGTCAGATGAGGCTCTAGAAATGGTAAGGGCTCTAGCAGAGGAGCTTTGAGAGTCAAGTATGGGACCAGTTTAATAGTTACTCAGGAACTGGACAATGTATGGCATAGTCTAACCCTTTCTGAGTAACTACCTTGCTTAAGTTCATTGGAATCCTCTGAATCTCTGATTTAAGTGAAAACTTTTGAAGGGTTAAGGATGTAGCGGAACCTTCAATGTCCCAGGCTACCCCTTTGGACTCTGCTACAATGGAGATTCCAAAGGTTCCCTACTGGCAACTTCCATTTACACTTCATCTTCCATGAGGCCAGCAGAAACCCAATGGATTCAGACAATTCGGCTTCAAATGTTGATTTATCAGCCAAAAGTACAAAGCATTGTTTTTTTCACTAATTTTAGTTTTGGCAAATGCGAGATATTGCATTTTGGTAAAACAAATAAAGACATACAATTAAAAGTAGGGCCTTTGGCAGTGTTGAAGACCAGAGAGACCTCAGGGTTCAGTTACATAATTGTTTGATGTTTGCATCATAGGTAGACAGAGTGATTAAGAAACCATTTAGCATGCTTGCGGTTATTGCTCAGATCTTTGAGTATAGGAGTTGGGACGTTATTAGATTAATTACAGTGTGGAAACAGGCCCTTCGGCCCAACAAGTCCACACGACTCTCAGAAGAGCAACCCACCCAGACCCATTCCCCCACATTTACCCCTTCACCTAACACTACGGGCAATTTAGCATGGCCAATTCACCTAACCTGCACATTTTTGGACTGTGGGAGGAAACTGGAGCACCTGGAGGAAACCCACACAGACATAGGGAGAATCTGCAAACTCCACACAGACAGTTGCCTGAGGTGGGAATTAAACCTGGGTCTCTGGCGCTGTGAGGCAGCAGTGCTAACCACTGTGCCACCGTGCCACCCACCAGCCTAATATGTTAAAATTGTACAGGATGTTGGTGAGGCCTCTTCTGGAGTATTGTGCCCAGTTTTGGTAACCCTGCTATAGGCAGGATATTTTAAGCTGGAGAAGGTACAGAAGAGATTTACCAGGATGTTGCTGGGAAAGGAGGGCTTGAGTTATAAGGAGAGGCAGGGTAGTTTGGTGTGATTTTACCCAGAGCATTTGAGGCTGGGAGGTTTATAAAATCATGAGGTACATGGAGAGGGTGAATAGCCAAGGTCTTATTCCCAGCATTGAGGAGTCCAAAACTGGAGGGCAGAGATTTCAAAATGACAACACTTTCATGCAGAGGGTGGTGCATGTATGGAATGACCTGCCAGGAGAAGTGGAGGAGATGGATACAATGACAACATTTAAAAGGCATCTGGATGGGTACATGAAAGGGAAAGGTTTGGTGGGATAACAAATGGGACTAGATTAATTTAGGATAAGTGGCCAACAAGGAGAGTTGGACAACAGGGTCTGTTTCCGTGCTGTGCATCTCTATGACTGTACGAAAAATCATATTGCAATATACTATACTTATATGGAGCTAATACTGAAATTGTATGCAATCTTTCAGTTTTCATTTTATTGAGGGGTTCCTAAAGTATTGTGATCCCTTATCATAAGCCTTTAGGCCTCTGCATTATTCCACTCAGTTTAAAGAGTCTGGTTTTTGGCTTTGAATGGCAAATAGCTTGAATAAACGTGAACATTGGGTATGGGAGTAATGGAGGAAGGTCGGATTAATTCAAATCAATCACCTTATTATAGTATGTTATGATGTTAATTTCAGCACTCGCATAGAGCTAGTGAAGGAGCCATCAAATGGCAAAGTGGCTTTATCTTATTAGAAAATGTTTGCCATTTTGATTATTGATTAACGATTGTACAGTCTAATTTGCATCATCTCAATGTTCCATAAGGTCTTCTGACCGACTCTGCATCACTTGCTTATCGTACGATGGATGAAGACGTTGACAACTCAGTTGGCTGTAACAGACTAATCAACAACAGTAATAATGTACACATTGATGCTCAGTTTGGGTTCCATCAGGCGCTCTCAGCCCCTGACCTCATTTGGTCCAAATGTGGACAAAAGAGCTGAACTGCAGGCGAGGTGAGAGGGATGACCTTTACCCAGTGTTCACTCACAGTTGCCTAGATGCTCCAAGACCCCGAGCCTGCAGAATTCAGAAGTCCATGGACCATGAGGAGAAAATTAGAAGGCCAGCTTCCCTTGGCATCAAGCCTTCATTTGACTGAGTGCGATATCAAGGAGCCCTAGCAAACCTGGAGTCAATGAGAATCAGGGGAAAAGTCTCTTTTGGTTGCTATCATACTTAGTACAAAAAAGAAATGGTTCTAGATTGCTGGAAATCTATCACTGCTGCTTCAGCAGAGCTCTGCAGGAGTTCCTCAGGGTAGAGTCCTCGGCCCAACCAACTCCAGTGGAGTTCTGCAGGAGTTCCTCAGGTTAGGGTCCTTTGCCCCACCATTTTCCCCTGCTTCAACAATGACGACATCTCCATCATAAGGTCAGAAGTGGGGATGTTCGCCGATGACTGCACAACATTGAGTATCATTCACTACTCCTTCTGATCTGCTAAGTGACAAATAGTAGTCATACCACACAAATGTCAGCCAATGACCATCTTCAAAAAGACAGAAGTTAGCCATCTCCCCTTGATGTTCAATGGCATGTTCCTTGTTGAAATCCTGTTGTTGACATCCTGGGGTCATCATTGATGCTAAATTGAACTGGACCAGCTGTGTAAAGAAAAGACACTACAACAGCAGATTGAGGTTAGGAATTCTGGAGTGAGTAACTCCTGACTCACCGGTAACATTATCTACAATGCACAAGTCAAGAATGTTATAGAATATTTTCCTCTTGCTTGGATGAGCCCAGATGTAACAACATTCTAAAAGCTTGACACCATCCAGGCCTAAATAGCCTATCTCATTGGTGCCCCATATATCAACGTCAGCATTTCACTCTCTTCACCACCCAATGCCTAGTGACAGCAGTGTGTACAGTCTTCAAAATGCAATGCAGCAAATCAGCCTGGCTCTTTCAATAAAGCCTTCCAAACCCACCAATTCCTAACAATTAGCACAGGACAGCAGAACATTTGGACCAAGGTTGTAGTGAGGTCAGAGACTGAGTGCCCCTGCTGGAGCCTAAACTAAGCATCAATGTGTACGTTATCACTGTTATTGTTTCGTGTGTTACAGCCAACTGAGTTGTCAATGTTTTCATCCATCGTACGATAAGCAGGTGATGCAGAGTCAGTACACCTCCACCCTACCAGTTCCTCTGCAAGCCACTCAGCCTCCTTACGTGGAACAATATTGCCCACTGTCACTGGGTCAAAATCCTGGAAATTCTTTCCTAAAAGCACTGTGGATGGAGATGCATCATAAGGACTACGGTAATTTAACGAGACAGTTCATCATCTCCTTCCCAAAGGCAACAAGGGATGAGAACTTTAGTGATATCCACATCCCATGAACAAATAATTAAAATCAGAGCAATAGCTGTTCAAGGCATTATTGCTCTGGCTAACACCTGGTAATTTGCCTGATCTCTCAGTATGTCCTATGCCGCCCTCTGTTGACAAAGTAATGAAATGACTGAAGAATATAGGGTGACAAATACGACACACCTTCAAAGTTTATAATTTTTTTTATAATATGTCGTTATCATCATATATTAGTACAGTTTTTTGACATTTTTGCTGAGGATATTTCTGGGATACAATCCAGTATTCAGTGATAAAGGAGGGCAGAAGACAAACAATCCAGCAAAAAGGAATATATGTATGAGGGGTAGAGCATTGACTGGAAAATGATTTTTCCAGCTGCAACTGCAACTGGTTGACTTAAGGGCTTACCCTTTAGATAGTCTTAAACTGTTCTAACACAAAATGTACTTATATGCATTCAGCGTATCCACATTAAATGAGCAATATCGAGCAGGCAGGAAGTAAACATTCAAAGCTATTTTGCTGTATCCTGCTGTATGAATTCTAATCAGAGGCTATTAATGTGAGGCATCCATTCAGTTTCTCTACAGGTATTGCCTGACCTGCTGAATATTTTCAGCATTTTCTATTACATCAGCTTTCCAACGTTCATACTTTGCTGCTGAAATTGCAATTCCTAATACTGAATTGTGTACTCATAATTCTTCACTTTTGAGGAGTACAGTTCATGGATATGAGGCTGCATGAGAAATAGAATGCATATAGCCAGACTTAGCCTTGCAGCTGTGGGCACAGATTCTGGTAATGTCCAAAGACATTCTTCACATTTTGTCGGGTGCACTTTTCCAGGGCAACACTGACATCTGCTGGTATCTTTTCTGCAGACACCAATACAACTGTGAAAATGGTCATGACTGTGAACAGTCTCAGTCTCTCCTTTTGAACTTCCACTACAGAGTCCAAGGTTTATGGGCTCAAGTGGCACTGTGTTGTTTTGAACAAGAAATCACAGAATTGTAATGGATCCAAATCGATACTACCTCCCCAACGAAAACCAGCCTTCCATACATTGACGCCATCTACTCTTCTGGCTGCCTCAGGAAAGCAGCCAACATAATCAAAGATCCCTTCCACCTCGGTTATACTCTCTTTCATCAGGCTGAAGACACAAGAGTTTGAAAATACGAATCAACAGATTTAAGAACAGCTTATCAGACTTATGAGTAGACATCTCATATATTAAAGTTGATCTTTCTCTGCACCTTCTCTGTAGCTGCAACACTATATTCAGCATTCTGTTCTATTACTCTGATGTACTTATATAAAGTATGATTTATTTGGTTAGCATGCAATTCAATACTTCTCACTGTTTCTTGGTACATGTGACAATGATAAATCAAATTGAATGAAATCAAATGCAATCAAATCATATTTTCAAGCAATACATTTCATACCCTAACTACTTGTTTTTCACATTGCCTTTGCTTCTTTTGCACACATTGAGGCCAATGCTCTTAGTGCAGGACTAAATATGTACTTCACAATTCAAGATTCTGCCTTTCAAAGGAGACATTAAGCCATAGCTCTCTGTCCTATCAGATGGATGTAAATAATCCCTTACCACTACTTTGATAAAGAGCAGGGGATTTAGATTTCTTACAATGTGGAAACAGGCCCTTCAGCCCAACCAGTCTACACTGACCCTCCGAAGAGTAACCCACCCAGATCCATTTTCCCCTCTGACTAATGCACCTAACATGGCCAATTCACCTGACCTGCACATCTTTGGATTGTGGGAGGAAACCCACACAGACACAAGAAGAATGTGCAAAATCCACACAGACAGCTGCCCGAGGCTAGAATTGAACCTGGGACCATGGTGCTATGAGGCAGCAGTGCTAACCACTGTGCCACCGGGCCACCCTGAACCACTTGCCCATAGGAGACCACCCTGGAAGCAAATATCCCTCAACCAACATGAAAACAGGGTATTATCACCTTGCAGTTTGACAGAGCTTATTTTGCTTTAATAGGCTGTCACATTTCTTACTTTACAACAGTGGCCCCATCATGGCAGTATTCGTTGAGTGTGAAGAGGTTTGGGACTTTGTGAGCACATGAGGGATGCTATATAAATGCAAGTTGTCCTCTACATTCTTTTTCTTTCCAGATAGCTCAGAGTACATCTGTCGTGAGTGTAATGACAGTAATTTGCAGCATAATTTATATCCATCTGCACTGATCATCAACAATGCAAGACGTGTCTATAAACGTCACTCCGGTGCTATACTTCCTAATAGTTGTTTGCTGTTCACATCCATGTGACTATCCAGACTCCTCCGCTGCCCACTACTATGCCTCCTCCTACTGCCTCACCAAAGTGTTACACCTACAATAACTCGAATTTCATTTCGCTGATGACACCACCATAGTCGGTTGAGTCTCAGATGGGGACAAAACAGACTACACATGGGAGGTGGAAAACCTAGCAAAAATAGTGTCTGAGAACAACCTAGCTCTCAATGCCAGCGAAACCAAGGAACTCATTATTGACTTTCGGCAGAATGTATCATGCCCCCCTCCACATTAACAGCAAAGAGGTGGAATGAGTAGAGAGTGTCAAGTTCCTGGGAGTGGTCATCCACAACAAGCTTTCTTGGACTCTTCATGTGGATGCACTGGTGACAAAGGCCCAACAATATCTCCTTGTCCTCAGGCAGCTGAGGAATTTAGGCATGACACCGAATACCCTTGCCAACTTTTATAGGTGCACCGTCGAGAGTATTCTGTCTGGATTCGCTACTTGGTATGGCAGCTGTACAATAGAAATAGGTGCAGGAGTGGGCCATTCTGCCCTTCTAGCCAGCACCACCATTCATTATGATCATGGCTGATCCTCCTCAATCAGTATCCTGTTCCTGCCTTATCCCCATAACCCTTGATTCCACTATCCTTGAGAGCTCTATCCAACACTTTCTTGAAAGTATCCAGAGGCTTGGCCTCCACAGCCTTCTGGGGCAGAGCATTCCATACACCCACCACTCTCTGGGTGAAGAAGTTCCTCCTCAACTCTGTTCTAAATGGCCTACCCTTTATTTTTAAACTGTGTCCTCTGGTTCTGGGCTCACCCATCAGCGGAAACATGTTTCCTGCCTCCAGAGTATCCAATCCTTTAATAATCTTACACGTCTCAATCAGATCCCCTCTCAGCCTTCTAAACTCAAGGGTACATAAGCCCAGTCGCTCTAATCTTTCAACGTAAGATAGTCCCGCCATTCCGGGAATTGACCTCATGAACCTACGCTGCACTCCCTCAATAGCCAGAATGTCTTTCTTCAAATTTGGAGACCAAAACTGCACACAATATTCCAGGTGCGGTCTTACCAGGGCCCTGTACAGCTGCAGAAGAACCTCTTTGCTTCTATACTCAATTCCACTTGTTATGAAGGCCAGCATGCTATTATCTTTCTTCACTGCCTGCTGTACCTGCATGCTTGCTTTGAATATCGGAGATGGTTACAGAGAGTGGTGGACTCAGCCCGGACGATCACAAAGGCCAACCTCCCAGCTATACAATCTATCTACCAGGTCCGATGTCAAGGAAAGGCCGCCAGCACTCAAAGATCCATCCCACCCTGGCGATACTTCTCTACAACCTCTACCACTGGGGAGAAGGTATAGAAGCCTGAACATACGCACCTGCCGGTTTCATAACAGTTTCTACCTTACTATTGTCAGAATACTGAATGGACTCTCAAACTCTTAACATTCGCCTGAACCTGTGTTTTTTTTCCCCATTGTTTACCCATTATTTACTTATTAATGTTACTTAACTCTGTGACCTGTATTGCTCACAAGCCAAAGTATTTCACTGTGCCTTGGTACACATGACAATAAATTCAATTCAATTCAATTCATCATCTGGTCCGGTGCTTGAAGACGTATCGACACAGAGGAATGTAGGGCGGTAGGAGTCACTGACTAATTCTTGGCCATCAATTCTAATGGCAGGCTACATGTCCAGAACTACAAGAACAGCAACAAAACAGAACTTTTGCTCTAGAACTGTCTTTTCCAAATAAGATCTCGAATGTGATATATACATTTACAAGTTTCTACCAGGGACAGCACCACCTTATAGTTCGGCTACTTTTTTGTCACACGTGTTAAATCTTCCTTTTGATGTGAAGCACTTCCAAAGTACTTGCTCCAGAGATTCTAGGATTGAAGATAGTGAGCAACAGACAGCACTTGTTATTCACAGTTGAGCAGAAATGAACTGTATTATGCTGGGAAAAATGTTGCACAGATTATATAATCCTATCTGGAAGCAGCAATGCCAAAGCACACAGCATGAACACAAAGTGAATGGTATCGAGTAAGACACACTTATCTCTTTTTATAGTATATTGTAATTGTTTGGTCAGTCATAGAGTCATGCAGCACAGAAATAGACCCTTTGATACAATCAGTCCATGCCGATCATAATCCCAAACTAAACTAGCCCCACCTGCCTGTGCTTGGCCCTGATCCCTCCAAACATTTCTTGTTCATGTATTTATCCAAAAATAGTAACTGTACCCACATCCACCACTTGCTCCGGAATTTCAATCCACATATGAACCACTCCGTGTAAAAAAAAGCCCCCAATTCTTGTTTAAATCATTCTCCTTTCACTTTTAAAATAAGCCCCCACTCTCGAAATCCCCCACCCGAGAAGTTTCAAGTGCCATTTATCCATGCCCCTCATGATTTTACAAACCTCTACAAGGTCACCCCTCAACCTCCTATGCTCAAGCGAGAAAAGTCCCAGCCTCTCCAGACATTTTTAAAAATAACTCCAACCCTCCATTTCCAACAACATCCCGGTAAAACTCTTCTGAACCCTCTCCATTGTAATAATATCCTTCCTATAGGGTGACCAGAATTGTTGTTTTAATAATGGCAGAAATGGAAAGAGTTTTACAAAAGTTCTACAACCCAGAAATGGACCATTTGCCCTGACCAGTCTTTGCTCATGAACCTGTTCCATATGAGCTTCCTCCTAAACTGTTTTCTCAAACTCTACTCCTTTGGAATTGAAAGTTTTTGATTGGTGACATCTCCCCAGCAAAGATTCCTTCACATAAATTTGAAAGCTTACCGGATGATCCAGATCCAATTCCGGCTCATATTTTGTAACTAATTGATGACATCTATCCAAATCTGATAGCTTTTTTGGAAACCAATGAACTAGAAGTGAAAGAAAGGAGATAAAATGGAAGCACAGATTAACTAATTGGAATGTTTCAAAGCATCAAAAAGCACCTGTGATGCATATATTATTGGAAGGTAACCACTTCATGCAGAGCTAGCAATGGAGAGAATAATTCTGCAGTATTTTTAAATGATCAGCCTGATAAACAGAGGAACTAAACAAGAGTAGGATAATGTCACATATCACCAGTATGTACCTGCGGCAAACCTGTACGTCCAATCAGGGTTGTGGCTGATTCTAACTCAATGAGTCATTGAATGAATTTAATTATCAGCAACATCAGAGGAACAACAGTCATTTAATAAGATTTGATCTTTGTCCTGGTCCAATTGTAAACATAAATTCTGCTCTAGGGCATGAAGATAGCTGGGAAGAATTACTGCCTAATGTTTTTCAGCCTCTTAGTTTTCCATTACATTATATCAGGCAGTGAGAGTTTGAAGCATCTATTGGAATATGTATATTGACTGCTGTCTGTATATTATACATTATAATGTAGATAATGTATTTTAAATAATATAATTGAAAGAAATCATGTACACACTGGATCTGTGCTACTTAAAAGCTAAGTTATTACATGATAGTGCATAACAAATATCTCGCAGTGTATCAGCTTATCTAGGTTGATAACATTCTCATCTCTGATGTATAGAGAGAAGGTTATGTGATAAAGTCAGAGTTCAGGATTTGGACACATAAGTAAGGCCAATATTTCAGTGCGAGTGCTGAGGGAGTGTTGCACTGTCAGTGTTGATCTGTTTGTTTCAGATGAACATAAAGAACCGTGGTAATTCAAGGAAGAATGAGGATCTCCTCAACTCACCTGCATAACATTCATCTAGTTGCTACTTGATGGGTGCTGTTCATTGATCAGAACATTAATTATAATTCATTGTATGTGAAACACACTGACATTCTTGAGAGTTGTATTAAGCATTGCATTACTGTTGAAAAAAAAATTGTCCCAGTTTCCGAGCATGCCCACAGTTGTTTAACATTCACTTGTTGCCTGCATCTCACTCAATGATGATCTAATATATAATTTATGCATCATATTCAAAAGGCGTAGCAATTCTAATGCCTGAGACTTTTTGCTTAAACTTTCCAATTTCCTTCCAGATTTTCTCATTTCACCCTTCATCTGGATGAAGGTGGTAATTCAAATTGGATGTAGATCCATGGATGTTTTTAAACAATTATGAGAGTTTATACCAATGGTTTGCACTAGGAAAATAAAGCACCTCATTTGGTTAAAATCTGGCATTTTCTTTAACAATGAAATAAGCTTCTGACCACATTTCCATCAGTTAGATCAGCAGCTTGAATGGTACTCCATCCCACCCACTTTCAAAATTCACTCTTTTCCACAGATACACAGTCAAGGCAGTGTTAAAGTTGTACTGCAGTAAGTCACCGAGGCTTCTTTGACAGGACGTTCCAAACTTCCAACCACTACCATCTGGGAAGACCAGGTGTTTGGACACAGCCCCATCAAGTTTCCCTCTAAACCACACAACATCCTGACTTAGAACTACATCACCATTCCTTCATTCTCACTGGGCCAAAGTCTTGAAACTCCTTTTCAAATAGCACTGTAGGTGTCCTCCCACTTCAGGGACAGCAGCAGCTCAAGAAGGCAACTCAGCGCTGGCTTCTCCAGGGCATTGTATCAATAATTAGACAAAAAATGTTGGCCTGGCCAGCAATGCCTACATTCCATGAAGAATCAAATTAAACCCACCCTCATCACTGTCTGTAAAGCACCAATCTCTGCTGTTGTTTCAGCTCATCTGTCATTGAAACCTTCAGTCGTGTCTTTGTTGCATCTAAATTTAACTTCTCCAGTGCACTTCAGACCAGCATGCTATTTTCCACCTTTAATAAAGTTGAATCTGCCACCTGTGTCTTATCTCACACCAAGTCCTGTTTAACTCAGTCTTCAATGAGCCACACTGGCTCCCAGATCATCAGTACGTTGAGTCTTCTCCTTGACTATTAATTGCTGTCTATCTTGGTAATACCCTCCAGCTATGCAACCCTCCAAGGTATCTGAGGCCCTTCAGTTCTGGCCTCTTGAGCTTCCCCAATTCTATTGCTATCCCATTGGCAGTCATGGTTTTAGCTGACTAGGGCCCTGAGCTCTGGAAATGCCTCTCCTAAACCTCTAAGTCCTCCTTTAGGACACTCCTCACAGCACACTTCAGGAACCAAGTCACATCTCCTTATGTAGATCAGAAAGAAATTTTATTGAGTAATTCACCTGTGTGAGGGAATTGGAGCATCTTACTTTTTTCACTGTTCTATATAAATGCAGTTTGCCATTACTATTGAATCCTGGAGTTTCTAAGAAATAGGTTCAATCGCTGGTCTCTTCTTGAATTTCCTGATCTCCATTAGGACAGCGGTCAAGCTGCACAGCTCCTTTCAGAGTTGAAAAGTTAAACAGAACGATGCCTGGTTCCTGCTCAAGGTTAATATTCAGTTGACGCATCCAACCCTGTAGTAGATATCTTCCTTAATCAACCAGTTCAGAGATGGCCTGACACACTTCTGGAGCAAATGCATGAAATAATTCCTTCAGCGAAGGAGAACATTGGAGAGGATCTGGGAAAATTGAGTAAAAATCTTAAAATATTATGGAGCATGACTGGGTAACAATTATATTCACAGAATACTGAAATCTGTTAGTTGCACAGCTGAAGAGAAAACATACAATAGTCAGAGAGGGAGAAAAGTCATTATTCTTACATTTCTCTTCTTTTGTTGTTTTTACATCATCTGCAACTCTTTTCAGGGAACTGACCAAGGTGCTGATATCTGAAACGTTTGTTTCACAACGGATGAAGAATTCCAATATCTCTTTATCTTTTGGTTTCTTGGATGGCCTTGTTTCAATGTGGTATATTTTAGCTTCAAAGGTCTGTGTAAAAGAACAGGGTGGGGGATGGAGGGGATATTATATGTAATTAAACCAAACAATACTCTGTAATTACAACCGAAAATCCAGAATTTAAATAAGAAATCCCTGAGCAATATTGAGTCCAACCAATCCAAATCCAACATAAGATTATTCTATTTCATAACACACTTCCTATTACTCATTGATCTTCTGGCGTTTATAAGTCTCTGAAATTAAGTAATATTGATATCTTTGCAACCAATCTGCATTCATCACTGCATACATCACTCTAGTTGCCTTTTAAATGTATACCAAATTGACCTGTTCCAACTACAGTTTCTCAGAGTTATTTCCACATATACAGAATAAAAGACCATTTTTCAACATCTAACCTTGTTTTAAGTTTCTGACTTTTGTACTGATGTCTTCGAGTCATGGATAAGATGTTCTCTCCTGATTTTGACAGTTTTTATTCTACTGAACATCTGTATCATGTGCTCATAGTCTTTTTCCCTAGTTGCTGAATTTTTTTCTTTGTAAATTTGTCTGAAAAACATCATTATCCTCAAACTTATTGATGATCTGTACTTTTCTGAAGGGAGAGTGGCAGGAATACTTCACAGAATACTCCATAACTCCTTAGCATTGACAGAGTCAAAAGTTAACAGAATACTCAAAGACTTGTGAAGAAATATAATTATGGAAATATGCAAACTCTTTCCCTTTGTCACACTGATAGCATTTTAAAAAATTGTTCTGATGGTTTGTCACTTTATATAATTGCAGATTACCTCACACAATCCAATTTATGTTTTAAATCAGTGAGTCTCCTATGATGCTGCTTATGATCAAATACTAGAGGTGGTCTTTGATTTATGAATTAACAAACACTCATACTTATGAACACAATCCCATACTGGGGTGTTAATTTTATAGACCCTTCATGAGAACATTTCCTGCACTCACAAACATCTGTTTTGTATTGCCCTGCGTTGTGTTTTCTGACTTGCATACAAATTGACTTGCAAACGGATTCCGCAATGGAACCCATTTCCAACCTGGGGACTGCTGTGTGTTATTTTAGAAGTATTTGCAGTCATGCACAATTAATTTTCTCATCAGGGTGAAGTGATAGCACTTGTAAAAGCCTATCTGGCTCACTTATATCTTTTAAGAAAGGAAATTTGCTACCTCAACCAAGTCTTGCCTATATGTCACTTCTAACCCACGGCAACATGCCAGACTTTTAGGTAGCCTAGCAAGGCACCAATTCATGCAGGTGCAGTCAGGATTGGACTTGTAAATGACATGCATATCCTATGAAAGGGAAATATACTGTACTATTCATCTACTAGCATGGGTCAGCATATCTCTTAGACAACAAAATAGATTGCAGTTAAGTAAACAAGGAGTGATTTTATTCAATGGTTAATTACTACACAGGCTGGAACCCTGCCTTTGCATGTTAAAGAAGATCTGTTGGAATTGTACCTCTGCAGCTTCTGTTCCTGAGTTTGTTTTTATTCCTTTACTGGCAACATTTTATTTGTAAATTTTAAAAATTATAATGGGAAAAAAAATACACTAGATGTCAAGGAAACGACAAGCATTAGTAAAGTTTCAGTAGTATACTATAAATAGGTAAGTATTTCTTCCTCAGGATATTGTACATGGTTGGGTTTGTGTGGGTAGAACAAATACTTTGAAGCACCCTGCAAGGTACCAGAAAAAACGACAAGATGAAAACTGGATAATATTCTTTGTAGTGACATTGATATGAAGGACATATATTGGTTGAAACAGCATGGAAATTGCTCTACTCTTTTTTGAATAGATTCATTGAATCTTTTACACTTTCCTAAAAAAGGCTGAAATCTTGGCTTTACGTGTCATTCAGACATTAGCCTACATCTCATGCATAAATGGCTCTTAAACCCACAAATCTCTGAGCCAAATGCATAAATGCTACATTTGAGTCACAGCTGACAGCTGTAACTTGCGACATTTTATCACAGTTGCAGCTCTAAGTATGATATGACAGACAAAATATGAATTCGGTGAAATGTTTTGATGGATGAATGGATGGACTCTAAATATGCCTTTTGAGATTCTTTAAAATTTTATTTTTTAAGAAGAAAAGGCCTCTCTGATCTAACATAGCATTATGGTGAATACTATATACTGAATTATAAAGTATAAGAGACACAAGCCAGGATTCTGAGAAATTTCTGGAAGACATCTGAAAGCACTGCAGTGAAGATTTAGAAATTTATATTCAGTATCTGAATCCCCTGAAATACAACTGTAGTTTTCATATCACTCTGCAACATATATATATTTTCTCTTCACAATATGTACAAGGTTCTAAGGTTGGAGGGGTATGGATTTGATTCAATATTGATTTCCTTGACAGCCACTATCACTGACCATTAACCAGTATTGTTGCCGTGGTAACCTGAATGCCACAATGACCTTTTTCACCTCGCTCATGCTTATGTTTTTGCCAAGTTAGTTTATTAGGTATATATCATTCTCCACAAAATATTGGGTAGTCAACAAAAGGTCCTCTTTTCACTATAAAAAAAAACTGAGGGAGTGCAAATGCTGGCCAGCTGCCATGTCTTAACAACCTGTTTGATTTTATGTGCACTTACCACTTAATCCCAGGATGCACTGACTGATCTCATCTGTCCTCATCCATCCAGGTACACCTCCAGTGCAAATCATTCGGTCATGATCAAGACTTGGATCTTTCCTATTGGGGTGGCACGGTGGTTCGCATTGCTGCCTCACAGCGCCAGGGACCCAGGTTCGATTCCATCCTCAGGTGACTGTGTGGAGTTTGCACATTCTCCCTGTGTCTGTGTGGGTTTCCACCCATAATCCAAAGGTGTGCAGGTCAGGTGAATTGGCCATGCTAAATTGCCCAGTGTTAGGTGCAATAGTCAGGGCTAAATATTGGTAGGGGAATGGGCCTGGCTCGGTTACTCTTCAGAGAGTTGGTGTGGACTTGTTGGGCCGAAGGGCCTGTTTACATACTGTAGGGAATCTAATATAATCTAATCTCCCCCTAGGGTTGCTGAGGCCAGTTGTGACATGCTAATTGTTGTCCTGGATGAAATTAGCCAATGCAGCAAGCATTATGAAGCTTTCTGGCCGCTGTTGTATTATGTGATGTGTTTAAAAAAGCAAAACCTTCTCAATCACTGAATTACATGACAGTTTCTTATCGGACTTGAAGACACCTGTCGTTGGCCACCCCATATTTTGTGGAAATGCACATTTGCCTGTTAAACTATCTTGGAAAAGCAAAGCTGCTTCAACACTTCACAAATCAGCTTTATGACCACTTCACTCATGTTCCAATTTTTACACTAATAACCTAAGAAAGAGGAGCAGAAGTCTCATGGCTCATTGAGCCTGCTCTACCATTCATTAAGATTGTGGCTAAATTTCTGCATAATTCCACTCTCAGACCTGATGCCCATGCCCCTTAGTTTGCTTAGTGTCCAATGACCTATTGATCTTAAACAACACAGTGACTGAGCATTCACCACTCTCTGAAACCTCCAAAATATTCATAAGTTTGAGTGAAAAACCTCTTTCTCATCTCAGTCATAATTGGAAACATCTTATTCTGAGTTTATGACCCCTAGTTCTGGACAGGGTAATAACCTCTGAGCATCTTCAGTACTGAGGACTCTAAGAATTGTTTAAGTTTCAGTGAGATTTTTTTTTTTAAACCTCAAAGAACTTGAACCTTATTTATTCAAGTCTTTAGCTAATCACTTGGCTTGCCTCACTCCATTTTCATGCAAAAGTGAGGACTGCAGATGCTGGAGATTAGAGTTGAGAGTGTGGTGCTGGAAAAGCACAGCAGGTCAGGCAACATCCGAGGAGCAACAGAATCGACGTTTCAGGCAAAAGCCCTTCATCAAAAGCCGTTCCTGATGAAGGGCCTTTGCCCAAAACGTCAATTTGCCTGCTCCTCGGGTGCTGCCTGACGTGCTGTGCTTTTCTAGCGCCACATTCTTGACTCCGATTTTCATTGTCAGTCTGTTCCTCAGAATTCACTTTCTCACCGAACTTTATGTCATCAGCTTTTTTCACTCATTCACCTATCTAGAAATTTTTAATCAACTTCTTCAGACACACTTCTGTAGCAGGTAGGACTTGAATCCAAGCATCCTGGTCCAGACAAAGGGACATCACCAATGCAGCAATAAAGCTCCTAATATTGGGGGATTGTTGTCACTGAGTGCACTATAAAGTAAAGGTGCAAATGCTTTTTTCTAAACATCCTGTTCTGAAACGTTATTACACACCTCTGAACAGTGGGACTTGAACTAGACCTTCTGGCTCAGAGGTAGAGACATTATCACTGCACCACAAGAGCCACTCATTCACCTCATCTAGATATTTTCTAATTAACCTTTTCAGAGATGGTATTACACATGTCCAGAGCAGGTGGAACTTGAACCCAAAACTCTTCATCCAGACACTAAGACTGTGCCACCAGTGCCCCAGCATCGCCCATTTACCAGATATGTGTTTAATTCCCTAAGCAACGGCACTGATACAAACTGTGAATGGCTGAAGACCAGACATGGATCCTTGCATCATTCAGTTAGTAATCCCTATCATCCTGAAAAATTCCTGTTTATTCCAACTCTCTACTTTCTGTCTATTATCAAATCCTCAGTTTATGCCATTAAATTGCTCCAAACCCAAGAATCCTGATTTTGTATTTAAAAAAACTCTAGTGCAAGCTTACTGAATGCTTTCTGAAGGAACAAATATACTATATTCACTCCTAACTCATTGATCTTAAGGAATTGCCATTTCATTTTAACCATTTAAAGCATGACTGAAATTAAGCAGAAACCTATAAAATTCAATTTAAAAAATTCTGCTGCTATTGACACTGGGGCTGAATTGATGCTAGACTGGTGTGTGAGAATAACGTAGTTATATATGTCACTGAATGCTTTGACTGAAATGTTAATCTAAGGTTTTTATATTTTACTCTTAGGATTGTACAACAATGTTAAAGATACATACTGAAGAGTATTTTAATGTGCACTATTCCAGATCATAGAATTCCTACAGTATGGAAGCAGACTATTCAGCTCATCAAGTCCACACTGACCCTCCAAAGAGCACCCACCCAGAACTGTCCACTACCAATGCTCCAGCATTTCCTATGTCTAAACTACCCTAGACACGATGGGCAATTATGCATGGCCAATTCATCTGACTTGAACATCTTTGGACTGAGAGGGGAACCTGGAGCACCCGAAGGAAACCCACGTAGACGTGAGGAGAATGTGCAAACTCCACACAGACTCAAGAGTGGAATCAAACCTGGGTCCCTGGCACTGTGAGGCAGCAATCCTAACCACTGAGCCACCCTGTCTCCCCAGATGCTGCCAAATCTGCTTGATGATTCTTTCCTCAACAATCACATTTTTATTGTGGTTGTAAAGAGGATTTGGCAGCTTCTTCATAAACTTTGAATGGTTAATCTATCAAGTCCAGGACAGAGTGTAACTTGACTAGTTTTGAACAGTTTGCCACGTATAACATTCCCTCCATTCTTTTGCCAAGATTTCTCCCCTAATCCCTAAAACGCCCTGAGGATAAGGGTCAATGAGCACTGACAATATTCTGGAACCTTGCCCAAGCAGCCATTCTATTTGTCCAGCCCTGTATAATGAGTTGCAGATTTTACAGCACCTTTGGTCTTTGTGGGTAGATCGGAGTCCAGGATGGGCGGACATTTGCTGAGGTACAGGCTCTGATGGGTGGTTGCCTCTGTGCACAGCCACACACCAATACCAACTTCCACCCCTCCCAGTGTTCTGTTGGCCAGCAGCGGAATCACAAAGCCCAAATGTTAACGTAATGATCCGGGTCCAACATTCTGAGTTTAGCAGAGGTGCCTGAAGAACACTTTAGGGGAGGCAATCTCAATGTGCCGCAGTTCACTGATCAAAAACGAAGCAGCAGATTATTGTGAAAGTGAATGTAACCACCACTCTGAAAAGCCCCCTAGCCCCACGCTGAGACTCACTGTTCCTATTCTAAATGTTAATGGGGTATAGTGGTAACGTTGCTGGGCTAAAATGTCAGGCACCTGAGCTCTGGCTTCAATCCTGCCATGGCAACTGATGAAATTTAAATTCAATTTAAAAAAAAAAATCTGGAATTGAGAGTTGTCCCAGTAACAGTGACCATGAAATTCTCATGAATTGTTACTTAAATCAATCTGGTTCACTAGAGTCATGGAGATGTACGGCACAGAAACAACTTCGGTCCAACTCGTCCATGCCAAATCAGATATCCTAAACTAATCTAGTCCCATTTGCCAGCACTTGGCCCATATCCCTC
Organism: Chiloscyllium plagiosum; assembly: GCF_004010195.1. Lineage (NCBI taxonomy): Eukaryota > Metazoa > Chordata > Chondrichthyes > Orectolobiformes > Hemiscylliidae > Chiloscyllium > Chiloscyllium plagiosum. The sequence goes on along the minus strand of NC_057725.1, from coordinate 54,402,769 downwards.
TAAACCCTTCCTATTCCATCTAGGTGCCTTTTAAATGCTGTAATTGTACCAGCCTCCATCACTTCCTCTGCAGCTCATTCCATACATGTACCACCCTCCGTGAAAAGGTTACCCCTTAAGTCCCTTTTAAATGATTCCTCTCTCACCCTTAACCTATGCCCTCTAGTTCTGGACTCCCCCACCACAGGGAAAAGCCCACTCATACCCTTTAAGGAACAGAATCCTTATGTGGTCTGGCTTGCATGTGACTCCAGATCCACAACAATGTTTGCAACTCTTTATTGCACTCTAAGGCAGTTAGGGATGGGTAACAGATACTGGACTTACTAGCAAGGCCCACAGGTTGTGAATAAATAATACACCTGTTTTAAAAAAAAGTCCCAATAACAATTCTCCGCCCAGTTTCCTATTGCTAAGAGCCCATCTCACTGATGCGAATAGTTTTAAGGACCAAAACCTCAGGTGGGGGTCAAAGACTTACCCTCATGCTGAGTTTAGTCCCATCAGAATTGCATCGCAATCAAAGGGGGAGCAGATACCACTGACCCGAGTGCCTGTAAGCTATTTATCCATGTGATGACAACTAAGCGAGACCCATACTTGTCCTCAACAGCAGTTGACATGTATTCACTTGTGACTCAAAGTCATGACTATGTTTCCCCTAACCCAGAATCTTGTTGTGATACTGCCCCACTGACAGTCACCTTCAAGGAAATCAGCAAACTGAGCTCTGACAGCTCATGGAAGAATATATTAAAGCAAGTGACTTCAATTCCTTGAATTCCCTTAATTCAACTCCCAAATCAAGAAAATAAAATTGTAAATTCACATGATTGACATAAATCAACAAAATGTCAGGTCATATCTCAATTCAATTTCTGAACGTGTGGCATTCAGCCTCCCTTCTTTGTTAAAGCCACTTGTTCAATCAATTTAGATGGGGAAGAAAAAAGCCTGACATTGAATATTAAATTATCCTTCTGTGTGACCACAATAATGTAGGGCTGGTTTCTGGTTGCAGCCCCAGAGGCTGTACGTTAGCATACAAACACTATTATACCTGAATCTGTTTCAACAAGTTATTTGTTTTGCCAGAAGGGACCTTGAAACAAATGCTGCTATTACACATATCACTCACATGGGTTTGCAGATCTCCTAAGCTAATTACTCCAATTGGAAACAGCATTTCACTGTCATACATCACAGCACATAGGCCTGACTTTTTATCAACTTCATTTTCCTCGAAATGTACACTCTTCTTCCTCCCTGCGTCCTCATGATGCAAGTGAAGACTCACTAGAATGAGTCTAGAGTGCTCCAATTAATTCTGCATCAAAGCCTCTCAAATATAAGACTTGCTTTGTGGACCCTCTATCTACCCATCTCCCTATAATCCCTTAAAAACCTGGTTTGGCTTCTTGATTCAGTTCCAGTTTTTACAATTCCGGCTGTATAATGCACGGAGTTCTCAATGCCACAGTGGTGACTGGCTGCAAATCATGTTGTGGAACATGAAAGGGTTCATAAAAGATTAACAAGGATGTTGCCAGGGTTGGAGCATTTGAGCTCCAGGGAGAGGCTGAACAGGCTGGGGCTATTTTCCTTGGAACTTGGAAGGCTGAGAAGTTATCTTATAAAGGATTTTAAAATCATGAGGGGCAGGGATAGGGTAAACAGACAAGGTTTTTTCCCCCAGACTGGGGAGTCCAAACCTCAAGGCCATAACTTTAAGGTGAGAAGGGAAAGATTTAAAAGTGACCTTGCACCGAAAACTGGGAAATGCTTGTTGTTTGCAATGATATGCTGGGTTCTCCCATCATTAAGAATGGGGATGTTTGTGAAGCCAGTTAGTCAGAGTCCTGATCTGATTTATTAGTTGTGGAATTGCTTGGCCTTGCTACTGTTTGCTTAATGTTGTGGTTCTGTTCGCCGAGCTGGGAATTTGTGTTGCAGACGTTTTGTCCCCTGTCTAGGTGACATCCTCAGTGCTTGGGAGCCTCCTGTGAAGCGCTTTCTGTGATCTTCCTCCGGCATTTGTGTGGTTTGAATCTGCCGCTTCCGGTTGTCAGTTCCAGCTGTCCGTTGCAGTGGTCGGTATATTGGGTCCAGATCGATGTGCTTATTGATTGAATCTGTGGATGAGTGCCATGCCTCTAGGAATTCCCTGGCTGTTCTCAGTTTGTCTTGTCCTATAATAGTGGTATTGTCCCAGTCGAACTCATGTTGCTTGTCATCTGTGTGTGTGGCTACTAAGGATAGCTGGTCGTGTCGTTTCGTGGCTAGTTGGTGTT
>NC_057725.1:54391803-54400308 GCF_004010195.1 Chiloscyllium plagiosum | reverse complement strand
TCGCCCTGGCCCAAATATACCGCCCACTGCAACGGACAGCTGGAACGGACAACCGGAAACGACAGATTCAAACCACTACAAATGCCGGAGGCAAGATCACAGAAGCGCTTCACAGGAGGCTCCCAAGCACTGAGGATGTCACCTAGACAGGGGACAAAACGTCTGCAACACAAATTCCCAGCTTGGTGAACAGAACCACAACAATGAGCACCCGAGCTACAAATCTTCTCACAAACTTTGAACTGTTTGCTTAACACTATTGTCCAAAGTTAAAATTCTCCCAATATCAATTGCTGAGGTATCCGAATGCAACAGTACGCATTTAAAAAGTGCCAACTGTAGCTGGCTACCTGAGCAAAGACTAGGAAAATCAGGAACTGTTGTTCTCTTCTGCTGTGTAGTGGATTAATATTCTCATGACTTCCACATGGCAACTTGAATCTTGGTCCTGAAGTCAGGGTAAATGCTAGTGTTTTAATAAGGATCTAAGTTAGTCAGGATCTTACTGCATCCAAGACCTAGTGATCTTAAGATGGTGCTCCCAAACGATTAATAGTCACAAAATAGAATATATCTTGAGGGGAAAGTTTATATATTGGTATCAATACAAAAGGAAGGATATTCTATCCTCAGGGTGATAGATGGTTCACACCCTGTCTCCTTCCTGTAAGGTTCAATTGTAACTGAACTGGAGGGAGATGAAGCTGCAAGAAAACCTATTCCCTTCACTACGAGAGTGCAGCACTGCTCCTGGAGGCTGTCACTTGGTTCATGGGAGTAGCAAAAGACAGAAATCCATTCGGGTTGCCTGCCCCTCCCCTATCCTACCGCTAGTCACACGTAACAGCTGAGAAAGAAGAGATAGCAGATGATCTCTTAGGAAGTGAGATGTTGAAGTACAGATAGGTCTCATCTTCAGATGCATCCGTGGTCAATATTGAATGGGATTGTGAAGCAGAATGCCAGGCAAAGTCTCTCACTAACTTCCTCTTCACTGCCTGATGCATTATATTTCTGTAGTCAATGGTGTAATATCAAATACTGCTGCAAGTTTGTGAAAAGGTTCGTAGGGGTCCCAAATTGATCTCCTGCTAATCTGTCTGGCAGAAAACTCCACAAACCTAGACCCTGTCTTCAGGCCCATGAGATATGAAAACCTTTGAAACTCAAATTGTTAGCAAACATTTGAAAAGATCAAAGGAAGAAATTAAGCTGGGTCTGTTTTTAGCTCACACTCAATGCTACTCTGACTGGTCTCTTTCAGTACAGGATCTTGGTCTGAAAATCAAGGTAGGAAACGTCCACACAATGGAATCAATACCCCCCTACCCAACTCCTCATCTCCAACACTGATGATAACAGACCAGCAACCATTTATCACATGGAAGGATGCAATCAACATGAGTAAGGAATCATCATCCACTTTAGCTGTGCTGAGTTGAACCTAAAATCTCCTGGGAATAGCCTGGATTTCCTGAGGAATGAAAACCTCACACAGACTGCCACTTCAACCTCTTTCTTTTTTAAATGAAAGGTAGTTACTCTGCATTTCTGAGAGGATTTTCTATTCAGGGCCCCTTCAGAAATGCTGAGCTGTATGTCCATTCTGACAACTCTTTCATCATGCTGAAGTGTCAGAAGAAATCAAACTATTCCCCCTTTTTCACATCACTCAGCTATTGTACTCTGACATTTAATGCCCCTGACAAGCACTTTGACAATGCTGTCAATCCATAAATACTAAAGGTAAGTGTGATATTAGAGTGCTGAGAGGGTAGAGTGCTCGGTGTAGGATGCCAGGTGGGTAAGGGTGCTGAGAGAGCTAGGTAGGTGCCAGATACATAGGGTAGGGTGTGGTCTGAGTACCAGTTGGGTAGAGTGTCAGATCAGTAATAGGTAGGATGCCTAGATGGATAGGATGCCAGTTAGGTAGGAGATAGGACACAGTCAGGTCCAACAGGGGAAAGGAAGGTTGGGGGCGAGGTCTGGGAGTTTGTGGTGAAAATGAATACTGCAGATGCTGGAGATCAGAGTCAAGATTAGAGTGGTGCACAGCAGGTCAGGCAGCATCTGAGGAGCGGGAAAATTGTTGTTTCGTGCAAAAGCCCTTCATCAGGATGAGGCAGGGAGCTGGAAGGTTGGAACTGGGGCAAGGTGGGGGGAGCAGAAATGAGGAAACTGGTGAAGTCCACATTGATGCCCTGGGGTTGAAGGGTCCCAAGGTGGAAAATGAGGCATTCTTCCTCCAGGCGTCGGGTGGTGAGGGAGTGCGGTGGAGGAGGCCCAGGATCTGCATGTCCTCGGCTGAGTGGGAGGAGGAGTCGAAATGTTCAGCCACGGGATGGAGGGTTTGATTGGTGCGGGTGTTGCGGAGATGTTCTCTAAAGCTCTCTGCAAGGAGGTGTCCAGTCTCCCCAATGTAGAGGAGACCACATCAGGAGCAACGGATACAATAAATGACATGTGTGGAGATGCAGGTGAAATTCTGATGGATGTGGAAGGTTACTTTGGGGCCTTGGACGGAGGTGAGGGGCGGAGGGGGAAAAAAAAGAGGTGTGAGCACAGGTTTTGCAATTCCTGCCATGACAGGGGAAGGTGTCAGGAGGGCAGGGTAGATTGGTGGGGTACGTGAACCTGACCAGGTAGTCACTGAGGGAACTGTCTTTACAGAAAGCGGACAGGGAGGGTGGTGGAGTCCGTTTGTAGGTGGTGGAAATGGTGGAGGATGGTGCGATGTATACGAAGGTTGGTGGTGTGGAAGGGGAAGGCCAGGAGATTCTGTCCTTGTTGCAGTTGGAGGGGTGGAGTTCGAGGGCAGAGGTGCGGGATGTGGATGAGATGTGCTGGAGGGCATCATCAACCATGTCGGAGGGGAAATTGCAGTCTTTAAAGAAGGAGGCCATCTGGTGTGTTCTGTGGTGGAACTGGTCCTTCTGGGAGCAGATGCAGTGGTGGAATGGATGAAGGGCTTTTGCCCAAAATATCGATTTTTCTGCTTCTCAGATGCTGCCTGACCTGCTGTGCTTTTCCAGCATCACTCTCATCTTGACTCTGATCTCCAGCATCTGCAGTCCTCACTTTTGCTTTCATATAGGATTCAGTCTGACCTGTGGAGGAGAAATGGTGTTGAGGGGTTGGGTGAGCTCTGGCGAAGGTTCGAGTCTGGCATTAGGAGAATGGGGGTGGGTCTCTGGGAGGTAATGGTTCACAGTCTGGATGAGAGGTGTAAGGGAACAGGGGAGGTGTAGTTGGAGGTCTGTGGCGAAAGTAATGGGGCAATTCAATAGTTACTTAGGAGTTAGGGAATGCATTTATTAGGGAAACTTCTCCTGAGTAACAATTTAATTTCATTGGCGCTCTCCAAATTCTCTAATTTAAATGGATACTTTTGGAGAGTATCAGACAGAAGTTATACTGCAGAAATCTTCAGCTCCTGAGGCAATTCATTTTGTAGTCAGCTACAATGGGGATCCCACATGGACCCTACACTCAACTGCCACCAGCGCTGGGACAACATCTGGCTGGCCATCAGAAAATGCAGGCTCCTGGGCTACAAAATCCAATTTGGATTTAGCAAGCCCTAGTTTATCTAACAGACTGTCTTCAGCTAACAAACTCTCTGGAAAAGTCAAGAGAGAATTTGACATTTAATGCCCAGCAAGCAAAGTTGGAATTTCCTGAAAGCATAGGTGGGAATCCACACAGGTTTATTCTCAAACCACTAAAAGTAAAAGTTTCAGACTTAGTCATAAAGTCATAGAGATGTACAGCACGGAAACAGGCCCTTTGGTCCAACTCGTCCATGCTGACCAGCTATCTCAACTCAATCTAGTATTACCTGCCAGCACCCGGCCCATATCCCTCCAAACCCTTCCTATTCATATACCCATTCAGATACCTTTTAAAATGTTGCAATTGAACGGCCTCTACCACTTCCTCTGGCAGCTCATTCCACACACGCACCACCCTCTTTGTGAAAAAGTTGCCACTTAAATCCCTTTATATCTTTCCCCTCTCATCCTAAACCTATGCCCTCTAGTTCTGGACTCCACCCCCCCAGGGTAAAGACCTTGTCTATTTACCCTATCTATGCCCCTCATGATTTTGTAAACCTCTGTAAGGTCACCTCTCGGCCTCCGCGCTACAGGGAAAGTAGCCCAAGCCTGTTCAGCCGCTCCCTATAGCTCAAATCCTCCAATCCTGGAAACATCCTTGTAAATCGTTTGTGAATCCTTTCAAGTTTCACAAGATCCTTCCAATAGGAAGGAGACCAGAAATGCACGCAATATTCCAACAGTGGCCTAACCGATGTCCTGTACAGCCGCAACATGACGTCCCAACTCCTGTACACAATACTCTGATTAATAAAGGAAAGCATACCAAACACCTTCTTCACTATCCTATCTACCTGACCACTTTCTAAAGTTAACTTTACGCTGTGCTGGAATTAGACTGCACTGGGTGCCAAGTTCAAATGAGAAGTGCTCCTGGATGTAGTTTAATATTGTTGCAGTCTGCAATCACACTGATCGGACTCTTAAGTTGGAGTGTGGAAGTATAGGGTTATCCTGCAGATGCGTACAGCACTTTAAGTTTGCATGCTTTAGTGCTCCCTGAAGTACAATTTGTTAAAATGTAACATTACTGTTAGAAACCAACAACTTTATTCTGAACTTGTGAGTTTAGTAAAGTCATAAAATGCAGGAACGGGGTATGATGTGAAAAAGATGCTTAGACAGTCTGGAAAAAATATATCAAGTTTTATTTAAAAGTGAAGATACTTGCAGCAAAAAGCCAAGCACCTGGGGCTGTCGGTGGGAATCCTTTGTGCATTCAAAAACAAAGGATTTGAATATCTAAGTCCATTGAAACGAAAAGACTCTGGAATCAGAGACAGTGGAATGAACGGTGGATGTGGAAAGCTTTAGGATGGGGTGCACATGAAAGAACTCTCAATTAGGCAAGGAAATTGTGCTCAAGTACAGAGGCTGCAGAGAAATGGACTGAGAGAGGAATTAATTTGATAAGAGTCAGGACAAAAGAGAACCTCCGGATCAGATTGACATGGCGGTGAACTCTAGAAAATAAGACAACAAACAAGAGAAGACGGAAAGGGAGTGAGAGAGGAACAGGGAAAAAAAGAGGTGCAGGTGCATAGCTCCTTGAAAGTGGAGTCAAAGATAGTGAAGAAGGCATTTGGCACAGTTGCCTTCATTGGTCAGTGCATCCATTTTAGGAGATGGGAGGTCATGTTGTGGCTATACAGAACATTGGTTCGGCCACTTTTAAAGTATTGCATTCACATCTGGTCTCCCACCTCCAGGAAACATTGCTAAATTTGAAAGGGTTCATAAAAGATTTCCAAGCATATTGCCAGGATATGAATGTTTGAGCTATAGGGAGAGGCTGAATAGGCTGGGGTTTTAATCCCTGGAGTGTCAGAGGCTGAGGGGTGACCTTATTGAGGTTTATGAAATGATGAGGGGCATGGATAGGGTGAAGAGGCAAGGTCTTTTCCCCAGGGTGGGCGAGTCCAAAATTGAATGGTTTAAAAGGGACTCAAGGGGCAATCTATATATGCAGGGGGTATTGTGTGTATGGAATGAGCTGCCAGAGGGAGTGGTGGAGGCTGGTACAATTACAATATTTAAAAGGCATCTGGATAGATAGATGAATAAGAAGTGTTTAGAGGGATATGGGCCCAATGCTGGAAAATGGGGCGAGGTCAGTTTAGGAAATCTGCTCAGTGCAGACGAGTTGGATTGAGGGGTTTGTTTCTGTGCTGTATGACTCTGTGATTCCATGACTCGAAGTGCCTGAATATTAAAAGCTGCAAGATGAGTCATTCTTGAGTTACCTGATCAAGCTTCATGCAGGAACTGAATCATTGTCTGGGTTTATTGCTATTGTTTACCCAACAAAGTTAATCAACTTGCACTGACTTGATCCCATTCAAGTAGGCTCACAACTGAACTTCCTAGCAGTCCATTCCAATAACTGATGGGGGGGGGGGGGTAGAGGTGATGGGGTATGTTATATAGTTCATAACAACTCAAAAACAGGAGCAGGTTCTGAATTGAAACCAGAAAATGATGCTTAAACTCACCATATCTGACAGCATCTATGAAGACAGAAACAGAATGAATTGTTTGAGTCTGATATGGCTCTTTTTCAGAAGGTGTTCAGAACTAGCAGGGGCAAAACCTGACTGAACCATCTGTGGAAGACTAAGTCCTCAGCCAGTCTGAGTTAGCACCAGGTTCAAACTTGTTGTTTTAGAATTTCCTGACTGAGATCTCTTTGGAAAGCTTTTTCAATGCATTTATGGAAAACAATTCCTCCCTACTGCCTGCTGTCATGCCTGCACCCTTATGTCCTTGGAATGACAAGTATGCTTCAGGTCACCCATGAGCAAGGTATCTTCCTACAAAACGGCATTTTAAGTTAATACGTTTCCTTTGTGATTTAATGTTTGTTACGGTGTCTCTTTGGGGTGGCTGTTTGCACTCATTTTGTTTGCTGTTACTTTCAAAAAGCAGAAAATGAATGTCCACTATGTATTGGCAAATATATACTGGTCAGTTAGAGAGTTTCATTTCGTTTCCTGTACTCAGAGGGCACAGGATCTGTTTTATGAGAAGAAGTTGAGCAAGTGGGGCCTGTACTCATTGGAGTTTAGAAGAATGAGATGAGACCTTATTGAAACATACAGAATTCTGAGGTGGGCATAACAGGAGAGATTGTTTTCCCTTCTGGGAGAGTCTAGGACCAGAGGGGATAAGTTCTGGGGCTTCTCATTTAAGACAGAGATAAGGAGGATTGTTTTCTTTTGGAGGGCAAGGATTCTATGGAATTTTTTAACCACAGAGGGCAGTCAACGGAAGGTCATTAAGTATATTTATGGCTGAGATGGACAGATTTTTGATCAATGAGGGTATCAGGGTAATGGAGAAAAGGCAGGAAAGTGGCGTTGAGGATAATTAGATCAGCCATGATCCTATTGAATGGGGAAGAAGACACAAAGGGCCAAATGGCCTACTTCTGTGCCTATCTCTTGTGATTTTAATGCAGAACCTTCAAACTCCCTCATTCATAATGCTCTGATGATTCTAGCTTTACTCAGCCCTGGTCACACTGTCACAGCTTCCATACTGACATCAGCGCAGTCAATAGCCCGAAGCATCATTAGCCAGTGAGTAGAAAATCACCTCTGAAATGGACAGTTCAGGGTCAAATCCCATTCCAGGACCCGACGGGTTGAGCAAGTCAAGAATGTGCCGCTGAAAAAGCACAGCAGGTCAGGCAGCTTCGCAGGAGCAGGAACAACTGACGGTTCGGGCAAAAGCCCTCCATCAGGAATGGCTTTTGCCCGAAACATCGATTCTCCTGCTCCTTGGATGCTGCCTGACCTGCTGTGCTTTTCCAGCACCACACTCTCGACTCTAATCTCCAGCATCTGCAGTCCTCACTTTCACCGGGTTGAGCAAGACTTCAACCGAACTGACTGCCCTACCCGGAGGTTGGTAGCACTGCGGACCTTTGGAGGGAGGTAATAACCAGAGAGATGTGTAAGACAGTCACTGTCATCCAATGACAGCGCTCCATCCAACCTTCCCAAGTAAAAGTTTAAAAGACATTCGGTGTACCTTACACCCTTTGCAGCTCTGTCTGATTCATTGCACACAATTACCTCGAACACTTTGAGGGTCCGGGAGAATGAAGAGCTCTTGGCAGAGCGGATTGTGAAGAATAAATTCACCATGGCCCTGCCTCCTTCCTCCTCGAACACCAGCTGCTCCCCAGGATCTGCCGACTCGGAGGCAGCAGCGGCCGCTTCTCGCTCTTTGCGAGCATCTTCGATCAGAGACTGTCGGCGCCCAATGAAATGAGGAGACTGTCACCAGCAAACAAAACAAGAAGCAGGGTCAGAGTGAAGCCAGCCAAGTCCCTGTTTGTTGATGCAGGGTCAAAACGGAGCTCAGCAGCAAATCCAAACAACCAGAGCGAGGAAACCTCAACTCCAGGATGAGATTTGGAAGGAATCAAGAATGGAACAAGGAGAATCACTAATAGAGGGGTCGCATCAACAAAGGGAACTGAGGCAAAGAGTGCAGTTAGAAACAGCATGAACCCAATCGAGAGGATAAACTGGAAGCAAGCGAGAGAGAGAGAGAGAGAGAAGAAAGACACGTAGAAAGAGAAAAATGCAAAAACAAAAGAGAAGGTTTTACAGTGAAGGTGAAAGCCATGGGAGAATCAGAAGAACAATCTGTTGGGATCACTAAGCAAAATATCTGCAACATAATGAGGAGAATTGGGTGCAGAATGGGGTCAAGGAGATTAACAATGCTAAGATCAGAGAGATAATTTCGGACTAATCTCAGCAAAAGATGCAAAAGAGACATAGAGGTCAGAGAGAGAAGAATCCAAGAGAGGGGAATGAGAGTGAGGACTTCAGAGTGAGTGACGGGGATCAAAGAGGGAGATGGGGACCAGAGAGAGGGG
>NC_057725.1:54276777-54391170 GCF_004010195.1 Chiloscyllium plagiosum | reverse complement strand
TCCAGAGAGAACGGAAATCCAGAGAGGAGAAATCCACACACATGGGGAATCCAGAGAGAAGGGGATCCAGAGAGAGGGGGAAATCATAAAGGGGTAGGGAAAATCAGAGAGAGAGAGGAAATCCAGACACATGGAAAAATCAGTGAGGGAGAATCAAATGAAGATTAAGTAAAGAGAGGGAAACCAGAGAGGGGAGAGATGAGAAGGGGAGGGAATCACAGAGAGGAGGAACAGGGATAGAGGGATTAGGGAGAGGGCAATCAGAGAAAGGTGGTAAATTCCTGAAGAGGGCATCAGTATAAGGAAAGAAGCAGTAGGAAGATTAATGCAGAGCAGAGACAAAGAGAACTGATGGTTGATAAACGAACAGCAAGAAAGGAATCAAAAACCAAAAGGTCAAAGTGAAAGTGAAGCTAAGATGATAATTAGAAATTGAAATGATGGAAGGGGAATATGGGAGAGATGTGTTTTATTCCAACAATCTTGACTATATTAGTTAGTGTTGGGGTTGGGTTGGGGTCAGTTCTGCTTTTCTCTTTTAACAATGGTTTTAAAGTAATGCATTCCTGTCACCAATTGTTAGCCGCTGGAAATCATTCACCTTTTGACTGTTGTCAAAGACTTTCATCGACACCTCGGACATTTCAGAAAGAAGATCAGTTGGGGGAGGGTGTGGAATTAAACAGAGAGTGAAAAATTCTGGGCATGAATCAAAGAGGGAGAAGGAATTGTGAAATCAATAAAGGATTTGATGGGAAAGAACAGATTAAATAATGGCACAAATCAATGAGGAACTGGAGAAAATAGATCAAAGCCATGAATTGTAACAGGAAAGGATTGATGGACAGCTCCAGAAGATCAGAGAGAGAGTGAGGGAGAGAGAGAGAGAGCAGGAAAGAAAAAGACATTCACGAAAGGGATCACAGAAAGAATGACCAGAGAAAGGGGTCGGAATGTCAGAATGATCAGAGAAAGGGAAATTGGAGGCTTAAATGAGATTCTGATAAATGGGAAAAGGGAGAGAGAATAATCAGGAAAAACAAATCTTGAAGAAGAGGACTGAAGGAGTAAAAATGAGATACTAGTGCCAGGGATGGAAATAATGTGACAGAAATGCTCATGAGTAATCAGCAAAAAGAGAGAGGGCACATGGATCACAGAGCAGCAGAAATATAAACAGGCTGGATCAGAGAGAGAGTTGGGGGGCAGGGAATAGATTGGTAACCAGCATGAACGAATGAACGGGAAGAGAGACTTGCCTTGAAACAAAACGATAAGGAGCTTCAGAGAGACGATCATCATGCAGAGCAAGGAAATCAAGGTTGGAATGTGTTGGGGAGCTAGAATTGATCAGAAGGGATTGGCAAGAATAAAAACCAGAGAGCACCATTAGCATTAAATGGCGAGGGATCATTGGTTATGAAAATTAGAAATAAAGAAAAATGAGAGGAAAGAATTAAATAGAGAAGGAAGTTGTAGAATGGAAAGTGAAGTACATTTGAACAAAAGGAGGACAAAGTTGATGGTTGAAAAAGTGATAGAAAGTGTGGTATTACACAGAATGTAAGCTAAGTTGTGATGGATCACAAAAAGATAAGTGATCAATTATTGAAAATTTGTTTATCAGAAATTCCAAAGTTTAAATCAAGAAAAATCTTTGAAGTAAAGACTAAAATTTCTGATGGAGGATCAGAGTGATAGAAGGAGGATTTGAGATAGAGTTAACAGAGAAAAAAACAAATGGAACGAGCAGAGGCATCAAAGAACATACAGAAATAAACTCCAAAAGATAAGGGAATAGAAAGAGGGAACAGACAGTTTATCAGAGATGGAAAAACTTGCATCTCTGTAGCACTTCACATATCCTCAGAGCTATCTAATGTCCTCCACATCAGTAAATGCCTTTTGGAGTATAGTAATGGACATACAGCAGCCAGGTTGGGATTTATTGCAGCTATGATACATTCACTGCTCTCCCACTAATATTGGATCCTACTCCCCAAGGTTCACATCTCGTTAAGAACATGGCATTTCCCTCAAGGTAACACTCTCTATACACCTCTGAAGTGTCCTTTTGCCCTGGACTAAGGCTTGAGCCTACAACCTTCCACCTCAGAGGTGAGAGAGAATATTAGGAGTATTCACGATTAACATCTGAAAGAGTTAGAGTGATGAACAGAACAGGAGAAAGAACAAGAAAATTGTACTAACCAGAGAATAAGAGTAATTTAAAAACAGAATCAAAGACGGAGCATTAGAAAATGAAAGGATCAGAAAGGAGATATGAACACAGTAGACTGGCATAAAGGGAAAAATAATATTTGAGATCAAAGAGAGGAAGAAGAATCCAAGAGAGAGGAATTAAAAAGTGGAGTCAAAAGACAGAAATCAAAAAGACACCAGGCAGAAAGGAAGAGAGAATAATTAAAGAAAATGAGAGAGAAACTATAGGAAGAGGAATCAGAGAGTGATTAAGAAAGATGTTAAAGACACACAGACTGAGAACTTTCAAAGTAAGCAAGTGACAAGTGAGGAAAGCACTCCGTGAGATACAGACATTACACAGTCAGCACAAGGAAAGGCAGTCAGGGAATTTGTGAAAGACCGAAAAGGGTTGTTGTGAGAGACAACAAAGAGAAAGACTGAGATGAGGGACTAAGTGACCAGACAGCAGGGTGAATTACATAGACTTACCGAGCTGAATCATCAATTGCTTCTCTCTCCGTGCCTGCTGCCTGACCTGTTGAATTTTTCCAACGTTTTTATTTCAGATTGACAATCTTGTCCTACTTACAAAGAAGGAAGTTTTTGGAGTTCAAGACAGGTCGTTTTGACTCCTCCAAAATGTTTATTGTAAATCACTGGTGATTTATTGACAGATGAGCAGGTGGATGAAATTTGCTTTCTCTGTTTACATTTGTAACTGAAAGTAAATTCAGGAGATTACTTCTGTTCAAAATCCAATAAGGTTTTACTTGGGTGTTACACTCTGTTCTGGAACATGGGATATAGGAATAGCACTAAGTAGCTACAGGCCATCTCTTGATGTTCATCCCCGACCAACTCCACATCGCAGTGGGCCCTAGCTGATCAATTGCCTGTGGATAACAACAGCACAACTGGCGGAGTGTTGATGCTGTTTATTGTTGTATTTGAAGAAACACCTGTAATTTTGGTTGATTTTTATATTTCTTTCTGAGTTCTCCAAAATGGTTGGTTTTTCTAACTGAAAAGCTGCCCACTTTATCTATTGTTTTACAATCACATCATCTGTTCTAAGGGGCTGACTTCAAGGGAACCTTTCGGTCACTCGGCAGCGGGAGTTCTCCCGCTGAGGCAACATGAAATGATATCCTATCCAACCCTGTCGCTCTAGCTTTTATTGCGGTGGGAAGGGAGAAGTACAGATACGCTCTAGATCATAGACAAAAAGAGGTACCATCATTTCCATTTCTTATGAAGAAGCAGAGGTCGGGTACCTACCAGTCCAGATCACTGGTCTAATCACTAGCGTTCCGCCGCCAACATAAATATAATTGCCTCCGTATACTTGCAAGTTAAAACAAACTCTCCCCCGCCCCCCCCCCCCCCCAACTTTTCTTTACAGTTCGATTTTATAAGGTCTAATTTTCAACGTCAGCTCAGCATTACTGCCAGACGGTCATTATGCCTCTCAACTAATAAAGCAGAAAATGAGTATCTTTTGCAAATGAGACACTTCTTTGTCTTGCAGTGATCAGGACAATTCGCAAAATGAGAGGAAGTCACAATGGAATGGTCCTGAAGCGTGCGTTTCTTTTTTTTTGGTCAGTGAGCGAGAACTCCTGCATCACCAAACGACTATTTGGAAAACGGTGGAAGTACTCAACGGGTCGGGCTGCCTCTGTGGAGAGAGAGAGAGAGAGTCAACGTTTATGCTTCGGGTCGATGCTTTTGGATTAGGTGAGTTTAGTCATTCCGATATCTGGCCAGCTTCCCTCCAAATGTTCCCTTCTCCCGTGGAGCTGTCCAGAATAGGTCAGAAAGAGCGTCTCTATTATAGTCAGGCGGTACAAGCAGGCACAAACTAACGCCTCTGAGGGGTTGCTCCCGCACCCTGGTCGTTCCTGAGGAGAGCGCTGCTGTTTTCGACAGCAAACCGTGCTGAAAACAAAACCAAAAATCTCTAGCTTAGACACCCCTGACTGTGGGGTGATGACTTTTACCGGGTAGACATACTATCCCCATTAGAAACGGGAAGCATTGCCTCAATCGCTCAAGGTAAGACTTTGCAGAGATGCCCTTTCATTCCAATTGCACCTCTACAAATACTCGTGGACAACCCTTTTTTTAAAAAAAAGAAAAAGAAAATAATGATCTTTACTTTAGAAAGGCATCAATAAGATGCCGAATTCTGGGGAAAGGGGCTGGTTGGGTTTGAGTTGGGCACAGCGAGACTTGACAGAGAATATCTTTAACTTGGAGACCCGGGCTTAGCTCAAGAGGAGAAGGGAGTGCATCCAAGATTTGTACCAACAAAAAGGCAAAATTGAAGAGGGGAATCTCACCGTCACCGTCACCGCCTCAGCCTGTTTGGAATCCAGCTCGGATACAGCCCTACGGAACCCCTTGGCCGAAGAGGAACTCATTGCTGGGAACGCTAGCTGTTAGCTCACCAACTCCTGCCCACCGCCGGCTATTTATCACAGGGAGCTGGACCCACCCTCTTTACGTCAAGCGCCTGCATTTCCTGATCTGACTCCCCTCCCGCCTCCGGTCACTGGATTATCCTGAATGTTGAGCAAACACTTCATCCGCCACCTGCCCAGCAGAAAGCCAGTTATGAGTTGTGTTAACACTAATGCCATCCATGTGAATTCTCCCAGCCCAGGGAGAGCCCAAGTCAGTCAGTGAGCTCTCAAACGCTGCTGCTCAGGACCGTCCGCTCTCACCTTCCGTCAGCACATCCTTAAACCCCTCCAGCCTTGAAAATCTTCACATTACCCAGAGAGATCAGCGCTGGAGTTCTGAACATGGGCTACAAACTTCTCCCCACAAATGCTGCTGAGTGTCCTCAGCACTTTCTATTATTGCTTATATTGGTTCTTTGGTGGGACATTCCCCCTTCCCTTACAGCGAATACCCACTCTATACTGACCCCTTCCATCCTTTAATGTAGTCCTCCTCAACATATGTATTGCCCGGTCCAGATCAAAACACCCCATTCCTTTGCCGACCGCTTTACACCACCTAGACACTGAATTGCCTCGTTCAGCTCTGTGACAATTCGTGATTCTGATATAGGAAGGGAAAGGGGCTGGAGAAACTCGGCAGCTCTGTGGAGGGGGAGAGAGTGAGCAGCAGAGTGAACTGTTCAGTGGTTTCTCTCTCTCTCCCAGACTTGGTGAGATGCTCCAGCAGTTATCTCATACCCCCAGCGGCCAGAATTGTTTTACTGGTTGCTGGCATTTGTTTTTTTCTCTCTCTCTCTTTTGCCAACATTCTGTCTGAATGTTATGGCAAGCGGGCTATGTTTTGAGGAGACTCCTACAGACTGCCCAGTCCCGTATATGATGGTGGGGTCCCAAATGAGGGAGCAAACCGGAGCAGCACTTTGGAATTGAGCCTTTCCCGGCAGACAGGTTCCCATCCCCCCCGATCTTGGAAAAGGGGAGCAGACCAAAGCGATCGAGTCGAAGCTTGAAATGCGAGCCGCCCGGCAATGATGGGAGCTTTGAAACGCTGCTCTCTCATACAGTTTCGCTCCTGGACATCACCCGTTCCGCACAGCGGGCGGGGGGAGATCACGGCCAAGGAACGTTGCACTTCAACCTGAGCGGCCACCCAACAACTCCAAGGACTTTCTGGGGAACATCTGCTGAACACAAATAAGCTTCCAATTCAGGAAACAAAACAGTCACGAGTGAGTGCGGAGGAGAGGAACAAAAGGATGATTCTTCGGATGACACTCTTTTCCCCCCAATTACTCGGCATCGGACGGGAGGTTCCATTACTAACAGGCCCAGGGAAATCCGCTTCTAACCCCTGAGTTTAAAAAAAACCTGAGGAAGGGTCGCTGGACCCTCAACGTTAACTCTGATTTCTCTCCATAGTAATGCTGCCAGACCTGCTGAGCATTCAGGAATGAAGAAGGGCTTATGCCCGAAACGTCGATTGTCCTGTTCCCTGGATGCAGCCTGACCTGCTGCGCTTTTCCAGCAACACATTTCCAGCTCTGATCTCCAGCATCTGCAGACCTCACTTTCTCCTCAATACTACTATAGAAGTGAGTGTCACAGAAATTTGCGACACGGGGAAATCTACACCCTCAAGCCGACTCAGGAACTAAGTTGAAGCGAAATAAGCTCAATAGAACCTTTCAAAGAATTCTCCTAAATGGCGTGAGAAGAGTGAACGAACACTCCAACTGGTAATGAGGTAATTAATGGCCAACAGAATGATTTACTGTTTAATAACACTCCAGTTAAAGTAAGATTAACGTCTTAATTAGTTCATTTCTACATGTCATTTAACGCCATTATTGGAGCAGTAACACAAAACAGATTGGCAAATTGGATTAAGTCGTTGCTTCCCCCCCCCCCCCCACCCGACTCACTCTCTTCATAAATCGCAACAATCAAAAAGTGATCAAATTATTCCCGTTTCCACCTTGAGTGGATCACTTCCATCAAGCGGATCGAGCGTATCAGTTGCTAACTGAAGCTATTCGGATTATCAAAAGGGAAGTTTTATTAAATGCGAGGAATTTTGGACTTTCAACCGCATTACACCAACTGTTATCCTGAAGGGGATCCGGATGCTGGCAAAAACCGACATACATTGATCAGTAACATGTGTCACATCTGTATTACTTAAATACAGAGAAAGCTGCAACACAAAGGGATTTGGAAGTATTTGGACATGAAGCACAGAAAGTTAGCGTACAGGTAGTCAGGAAGGTCAAGAGGGTTAGGGTATAAGAATAGTGAAATCTTACTCTAACTGAAGAAGGTGCTGGTGAGACCACATCTGGAGTACTCCGAGAGATTTTGGTCCCTACATTTATTTCATTGGAGTCAGTTCAGAGAAGGATTGTCTCCAGCAAAAAGGTGTTGACTTATGAGCAAAGGTTGAACAGCCTGGGATCTCAACTCACTGGAGTTTAGCAGGAGGAGAGTTGATCTCATTGAAACTTTATGGGATTGTTAAGGGCCTTATCAGGGTAAAGGCTGAGAGGATTTTTTTTCCCCTCTGGTGGGAGAGTCTAAAGTCAGAGGGCATAGTCTCAGAATAATGGGGCACCAATTTAAAACTAAGATAAGGAGAGATTTCTTCTCAGAAGGCTGTGAGTCCTTTGGAACTCCTTAGCAGAGTTTGAGTGTATATAGGCAAATTAGGCTTGGCAGGGAAAAGGAAGAAAGTGGAGCATGAAGAATGTTGGATCAGCTATGATCCTATTGAAAGATGCCATTGCCTGAAGGGGCTGAATGGCCTGATCCTGTTCCTATTTCCTATGGGTCTTAGGTGAGCCTTTCAAGATTCACCAAAAATCACCATTTCTGGGTCAGAGATGGGAAAGATATAAAAGCTTAAACTTAATCCATGTGCTAGACTCAAACCTCCACAAGGATTAGTCATTGAAGAAAACTTGGAATTATAAATGGAAGACATGGCATAGGAATGGCAAGAATGCAGCATCCAATATATAATTGCACACATTGTAGGAACAACAGAGGCAATTTGAATCAAATTTCCCCATCATGGAAACTGTTTGATTTCAAAACTCATTGACTCTCTTGACTAATCTCAATCTCACCTATCCACACAACCTGAAATAATTAATTCACATCTACCTATCCTGTTATGTACAATGGCTGGGTTAAAAAGAATATTTGCCAACCAACTCAATCTCAAACTCACTTTCACCTTTTGTCTTTACTCATTGTAGTCGATCCCAATTTGTGCATCAACTATATACCAGTGATCCTAAAACCCAAACTCTATCGTCTATACTAACTGATCTCACACCCACTCTTCTACATGGATTGACATAAAATCGGATCTACCTTCATTATGTTTACAGATTGATTCACCTATACTTTTGATCGCAAATTTTGCCTCTCCTTATTGTTTAATAATTGAACTTAAAACTTGTTACCTAATTCCTGTGCCAAATCAAACTTCTCCCATTGCTTATGCTGATTGTTTTCAACCCCATTTTTCCCTATTCTCACACTAATTAATCTCATCTTTACTTCTTCACCTACTGTACTGATTAATCTGAAATCCATCTTTGTCCATAGCTGTGCTGTGGTGTATTTTACACCCATTGCTCTCACAGCTTGATCTCAAATCCACCTTTCCCCATCATTATACTGATTGATTTCAAATCTCCTTTCCATATCATCTACATAGTTTAATGGCAAACCCTAACTATCCTCATTTTTTTCTGTTGACTGATCTCAAATCTCACCTTCCTCAAACTGCATCACTTTACATTCTCACCAACCCATTTTCCTGCCTTGTTTTCCTGGCCTTTGAATCATTCCTTTCTTTATCATCAGTGTCCGTCTCCAATGATTTACATCATAGCTGTCACCCTTCATATGATATTCTGGCTGGATTTTCTGCACTGAAATTTTAGAGTCCCTCAAGCACTATACATACCATTTAAGGTTAATATTTAGAATTAAGAAATTAATATAGCTGCATGGGAACCACTTATTGCAATTCACAAATTCATGACTCTTGATATTTGTATAATTTTACTTGCATTTGTTTGAAAAACTGAAAACAAATTGTTGAAAATAATTAGAAACTGATATAACACTGAGTACTGCTATTTTCATCTTAATTTTCCTTATTAAAAAAATCTACCTGATTTACATAACATGTAAATCATGTAAAACATGTAAATCAGCAGGGGTGCATATCGTGCTGTGCAAATGACTGACTCAACTGACAGAATGTTCATGGCAGACCTTTCTGTTCATTTGTTCATGTGTGAAAATAATGGAAGTTCTGGGAAATATTTAGACATCAAGTTGCTTTTTAAGGATAATGTACACAGGTTATAATTTATCTAAAAAACGCGCAAAGCTATGAACATAACATGGCATACTGGAGTCTCAAAATATATTTGTACAAAATATTAATCTAAGCAATTCTGTTAAAGAAAGTTTAGATGTATAATATTAAGATAAATATAGCTTTGTTTTATTAAAAAATATTTAAGATGAAATGCTTATTACGAACAATTGCAACAATCCTTACAATAGCACTGGGTATGCAACGCAGTATTTGAGAATAATTAGGCTCTAACATTCTCTCCCCATTAGAGTTTTTTCTATTCATTCATGGGACACAGGCGTTAATGAATGAGGCCAGCATTTATTGCCTATCCTTAGTCACCCTTGAGAAGGTGATGCTGAGATGCTTTCTTGAACCAATGCAGTGTAACTGATGTAGGTAGATTCACAATGCAGTTAGAGAGAGAATTTCAGAGGTTTGATCCAGCAACACTGAAGGAACAGCAAAATATTTCCAAGTCAGGATTGGAGGGAAACTTTGCAGAAGACAATCCTTTGGATGGTAGTGGTCTTTTTCTTTTAGGCACTCCCTCATGATCAAAGATGATTCTTGAGATGTGTGATGTATGAAATACATCATCTCCAGATATGGCATCGGTGGTGTTTGAAGATATGAACTGATGGTGCATTGGGGATTTGTGCGAATTCTCCAAAACTTTGACTTCCCCTTCATGACTGCAGGGATAATTTGAGGACATTCCTAAAACATTGCTACTGTCCAACTGAGAGTCTACTGCTGTAAAGTTCAGAGAATAACAATTACCTTGCTTTCCTTGCATTCCTAATGATGGGTGTTTCTCACTCCTTCCTGTGTGGAAATTATTCACTAGGTGTTGTGTTGGGTTCAAACCAGACGGTCAATGATTAATCTTTAATTGGACAAGACAATGAGCAATTGAAATTAAGTGGAAAATTATATGAGAACAGGCCAAATGCGAGAACAGCCTGTTTTGACTGGGAGGCAGCCAGGTGACACTGAATTCTCCTGTGATAACTACCCTGTTGTGCTGATTTATGGCCATCTGGATTTGTTTCTCAGTCTGTTTTGAAGGTTGGAATATCATTTCAGAATTGGAGATTCAGCACATAATCTTCAATTCACAACTGTAATAATATTTGTCCCACTCATGGGACTTTTCACCTTCGGGCTGGGGTTCATGAGTCCTGTGCCATGGAATCTGAGATAGAATTCCGAGTGCCACCATCACCAATATTCCCAATGGATAGAAGGTAGTGTGAGGCTCATTTGTTCGTCTGTTTACTTTGTGTAGCTAAAGCTAATAGACTCACTCATTAGTTTGCATATGTCTATAATATATATTAAGTAGGTTAAGCCAATAAATTTGCTTCATATCAAAATGCATGTATCTTCTTGTATTGGTTTTGATCAGAACTTAAAGAACCCATTTGGTACATTTAGCCTCACAATGCATTTGGCACTGCAAGCTGGATTTGAGCAAATTATTAAAGACAAAGGATATTGTGGCTGGGGAAGCGTTCCATGTTGCAGAATGGTCCTCTAATGATGGGGTCGGATGCAATGGCCAACTGCCTGGCCGTACTGGGGCCCCTGCAGTTTTGGGAGGATTTGTCGCAAAATTCCAAGGGGCTATTTAATGCCAAGTGGAGGTCTGGAGGAAGTAGGATTTCCAAACAAACCAAGGGTGTCACTCGCAGGGTAGATTCTGCTGACCAGGCTCTGTCAGTTGTCTCAAGAATGGCAATAATTAAAGGAAATGAATGGTACATTGACTGCTGTACTGAAGAAGAACAATAGAAGTTTGTGCTGGCAGCTAGAGCTCAAGTTGACCACCAACCGGCCCAATGACTGTGCAAAATTTGGAAGGTGAACCTGATAAAGGTGTGCTTTTTTAGCTTCAGCTGATTGAGAGAGACAAGGGTATCTACAATGAACCCTTTGATACTGCAATTATAATCCGGGTATTGAGTGATTTCATTTAGTCATTCCATGGTTCATGCTGTATTGAAGGGTATTAGATAGTGATTTAGTTGTGTGAATCTATAGAATGTAGTCATCACCTCTTGGATGGTTAAAAATTAGCTCAGTGCAGCAGCTACAAGTCCTGAGAGGTGAACCTCTGGGAGAGGCCACCTATGGGCAGGATTTGACCACAAACCTAAGCTTATGTGACTGATAGTTGAACAGAGGTAATCATAAAGAAAACAAAACAACCAAAATAATGTCATGATGATGTATTAAATCTGCTGATTCTGGAAAGTAAATCATTGGACATAAAACTACTTATATATTTCACTATGAGTAAAGGAAGAAAATGTTTACAAGTTGTAGGAGAGAGAGAGAAAGAGAGAGACCAGCTTTGTGATAGATTGAGGTAATGCCTCTTTTCTTGATTTCCTTGATTGCCAACAGTGTCTAAACTAACTGTTAATCCTTTGTGATCTTGTTCATTTGTGTTTTTATTTGTGAGCTGCCAAATGCTGCCTTGTGTCATTTGTGTGTTTTCCTCCGTCTAAACTACTGTTAATCCTTTGTGATCTTGTTCATTTGTGTTTTTATTTGTGAGCTGCCAAATGCTGCCTTGTGTCATTTGTGTGTTTTCCTCCCTGAAGCTCGAGATATGGGGAGGCCTTAAGTTGATGACCCTTTGAAGAACTATCATTTGATTAAACATGACCTTCTAAGGAGTGTTAGTGTGGAATTAGTTTCACACTTGTTAAAAATTCACCTCTTGTAGTCTTATGAAACCAATTGAATAAAAAAAAGGCATAACTTATTTCCTCTTTCCTTAAAATAATGTACTATTTCTGTTGCACTTAGTTTAAGGAAAGAGTGCTGGGTAACTAGTGAATTACAAAACCTTTATGATTGAACTATTGTGTTTGGAAGTTCATTTTCTGGCCAGAATGAACTTTCTAATACTATCGTAATATATGAGTGAAACTTTAATTTCAGATTATAAGATTACTCATCTTAAATTGACTTGAATTTACAGAGAGTGCAGGAAATATTTACAAAAATAATGCTGGAGTTGGAGAGGCTGAATAGGCTGGGATTATTTTCAAAGTTTGTGCGAAGATTTGTAGCTCGGGTGCTCGTTGCTGTGGTTCTGTTCGCCGAGCTGGAAGTTTTTGTTGCAAACGTTTCGTCCCCTGGCTAGGCGACATCATCAGTGCTTGGGAGCCTCCTGCGAAGCGCTTCTTTGATGTTTCCTCCGGAGTTTATAGTGGTCTGTCCCTGCCGCTTCCGGTTGTCAGTATCAGATGTCCGCTGTAGTGGTTGGTATATTGGGACAAGATCGATGTGTTTGTTGATGGAGTTTGTGGATGAATGCCATGCCTCTAGGAATTCCCTGGCTGTTCTCTGTCTGGCTTGCCCTATGATAGTAGTGTTGTCCCAGTCGAATTCATGTTGCTTGTTGTCTGCGTGTGTGGCTACTAAGGATAGCTGGTCGTGTCGTTTCGTGGCTAGTTGATGTTCATGTATGCGGACTGCACAAAACACTATATAGGACAAACAGGAAGACAGCTAACAATCCGCATACATGAACATCAACTAGCCACAAAACGACACGACCAGCTAAGTCGCCACACACGCAGACAACAAGCAACATGAATTCGACTGGGACAACACTACTATCATAGGGCAAGCCAGACAGAGAACAGCCAGGGAATTCCTAGAAGCATGGCACTCATCCACAAACTCCATCAACAAACACATCGACCTGGACCCAATATACCAACCACTACAGCGGACAGCTGAAACTGACAACCGGAAGCGGCAGGGACAGACCACTATAAACACCGGAGGAAACATCAAAGAAGCGCTTTGCAGGAGGCTCCCAAGCACTGATGATGTCGCCTAGCCAGGGGACGAAACGTTTGCAACAAAAACCTCCAGGCTGGGATTATTTTCCCTGGAACATCGGAGGCTGAAGGGTGACCTTATAGAGGTTCACAAAATCAAGAGCAGCATGCAGATGGACTTTTTCCCAGGGTAGGGAAGTGCAACACTAAACAGCATTGGTTTCAAGGTGAGGAGGAAAGATTTAAAAGGGACCTAAAGTGCATCTTCAAGCAGAGGGTGGTGCATCTATGGAATGAGATACCAGAGAAACCAATGGGCATGTGTATAATTACAACATTTAAATGGCATCTGGATGGATACATGAAAAGGAAGGATTTATAGGAAAATGGACCACAAGCTAGCAAACGGGACAAGATTAATTTAAGGTATATGGTCAGCATGGACAAGCTGGACCGAAGGGTCTGTTTCCATGCTGTACAGCTCTATGAATTCCCATACAATAGAACCATTCTTGACATTCAGCTGAAATGAGTGTTAAAACAAGAAGTAATCTGAGAACATTATAGATTCAAACTTTCAAGTTTAATTTCATTGAGAAGTATAAAAATGTTCTCTTTCAACGTGCTGTAGAAAAGTTCTTGTAAAAAATGTGGTTTAACTAGTCAAGAGTAGTTTAACTAGATAAACCTTTTTGGAACTCAGAACTTGGAATAAGAATTTTTTTTCTGCATACTTGTATTGTTTGTTTTTGAAGCTGGTCTTAAAAGAAAGATTTAGATAATGTTTTCTTTGAAACAATGGAAATTTAAAATGCCAGTTTGAAGTTCTCAAAAGATTTTTATTTTGACATTTTTTAACTATGTATATGATGTCACCTGGTGATTTGGGCTCTTTCCCTTATCAGAGTTAATGCTTCTGCGGACAACTTTAAATCTCACACAACTTCTATGTGGTGAGTTGGGTTGTGTGGATATTATTAATCCACTAGGCTTCTTTCAGACCCACAATACATTTTGTTCATTTGTTTTTTGAACAGGTTTCAAGAAAACAGCAAGGCAGCTGTAAGTCTTGTGAAGACAAAGTCTTAGAAATCAGAGGAACCCGAAGTGACTGCAATCTCTGGAATCTCCAAAAAATCAGCACTGTTTAAAAAAATTGCCTGGATGTAATTGTTTCTCAAATTGGAATTGATACAATTATATTTGATATAAATTGCTAGTTTAAACTCACATTGGGAAATTCAATGGAATTTGAAGGGCAAATAAGTTTAAATCTTCAATTTAAAATTTAAAACAAGAGCCAATGGAAACAGTCTAGGTAGTTTTAATTTGTGAAAAAAAAATCAGAATATTGTTTGGGTAGACACTAACTGACCACTAATGAAAGCTATCAGCCTACAAACATTGATGAGGCTGTCCACAGGAGAAACTTGTGTTTGTTGTTGAATTTGAAATAATCTTGAAGGAAGGAAAGACCAGTATAATCCTTTGAGTTACATTTGAGAAAATTGTATACACTGTTTGGGAAGCATGATGCAGAGGTGCCATGCTGGACTGGGGTGGACAAAGTTAGAAATCAATAGGCGAAAGTGCGTACTGCAGATGCTGGAGATCAGAGTCAAGATTAGAGTGATGCTGGGAAAGCACAGGTCAGGCAGCATCTGAGGAGCAGAGAATTGACGTTTCAGGCAAAAGCCCTTGGTCAGGATGAAGGGCTTTTCATGCTCCTCGAATGCTGCCTGGCCTGCTGTGCTTTTCCAGCACCACTCTAAAGTTAAAAATCACACAACACCTGGTTGAAATCCTTTTGGACTATACCCTGGTGTTGTGAGATTTTTAACTCTGCTTGGTAAGAATGACCAAACAAGCTAAATATGGCAATGCTTGAAACAACACAATAAAAAATATTTGTTTGTCTCTTTTCAAGCTATTCCAAAAACATGCTTCTTTTTGTTGTCCAAAACCTTGGATAGCAAGGTTTTCTCCTGAATCAGTTTTAATGGTAAATTACTGGGGGGTCACACTTAGAATAAAAGAATAGTGACAGGGAAAAAGGGACATAGCAACAGATGGAAATGGGCAAGACTCACCTGGGGTGTAGTTAAATGGAATACGTCCAATGAAATCAAATTACAGATAGAATTAGATAATTAATAGATTTCTCTTGGGGATTTGTGTCCCCTCACCTGTGAGTTTTTTTTAAAGGGAGCTGGAGTAGCTGATTTGACCACCGCATGGAACATTAGGGCCAGGCAAGAAGGATTTGCAGCCACTCTCCATCAAGTCTTGATCTTTTGAAAGATCGGCTGATAGTCAAGAATGCATAGTGTGATCTTGGGATACCGCTGTAACTGTGCAAAAGCAATTGTTACATCGGAAGTAACAAACTTGAGGAAAATAACACATGGTGAAAATGCATGGAAGAACAGGTCCCAGACATGTACACCTATTTAGCAAAATTGTTATGTGCCTTGGAAGAGCACAAAAAAAGTAGTTTAAATTATAAGGCACTGACACATAATCATAGAGACACTGACTTGAAAACAATGTAAGTGGTATGAGTGAAAAGGAAGTAAAATTAAAATTGGAAAGGTGATTGGCTATCATGTCAAAACGTTACAGAGACGAGGGGAATTGGAGTCTGGAGGGAGTTATGGTGGAATGAGTGGATGAGTCCTTCAGATGATACAGAGTTACCCTATCTCCAGCAGTTGTGTGGTACATGGACTCAAACTTATAGGTGAAATTGGAATGTGTTAGAACAGTTAGTGTATGTGAAAGAAGGCCAAACTAAGACTCAGATGGTATTGGAGAGTGGAGTGAGGGAACTCTGTGGGAAAAGATGAGAAGCGTAAGCAGAAGGTACACAAATTGAAATGTTTGCTGCCTTATTGAAAACAGGAAAAGGTGCATTAAATTTTATGGATATTAAGACACTATAAAATGTGATTGTTAAGACTGACAACTAAATTAGGGAAGCTATTAAATTATCTGCTGTTTGGACCAAACCATTAGCACATAGCGATTTAGCAAATTGGTTCCTGACCAGCATGGTTTGGAAATTTGCTAAAAGCACCATCGAGAAAATGTATTACACCCAGATGATTCATTGTGCTAAAGCTATTCAAACACATTGTACTTTGTTAGAAGTATATGGTTTGATAGAATGGCATGAAATAACCACTTTAATGTTATCTGGACACCTATGTTTTATGGCAAATACTGGATGATAACAACCAAATTCACCAGAAAGATGATTGTGAACAATGGCCAGAAGGCCTAGTATGCCCCTTCCATAACCCTATCTTTGAACCATGTACACTGCAGCACAATAAGGGTACTTGCGTATGGAGGAGGTTACCACTCAATGATATAATC
Source organism: Chiloscyllium plagiosum (assembly GCF_004010195.1). Classification (NCBI taxonomy): domain Eukaryota; kingdom Metazoa; phylum Chordata; class Chondrichthyes; order Orectolobiformes; family Hemiscylliidae; genus Chiloscyllium; species Chiloscyllium plagiosum. Next base: position 54,374,938 of record NC_057725.1, on the reverse strand, counting down.
ATTCATGAAATTGGCCGTGACCACGTGTGTATGACCTGCACTCATACTGTCTATCTTAATGATAAGAGAGAGGAACCACCCATCAACTTATGAAGGGACAAGATTTATGTTATCTATGATGCAGTTAGACATAAACACTATCTGATTAAAGAATAGAGGCAACAATCACATCTCGCAAAAGCAATTGATTGAGTAGGGTTCTTCCACATGTGACATTTAAGAAATTGTGGGTCTTTCTTGCACAGTTATCTCATTTGCAACAGAACAACCATGATCAGTTGATTTACGTAGCAGGTGAAAGTGAGGACTGCAGATGCTGGAGATCAGAGTCAAAAAGTGTAGTGCTGGAAAAGCACAGCCGGTCAGGCAGCATCCAAGGAGCAGGAGAATTGATGTTTTGAGCATAAGGTCCTCAGATGCTGCTTGACCAGCAGTGCTTTTCCAGCACCACACTCTGATCTACATAGCAGACAATTTAGGAACTCTGTGCATGATTGGTAGGACAAATATAAAGGGTGGTGACCTAAAGCTTCTACAGTACCTTTGCTCTTATGGCCTCCATTTGTTTTCTTATTGTTAATTCCTGTTTCTTCTGTGTGATGGACTGTAAACTGTATCACATGTATAACCAATTGTAGCTATTGAACAATATGTATGGGCTTGCATAATGTTTTGACCATCTGCTTTGAAGGTGGTTTATAGTGTTGGACTTAAAGTGATATCTTCAAACCATGCCATGACAATGAGCAATTGGAATAAAATGGAAAAGTGAATGAAAAAAGGGCCAAATGCAAAAGCAGCCTGTTTTGACTGTGAGGTAACCACATGAAACTGAATTGTAAGTGAAAACTGTCAGGTTGTGTTGTCACATGGGCCCACCTGGACTTGTTTCTCAGCCTGTTGTGAAGGTTACAGTGTAGTTTAAGCTAATAGACTCGCTCATTAGTTTGCATATGTCTCTAATACATATTAAGTAGATTAAGCTAATAAATTTGCTTCATACGAATGTGCATGTGTCTTCTTGTATTAATTTTGATCAGACCTTAAAGAACCTGTGAGGTAATTTCAGCCCAAAACTAGTAAATGATTGTACTTACAAATTCTAATTAGGTTCTTCTGCCGTATTGATTAGATGACAGAATCCCTACAGCGTGGAAACAGGCCATTTGGCCATTTACTTGGTAGTTAATTTAATGCGCACTGATAAATTGTTCTATAATCTCAGTCATATTCCCATATCTTGGCAGTCAGCTTCACTCAGATCTCAAAGATATCATAGACATGTCATATCATTGTACTATTTGTGCAGAATTTGCAGTAGCATGCCTTATGATTTATAACTTTCCTGGAACCCTTCGGTTTGAAATATCCCGACCTGTAAATTGCTGTAATTAAAAACTAGTAATGAAACACCAAGAGAAACAGCACGGAAGGGATCTTGGCCTATCAGAGTATTAAGAGTCCATGTCTTTAACCAATTTGATTTAAAGATTGAGAAATAGAGGATTAACAAAAGGGAATAGGGTGAATTTGAGACAAACCAAGATAAAGAAAACAGAGAGGGAGGAGAAATTGGATTAAGAAATGGAAAAAGAGTAAGAAAAAAATGCAAAGTATTAATTTTAAAAGTCTGTAAGAGCAAAATGCTACATGCAGAAATGAGATTCTGCAGTTTTAATAGGTTCCTTTCTGGGAAGGAGGGATTAATTAACTGTGTGCAGACATAAATTTCATCACTCAAAAGATCCTTACACTCTAAAGTACTAGCCTTAACTTGCTGCACTGCATTAATGGGTAATTGGGTTTAAAAGAGCATTGTTTGCATTGCAAAATTTCGGTAATTTGTGATTTGATTAGATTTATTATTGTATGTACTGAGATACAGTAAAAAGTATTGTTTTGCATACGAGCCAAGCAAATCATACCATACGTAAGTATGTCAGGGTAACAAAACAGAATGTGGAATATAGTGTTACAGTTACAGAGAAGGTACAGAGAAAGATCAACTTTAATGTAAGAGAGGTCTGTTCAAAGTTTTGGTAACAGTTGAAAGAAGCTGTTCTTGAATGAATTGGTCAGTGGTTTCAAAATTTTGTACCTTCTGCCCAATGGAAGAGGGTGGAAAAGAGTATAAAGGGATGGGAGGTGTCTTTGATTATGTTGGCTGCTTTCCTGAGGTGGTGGGGAGTCTAGACAGAGTCAATGGATGGAAAGCTGATTTGTGTCTCGGTCTGGGCTGTATTCACAACTCTGTTATTTCTTGCAATCTTGGGTTGAACATTTGCCATACCAAGCTCTGATGCATCTGGATTAAATGCTTTCTATGCTGCATCTATAAAAATTGCTAAGAAAACCATGGAGGAGAAAAACATTTGTCCGCAAAATCCACCTGTCCAAAAACAAAATTCTGTGAGAATGTAAATGGCACATAAATTTCAATGTGGTTTAAAGAAATGAAGCAAATAAAGAAAGCGCACACCAAGATTATTAATGTCACAAATGTCAGCAGTTTAATTATAAAGTGATGCATAATAAATGGTGAATTTTAAAATACTACTGTGCTACATGAGTGGTATTTAGATTTTTTTTAACATAAGAAGTTAAACTGTGCCTCAAAATACAGACTTGTTCAGGATGTCAGTTCTCAGTTGTCTGGTAGGACTCTCTGAGTCAGAAGATTGTGGTTTCAGTACCAATCTGGAGTTTCCAGAACTTGATCCTTTCTGACAGCACGTGCTGAGGGACTGCTGCAATGTTGCATTTGCCATCTTTCTGATACAACATTAAAATAGACTCATAACTATTGTTGCTGATCACCCAAACACTTCACAATATTATTTCAATGAGGGAGTTCTTTGAGGGTTCAGCCAATATTTATTCTGTAATCAGCAACAGCAAAGACCGATTGGTCATTCTCTCAATGCTACGGGGCAGCATGCATTGCCTACTTTATAGCAGTGGATACACTTCACAAATAATTCATTGATTGTGATGTGATTTGATTTATTATTGTCACATGTACCTAGGTACAGTGAAAAGTTTTGTTTTGTGTGCAGTACAGGCAGATCATACCATACAAAATGCAAAAGGGTAATAGAACAGAATGAGGATTATAATGTTATGGCTGCAAAGAAGGTTCACAGACAGTGAGGTCAACATTAAATTTGAAAATTGATAGGTCCATTCAGAAGTCTAATAACAGCAGGGAAGAAGCTGTTCTTGAATCTGTTGGGATGTGTGTTTAAGCTTTTGTATCTTTTGCCTGATGGAAGAGGTTGGAACCTGGGGTGGGAGAGGTCTTTGATTATGTTGGCTGCTTTCCCAAGGCAGTGGGATGTATAGACAGAGTCAATGGATGGAAGTTCTGAGGAAGGATCACCAACCCAAAATGTTAACTCTGATCTCTCTCCACAGATGCTGCCAGACCTGCTGAGCTTTTCCAGCAATTGCTGATTTTGTTGTTGTCGTTGTTGTTGATGTCAATGGATAGAAGGTTGGCTGGCCTGATGGACTGGACTGTGTTCACAACTCTCTGTAGTTTCTTATGGTCTGCCAGAGTAGTTGCCATACCAAGCCATGATGCAACGAGATTGAATGGTTTCTATGGTGCATCTATAAAAGAGTCTTTACGGCCATGCCGAATTTTCTTCAGCTGAGGAAGTAGAGGCATTGTTTCTCGACTATCACATCAACGTGAGTGAACCATGGCAGATTGTTGCTGATCATTATTCCTGGGAACTTGACACTGTTGACCACCTCCACCTCAGCACCATTGATGTAGATAGGACCGTGCCCTCCACCTTACTTCCAGAAGCCACTGACCAGCTCTTTCATTCTTCTGACATGGAGAGGGAAATTGTTTTCTTTACACCAGCCACAAGCACTCTATCTCTATTCTGAAGTGGAGGTGCTGGTGTTGCATTGAGGGTTACTTAGAAGCACTAGCTTTCTGAGCGCCGCTCCTTGATCAGGTAGCTAGCTCGCTCTGGAAGCTTGTATCTCCATATAAACCTGTTGGACTATAACTTGGTGTTGTGTGATTTTTAACTCTATTCTGAAGAACTTTAGATGCCTCGATGCCATGAAAGATGCCAACCGAATGCAAGCTTTTTTTATATATAGGTTCAGTTTCATTAAAGTTTAGAAAGCACAGAGGCAGATTAAAAGCGATGAGGCTTCCGGAAACCTTTGCTGTGTACACAACTTGCAGTGTGCTAAACAGACTATGGATCCCAACGTGAGCGCTTGGAAAATTAATCTGTGAACCAAATATACAGGAAGGAACCAGAGTTATTACCGTAAATGATTGCTCCATTGATAAATCGACAATGTAATCTGTAGTAATTAAAGCCGGTCTGCCAACGATGCGTTACATAAATCTCTCGAAGTTGAACTATGACTGTTACACACGTGTACTCCTCAGCCACATATGAATATTTACCTCGGGTTTATAACACATTACATACAGTGACAGAGATTGGCGGACGATAAACTGCTGGCACTCGTTGAAGGTTTGAGCAGAAAAAGTAGTGCTGTACCTAATTTTCCCTCTGATTTCGAAACAACGAATGTAATTGCTTGATTTCAGCGTTAATAATTACAGTGTCACAGTCTGCAGGCAAGCCGAGTTTGCTGTATTACTGTATACTTGCCGCCCCTTAAAAAAGACACCATCACAAATAGCCAGAGACATGTTTTAATAACAGGCAATTATACCTCAATGAATTAAACTGCTGCTCCCCATCCCCCACTCACAGCAGACACTGGCGCTCCCTGGGTTCTTCTGATCAGCCAAACCAAATATACATCAAGAGATTTTGCTCGAAATGTCGATTTTCTTGCTCCAGGGATGCTGCCTGACTTGCTGCGCTTTTCCAGCGCCACACTTTTTGACTCTGATCTCCAGCATCTGCAGTCCTCACTTTCTCCCCTGATCAGCTGAACCACTCAGCTGTGCCACAAACATGCAAGAGACCACTCTCTCCCCCCCCCCCCCCCCCCCCCACCCCCCAAGAGCGGGGACGCTACCGATCTGAAATAAGGAGACAAGGGGTCTAGCTGACAGACCTGCTGAGTTTCTCCAGTACTTTCTGTTTCCGTAAATAACTGAAATGCTGGCTCCCTGACGGGGCTTGGCACGCTCTTTGGAGCTGCGGTTCCCTGATGTCGCTTTGAGAGAGCCGGGTCCGGCCGGGTTCAAATCCCACTCCAGCGATTTGAGTGGGGACACTGCAGTGCAGTGCCGGTGGAGTGCAGCACTGTCAGAAAGTCGAGTGCCCATCTTTCAGATGAGAGATTAAATCGAGGTCTCCTCATGAGAAGGTGCGATTTCACCCGGGGTCCTGCTCAATATTTCTCCCTCAACGAATTCTCCTGCTGGCTGGCTGTGGGACTTTGCTGAGTTCAGGGTGCTCCTCGCTACAATTCAACAGTGGCGAATTATTCCCCATACAAACTGCAAGATGCTGCAAGTCAGAAATTGCTGGACAAACTCAGCAGGTCACTCTGATTTCTCTCCACAGAATGCTGCCAGACCTGTTGAGCTTTTCCAGCAATTTTGTTTCTAATTCTTCTTCATTGGTTTTGTAAGATTTCGTATTCCTCATCAGAAACGGACTCCAACAGCGACTTGCAATCAGTGTCTCTAAGACTGGGCTCCACCTGATCTCTCCATCTTTATTATACGCACAGAACTCTCAGGTTACACGTGGTCCGCTCTGCCTCTCCTGGTGTTGGAAACGTTTTCTGACGGGGTGCTCTACTGGAGCTAGCCGAACGACGACACCTCTGAGAAAGTCTCGTTCTCTGGCTCCCGAGGCGAACAGCACTTTCAGTTCTGACGGGAACACCCGAGATAGACTCTCAACCCTTTACTTTTGATCTCTCTCTCTCACTCACTCACTAACGTGACCACAAACCGGGCCAATTCGGGGCCGTAAAATTACGAACAAAACAGGGAAAAAAAACATTGACAGCCAAGCTAAAAATAAGAGGTTAACTTTCTAATTGTTCAATATCAAATACCCTCGCCGATCTGTTGCATCGACTGTGACGGTAATATTTCAGTGTCAAGTCCAAGACTGCTACACTCATTATATACTGATGTCAGTAGGGATAAATGTCTTAATTACAGATTGTTTTTACAGAATCACTTCACTAATAGTTTCACGTTTCTTTAACATAATGTGTAGAAAATATTACCCACTCGCTTATATCGCTTTCTACATTTAGAAATTTGATTAAGCCAACTGTTAAACGATAATGTACTGGTGTGTAGTGTATTGTCCGTTTTATCAGCAGCCTTGAAAATTTGGTAAAACTGTTAAGACATAGAGTTCCTTTACCGAAGTTTACTGAAACAACAGGCTTTAAATATTGGAGTGAGGAACGTGAAGTCTCAATACAAACTCCTCACAGCAAGATTTGCCTGTTTACAGAGAGCAGTTAAGAACATTCCAATCAATGAGGCCCAATATACCGGGAGCGGCACACACACACACCAGGCTGTGTCAGCGCCGACCTACAGACAGTGAACAAAGCCGGCAGGAACTCTTCCTGTCCGCATCGATTCAGCCCTACTTAAGTGTAATTTTCTCTCCATAAAGAACCGTTTTGAAACAGTAGTGTTTAATGGCACTACTAATGAAGGAAAATGGGAGACAAAAGGGCGTTCAGACTGTGGAGGAACCGACCACCCTGCATGAGTCAGAGTGTCCATGCACAAAAGGATAACAAGTATTTGCACACAGATCGCCCCGAAGCACCCTCAGCAATTTGTCAGTTTTGACAAATTACATGTATAGTACAGCAATAAGGTACGATTTGGAGCGATTACTCATTCACTCTGAGCTTCAGATCAAAGAGGCAACAGCTGTATTTTGACAGACCTTCTAGCGATGGTCGTAATTGTACATCAAAATCTCGATAGAAACGCAATGATGTGCTTTCTCTCGCACACACACACACACACTAATGGGGCTTCTATATTTATAGCCAATTTGGTGAAATAGACGAAGTAAAACGTAGGCAATCAGGCTACACATCACCCCTTTTCCACTTGAAAGATTGTCAACGTTGAATTCCTCCTGAACCAACCTTCAACTTCACCTCCTTCTTGGAGAGAGAGAGAGAGCTGCATATTCTGTGTTCCTAGAATTGGGCATAATATCCGAGAAGAGACAAACCCGTCTTTTATCGAGAACCATTAAGCTTTAAAGAACCGTCCTTCGGGACCATGGGGGCTGCTCTCTGACGAGAGAGAGAGAGAGAGACGACTGATGGTGGTTTAACCTGAGGGTCTTAGGCGAGTGGAGAGGTTGAGGAGAGTGGTAATGCCAGCCAGTTCAAGATTAGAACCCACGCAGTTGGCACCACTCTGCATTGTAATCCAGCCGTCCAGCCAACTAGGCAATTGTTATTGACATGCAAGCCCCAATTGTGACCAATGCAAGTTGGCTAGCTTTAGCAGCATTTAACAGCAGAGCTTATTGTTTTAGTATAAATTATATAAAGGCACTTTTTTGCTCCACTGCAAAAGGCAGCAGATTGTGATTTTAGTTCGCGATGGGCAGGAAACCCTCTAGTTTCTATTGATTAGCAAGATTACAAATTGATTCCTCATTTGTACTTTAACAAGACCTGGGTTTTAATAACAGTAAAGTACGTTGTTGGAGGAAAATGACGTTTCTTCAGGTAACACATGACAATCAGTTTATAGTCTGTCTTCAGACAGATCTCTTTGCAAGATCTGGAGAGTATTAGCTGATGTGGTGTTGGAACTGTGTCTTGATGACTTAGATGTAAATGTGTAGGGCACAATGTCAAGGTTTGGAAACTGCTCACTTTAATTGTTTCAACGCTTTGAGCTACAATAGTGATTGCATGTTGAATCTAGCTACAGCTTAAATGCGGATTTAACTGTTATTGCCCATCCCCCAATCACACCTGCACTTTGTTTTCAAAGCCACACTGAATCTGCATCCAAATCTTGGAGTTCTTTGGATATCATTTGACTATTCAAAGTTTGTGAGAAGATCTGTAGCTCGGGTGCTCCTTGCTGTGGTTCTGTTCGCCGAGCTGGAAGTTTTTGTTGCAAACGTTTCGTCCCCTGTCTAGGTGACATCCTCAGTGCTTGGGAGCCTCCTGTGAAGCGCTTCTGTGGTGTTTCCTCCGGCATTTATTCCTCGAAGCATGGCACTCATCCACAAACTCCATCAACAAACACATAGACCTGGACCCAATATACCGGCCACTACAGCGGACAGCTGAAACTGACAACCGGAAGCGGCAGGGGACGAAACGTTTGCAACAAAAACTTCCAGCTGGGCGAACAGAGCCACAGCATCATTTGACTATGTCATAAGGCACAACTGCTGTTTGCAAGAGGTTGCTTTCTGTTGAGAATGAAGTAGTCAAATCTCTCATTAACCTTGTTCTTAAGTCTCACCCCGTTTGAAGTTTCCCTGATACTTCACAGGTGCAACATTACATCCAATTATTTCCTCTCTAGCTGTCCCTATTTATATTAAAAAACATATTTAGGGATTAAAAATGAAAGATGTCTACAAATAGTTTAGGGTTCTTCAATCATTCTAACACCAGAAGAAACAGCTCCAGCCTGTCCAGCCTCAGAAGTAATTTCTTCATTCCAGGTACAAATCTAATAACTGTCTCTAATTAATTTACTTCCATCCTTAAATAAGAAGCCCAGAACTACATATTTAAGATATGCCCTCACTAATGTTGTGTATAATGGAAACAGAACATTCTTATTTTTGTGATCAATTCCTTTTGTAATAAAGGATTCAATGCAATCAGCCTTCTTAATTATTCAATGTACCTTTATACGTAAGAATAGGCATATCATAGGGATACCTAGATCACCTGCACCTTGGAATTCTGCAGTCATTCACCATTTAACTAAGTCTCTGCCTTTTCTGCTAAAGTGAACAATTTCATATTTCCTCACATTAAACGCCATCTGCCAGTTTTTTTCCTGTTCACTGAAGGCATTATTCAGACAACCTATTTCAACCTCTGCAACATCACCACCCATGTTTCAGTTCATTTGCTCCAGAAACCCTCACTTATACCTTTGGTTAAATGAACTCCATCTTCTATCTTTCATGAATCTGAGATCGTCCAAAGCTCTGTATCCTTACTCACCCATTCACTCATTACCTGTGTTCTCAATGATCCACAGTGGCTTCCCATTCCCAACTGTGGGTTCAAATTCTAATTGGCGTATTCAAGTTCCCCCATGACTTCAAGATCACAGAATGATTACAGCACTGATAGAGGCCATTCAGTCTGTAATGTTTGCACTATCACCAATAAGGGCAATTCAAGCAGTGTCATTCCCCTGATCTCTATCTGTAACCCTTTTCAGATTACAACACAATTCACTCTGGACTGTCTTGATTGAACATAATGCCATTGTACTTTCAGGTATACATTCCAATCCTATCTACTGACTGTGTAAATAGATTTTTCCTCATGTTGCCACTGTTTGTTTTCCTAATTACCTTAAATCTGTACTTTGTGTACTTGATAATTTCACCAGTGGAATGATTTTTTTCCCTTTCTACTCTGTCTGGATCTCTCATGATGTTAAATAACTCTTTCAAATTTCTCAAATTTCCTCTTCTACGAAGAAACCTGCTCCAACATCAACAACTTATCAAGGTAACTGAAATTTCTCAATCCTGGGATAATCCAACAACTAACAAATCAGATCAAAACCTATATCAATTGGAGTGCAGCATTTCAAATAGGCAGCTCACCACCATCTTCTCACAGGCAATCTGGGACAAGCAATAAATGCTGGCCCATGCAGTGATACTCATAATCGTGAAAGAATAAATAAAACTTCTGCCACTTCCAGTTATGAATGGTGCTGAACAGTTAAACAGCTAACAGAAAAGAAGGCTCCACAGATGTCACCAGCCTCGATGATGAGAGAGCTAGCATATTAGTACAAACCATAAGGCTGAAATGCTTGGATAATCCATTTTGGCCTCCTCCTGTGGTTCCCCAGCATTTCAGATGCCAGTTTTCAACCACATTGATTCACTCAGTGACAGCAAGAAATACTTACAGGCACAGGATTCCACAAAGTCGATGGACCTTATGACATTCTGGCAAGAAGTCTGAAGATTTGTGTTCCAAAACTAACCATGTCCTTAGACAGCTGTTCAGATCCGCTATGAGGCTGACATCTATCTGACAGTGTGAAAAACATGTCCTGGGCAAGACAAATTCAGCCTGAGTCAAGTACCACTTTCTCAGTGCATTCTCAATAGTCAGTATGGTGGTGGATGAGGTCACTGTCAGTGCTATACTTGCCAAGGAATAACCTGCTGACTGACGTGAGTTGGTATTTCATCAGGTTCTCTCAGGGCCACATTATCCAAATATTTACAAAAGAACTGTACACAGGAAGTGAGGTGATGTCTTTGACATAAAAACCGTATTTAGTTGAGTATCAAGGAGCCTGAGCAAATCTGGAATGAACAGGAATCAGGGGAAAAGCTCTTCACTGGTTAGTGTCGTTTCTGCTACAAAAGAACATGGTTATGCCTGTTGGAGGTCAGCCATCTCAGCTCCAGGTCATTTCCACAGGAGGTCCTCAGGGTAATGTCCTCAAACTAACCATTTTCAGCTGCATCATGAATGTTGTTCCCAACATCGGAACATCAAAAGCTGGGCTGTTTAATGAAGGTTGCACAAAGTTCAGCGCCACAGATACAGAAGTAGCCCCTATTCGAATGCTGTAATGATATCCTGAATGATCTCCAGACTTTAGCTTTTAATGCAGCAAAGTATACTTTATGTCACACATTGTCAGACAAAGACCATCTCTACCAAGAGAGAATCCAACCATCGTTCCTTGAGGTTCAATGTCATTAACATCACTGAACCTCCCACTATCAACATCCTAAGGTTTACCATTAAGCAGCAATGGAGTGGAACAATCGTATAAATACTAGAGCAAAGACAGCAGGTCAGAGGCTCGGAATCCTGTGTTGCATAACTTATATTCTGACTCCCCTGTGCCTTCCAAAATGCAGTTCAGGAATATGATGGAATGCTGTCCACCTTGTCCAGATGACAGCAACTCCAACAATATTCACGAAGCTTAAAGCTCACTTACTTGACACCCTATCCATTAGATTTAATATTTATTTTCTTCACCATTAACACACAACGGCTGCTGTAGTAAAATGTACAAGATACATTGCAGTAATTCCCCCTCCAACAGCACCTTCCAAACCTGTGACCATCTAGAAGGAGAAGAGCAGCAGATGTTTGTGAACACCACCATCTGGAAGTTCCCCTTCAAGTGACACATTGTCCTAGCTTGGAACGAGATGTTTGCTTCACTCTTGAACCTGCTTCCTAGCAGCACTATGAGTATGCTCACACCTCATGAACTCAGCAGTTCAAGCAGCAGCTCCTCACTGTCTGCTCCAGTGCAATTACTGCCAACTTCACCAACTCGGGTATGTCCTTTTAAAGTTCTACACTACTTACTACACACCATTTCCAAGTTTTACCTCATCCAAAAGGTTTGGGGTTATATTAGATTAGATTAGATTACATTACAGCGTGGAAACAGGCCCTTCGGCCCAACAAGTCCACACCGACCCGCCGAAGCGCAACCCACCCATGCCCCTACATTTACCCCTTACCTAACACTACGGGCAATTTAGCATGGCCAATTCACCTGACCTGCACATCTTTGGACTGTGGGAGGAAACCGGAGCACCCGGAGGAAACCCACGCAGACACGGGGAGAACGTGCAAACTCCACACAGTCAGTCGCCTGAGGCAGGAATTGAACCCAGGTCTCAGGTGCTGTGAGGCAGCAGTGCTAACCACTGTTCCACTGTGCCGCCCATATCTGGTACACCAATGTATAAGTCATCAATACATATCAGAAAGGCCAACGGTCCCTCACCAATGCCTGAGGATTGTGCCACCCATGCAACTACAAACTTTCATCCAGTCTGAAAACAACCAGAAACCATTGCTCTCAGTTTCATGTCACTCAGCCAGTTTCATGTTAAGTTTGCTACTGTCTCTCTTATTCCATGTTTTGTGCACAAGTGTGTACTGTATCAAATGCATTCTAGAAATCCATGTATATCATGTTAAACACATTATTCCATTAACATATGAACATACATAAAGGGAGCTGGAGTAGGCTATTCAAACACTTGAACTGCTCTGATATTTAAGAAGATTTAATGTTAATTCCAAATTCACATTTCTACCTATCCTTGAAGATCTTTTGTCACCACGCTTACCAAGAATCTGTTCACTTCTACATTAAAATATTCAATATCTCTGCTTCCTCCACCTTTTCAGTAACAACGTTCCAAGGATGCTCAAAACTTTCAGAGAAAATAAATGCATTATATCTGTTAATGCATTAAAATAACTAAAGAGAGTCAGTTAAACATAATTTGCCATTAACAATTTTGTGCTAACCTTCCTTAATTAACCCATACTTGACCAAGTGACAATTTTGTTTCAAATTATCATATCGGGATGCTACCCCACCACTGAGCTTAAACTGACTGACCTGTGTTGCTGGGCTTCTCTTTACATTTTCTTTTTGAACAGAAGTGTAACATTTTCAATTCCCCATTTCTTTGCCACCATTCAAGTGTACCGAAGATTAGAGAATTATGACCGCCGTCTCCACATTTTCTAATCTCACTTGCTTCAGTATTCTTGGATACAAGCCTTCTGATTTTGGTGCTGTATCAACTTTAAGTACAAACAGCCTATTCCAAACCTCCTCCTTATCTATTTTAAACTCAAGAGCTGGAGTGAGCTGAGGAGAAACTTCTTTACTCAGAGAGCTGTTTGGATTTGGAATGCACTGCCAGGGAGAGTGGTGAAGGTGGATTGCACAGAAGGCTTCAAGACAGAGCTGGAAAGGGCTGGAGAATGGGACTACCAGGGTAGCTGCTGTGGCCTCCTTCTGTACTGCAAAATTCTACAATTCTACAACTGTTGAACTATCTTCTCTTTCACCACAACATGGGAAGCATCGGAATATGGATAGGTTGGTGGAATTAGCAGACACATAGCAGATAGTTTATTTGTTTCCCTTGGTAAATGCAGATATAAAATATATATTTAGTACCTCAGTCTTACCCCTTAATTCTATGGGTACATCACTCTTTCGGTCCCTAATAAGCCCCACCCCTTCCTTAATCACCTTTTCACTATTTATATGTCTATAGAAGACTTTTAGTTTTCTTTTATAGCTGTTTTTAACTTTGCGAACATTGAATACACTGTTCCTTGAGACACTGCAATATCAAGTCAATGCATAGAGTGGTCCATCTTCCTGCCCCAAAAGTGAATTTAATATATGGAACCCAGATAAGGGACATATCAGATGTTAAACTGACAACTACCATGTTGTGAGCCAAAAGATCGAGAAGTGATAAAAAAAATGGAATGTTTCACAAACCTGCCTGTCATCTTTGCACAGGGACCATGCTGTTCTGTTCTTTATTGTTCCAAGTTTAGTATATGTGCTCACTTCGGCAGCACATAAACTAAAATTTGAATGATACAGAGAAGATTAGCATGGATTCCCTCTTATATTTGCAGCTAGTTTCTTTCTTCTCTCTTGTTCCTCTTATACAAGGTAGGACTGATAAATTAAACTGCATTCATTTCAGTGCAAGAGGCCTAACAGGTAAGGCAGATGAACTCAGGGCATGGTTGGGAGCATGGGACTGGGAGATCAGCGCAATTACAGAGAAGTGACTCAGGGATGGACAGAACGGGCAGCTTAAATGTTCCCACTAGATGCTATAGAAGGATTGAAAGGGGAGCAAGAGAGGATGGCAGAGGTGTTTTTGATTTGGGATAACCTGACGGCTGTACTTAGGGAGGATATTCCTGGGAATACATCCAGGGAAGTTATTTGGGGGTGGAGCTGAGAAATAACAAAGAGATGATCACCTGATTAGGATTATACTATTGACCTCCCCAATGATCAGTGGGAAATTGAGAAACAAATTTGTAAGGAGATCTCAATTATCTGTAAGAATAATGGGGTGGTAATGGTAGGGGATGTTGACTTTGCAAACATAGACTGGGCCTGTCATTTTGTTAAGGGCTTGGTTGTAAAATAATTTGTTGTGTGTATAAGAAAATTTTCTGATTCAGTTTGTGGATATATCTACTAGAGAAGGAGCAAAATATCACCTACTCTTGGGAGATATGGGCGATATGGTTAGTAAGTTTGCAGATGATACCAAAATTGAAAGTGTAGTGGACAATGAAGGAGGTTACCCCAGAGTACAATGGGATCTTGATCAAATGGGCCAATGGACTGAGGAGTGGTAGATGGAGTTCAATTTAGGTAAATGTGAGATACTACATTTTGGAAAGGCAAATCAGGACAGGACTTATAATCTCAATATAAGGGAAAGTTGCTGAACAAAGAAACTTTGCAGCGCCGGTTCATTGTTCCTTGGAAGTCTCAGATAGATAGGATAGTGAAGAAGGCATTTGGTATGCGTACCTTTCCTGCAGAAGATGACGTTCCTCCTGCTTGATGTCTTCATCTCCCTCCTCAGGAGACTGCTCCTGCTCTCCCAAATCATCAGCCTCCATCATAGAATCGTACAGCACTGAAACAGACCTTTTGGTCCGGCTCACCCACCTTGATCAGACATCCCAATCTGACCTAATCCCATTTGCCAGCAGTAGGCCCAGATCCCTGTAAACCCTTCCTATGCATATTACCATCCAAGTGCCTTTTAAATTTTGTGATTTTACCTGCCTCCACCACATATCCCCTCTTTGTCTCCTCCAGTTGTTCAGGGCACAGAATACAAGAACTACATAGCAATTTCTGTCATACAGTCTGTATTGTCAACCCCTCACCCACCCCCACCCCCAACCCCCGCCAACCCCAAGGCTGAACCAAGCTTCAGGCACTCATCTTCAGGCCTACCCTCTGATCCAACATGGTGCTGGTCGAAGCATGGTTGCATTTTTTTCTCGTTTGGCCTCAGGTGGTGGTTATGCAATGGCATCATCAGCTGCTTTTGCTGAGTTAATGTCTCCCAATAACCACCCATCTGTCCCCTCAATCGCAGTAGGAAGATGAGCATTCTCAACGATTTAGGCAACTCCCAGGGTACCTTCTGAGGTGTGTTACTGATGATCATCTGTGACCTTCACACTGTTGGACTGGATCCCTTCCTGTCAATGAACTCTGCTGCATTATAATAGGATATTTTCAACACATCCTGTGTACAATCCAAACCTGCCCTGTATCTGGGGAAGACAGCTCTGTTGCTAAAACCCACTGCCCAGGTTGCAGCACTGACCTCATCACGGGGAAATGAAATAAAATGGTGTGATCGGGCACAAATAGCATCAAAGGTAACGGCCTTGATACATTTGTGGGTAGATCCCACACAGCTCTCTAATTGCCTGAAAGTTCAACGTAGCTGTCACCTTAACAGTCACTCCATCATGTCGCAGCTCCCAGTCCAGCAGTTGACGTGGTACTGTGACAGTGTCCCAGCACGTCTTTAGCTTGTCCTGGCACTGTGCTTTCTGGAGTAAAGATGAAAGATGCTAGTCTTCCTGTACATCTCACACTTTCTGTAAGGATCATTAACAGGTGGCTTAGCAACTGCTGGATGTTGCTGTTATTCCTCGGCTTGCCGGTACATCTGTTCCTCCACCATTTCTCTGTGCTTTTGTTGTGTCACAGTAAAACTTCCATAACCCATCCTTTTACAGGATCTATCAGCCATGCTTGCACTGAACCTGGGTGGGAGCAGAATAATCTGAACATGTCCTTTTTTATTGTGAGCAGTCAGCATTCAGTTCACTCAAAAATGATGGGTTAACATTTTCCTCCATCTCGTCAGCCCTCCAGCAGCAGAGCGGTGGTATGCCAATACATGAGGTTGGACATTAGTCTGATGAAGGCAATGCGAAGTTATGTGACAAAGAGACAGCAGGCAATTGGAAGTCTTCATGAGTCCCGAGATTTTGGTCTTCCAGCCTCAAATTACCCAAGAAAAGCATTGATGCAAATAACAGCATGTTGTAGAACACTTATAGTTCACTGTGATAGGAGTCAATTCCGTGGTCCTGTTCAGCCTAAGAAATTTTGGATTATCTTTGTGAATTGTGACCCTCAAGTGCCACTTTCAATATTACCTGTGGTTACCTCTTTACAGAGAAGATTGTGATGAAGGCATAAAGACCAATAATATGGCCAAGGTTGCTCATGGCCAGGATTTGCAGCCCATGCAATTGGACACTGCTTGCATTTCACATGCATAATACTATAAATGCAAATGACATTAATCTATACTATGCAAATGCATTATTGATGCAATTGCCCCTTGAAGAGTCTCCCATCACTCAGAAGTAGAACCTGCAGGGTTGGGACAGAAAAGAAACTGATTCTGCCCATCCACTGGATAGAGATAGAGACTAGAAACCAAGAATTTCCAACATGAAAGTCAGACCAGTTGTTCAGGGACTCCCATTCATCACTTATTCCTCCAAGCGCAAGCCATTTGCCATTTGCAGTTTGCAGTTTGCATTGAGGAATTGTGTGAGCATAGCAGGAAACAGAAGTTCCACTTGGTACAGTGAGTCACTGGCCCAGCCTGGTCATCAAAGCTAACCCTAAGCCCCATCTTTCCTTCTATCTGTCACTCCATGGACAGCACATCACAACTGATCCTCCACATGTTCCCCATACACCATTTTGAATTGCAACTGCAACTCATATTCTTATCTCCTTAGCCTGTCCTTACAGTTTTGGCCTGTCCATCATCACGATGCATAAGGCCCTCATCAAGATTACAGTAACTGCAATGATGCTTGCGCCTATAGTATCCAATGTCCTGCCAGGTCCTATAGTCTTCCCTTCAATTCATATGTCAAATATTCCCCCTTCACCATCTTTGTCTCCACTGCATCCCAGGTTGCTGTCTCCAATATACAGCACTGAATTTCCCCACTTCCCGATACAACAGTGTCCTCTGATAACAACCTTGACCTCCATTCTGCTCACTCTTAGGACTGACTGTGGCCTCCTGGTCAACAACTTGGTTCCATTTGATGACTGGTGTCACTGTCCATGGAGCTCACCCTAAGATGTTGGCACTGGGGTTTCAAGATAAAGGCTTGGAGGAGCAAATAATGGACAGGAGCCATTGGGCAACTGCCCTGACTTTCTTGTAGGAATTCTTGGTATTAAGTCTCTACTCAACGGATGAGTGAAAGGGAAACTTAGTGAGGCAAAACTAATTAATAATGTGATGCTAATATTTTTCAGGAGAAAAGCTTGGGAGAAAATAAAAATGCAGCAATTTTAAAGCATTTCAACGATCTTTAAATGTTTGAAATATTTATTTCTACAAAAATTGGAGATTGTTCTGAAACACTGAAACGTTAATTTATAGTATTAAAGAAAATAATTGAAAAGGAAAGTATGAAGATAGAAGTTAAACATTCTTGCTTAAGCAAAGCTTATTAATAATAAAGCATTATTTCTATGCCCGAAACGTCGATTCTCCTGTTCCCTGGATGCTGCCTGACCTGCTGCGCTTTTCCAGCAACACATTTTCAGCACAATTTAAAACACCGATCAAAGAAATCAGCTGCATCTACAAAATAATACAAATAATCCTGTGACAGCTTTAAGTAAATCATTTAAATAAAAGAAACAACAATAGTTAAATACAACAATGCAGAAAGATATTATTCCTCCAAGAAAATTTAAAATCACAAATCCTTCAGAGAGTGAGTTAAATTGGAATATAGGGAAGAGATAATTCATGTGATACAGGATTGCTTCAGTAGTCTAGAAAAAGCCCAAAGGTGGATATTTGAGCACATTTCTTTTTTCTGTGAGTTGTCATATGGAAAAACAATTACAGGATTGTGATGACATTTGACCCAGAACCAATGCAATAAAGAACATTTATAATTTCATTAAAATGTTTGTGAAATCTGTAATAATTTAAAATGTTTAAAATTGACTGACAAGAGTTTGTATCAATTGTAAAAGAATCAATTGCAACCTTCTTGAGTAAGAAGAAATACTGGTTCATATGATCTGGTGACCCTTGACCTGGAGGCAATATCAATAGGGAGGAATGTAATATAAGGGAGACATATGACCGGGCACAGGGAAGACAGACAAATAAGGTACTGCTGTAATTATCAAAGAAGAGCTGCAACAGAGAGGCACATTTATAAGATATTGTGCATGTATTACCCAGTAGTACAGCACAGATTGTCAATTGGACAGTTTTACTGCTGCCACTTCAGTTTTGCCAGTGCTGACCACTTACATCCAAGGGGTCAGATAAATAAGCCTCTAAATTAACTGTAGTCAAATGCTGTACACTAAAGAATAGAATCCCATTTGCTTCATTAAAGCAGTTAAGTTCAGATGAGCTGTATGACAGGTAGTTTGTGGAGATAGAGAAGGATTGACAGTGTCCAAGCAGCCTTTACATGGGCCAAGAACTCAGTGTGTCACAGAAGCAGAAAAACTCAGGTCTCTGCAAATGGATAGGAAGTCTCTCAGGGAATAGACCAAACTTCTGCAAATGGTACTTAACCCAGGTAGATGGATAAATTTTACTTATGGTTACATATTCTGTTCCTAAAAATCAATAGATTTTACGATATAATGAGATTGAGTGAACACAGATGAATGAAACACACAACACATGCAAAATATGTACTTAAAAATACTCTTGAAAAAATAATAATTTGATGATAAGGAACACAAGCATGCTCCAGTTCAATGCTCATTATATTGGCAAATTCAAACCCTATAAATCCAAATGCTCCCACCCTGACTATGTGGCCTTGTAAACATTTCTGATTCAACTGATTGTACCAAGTACAACTCCATACAAAGAGAAGTAATTAGAATCAAACTTCAGCTGATTAGCTGGATTTGTTACTTATCAGTCTTTTTTTCCTTTGTGCAGTGAGGATCAAATTAATTCCTGACTTCTGTATTTTATCAATAATTTTCCACATGTCCCCAACCCCCCGATACCTTCCTCGATCTGCAGACTTATCCTTACCCCTTTAAGAATATCTCCTGTATTTCTGATGTCTATGTAATCCTTTTGATGTTCATTCCCAAAGCTTCATACACCTCAAAGGAAGTAAGTTCTACAATCTTATTGGTGATGTTAGATTACTTTGGACATTCTACCTTTCCTTACTTTCCTCAACTAGTCACCATTCTGCTCCCTAGTTGTACCTCAGTGGGATGACAACCATTTCAAATTCTGTCTAGAAACATCTCGAGTGCCCAGGTATGTTAATTACCTCCAAACTATATTCAAGGTTCAAATTGTGAGCTGAAGTAATTTAAATTGGAGACACTTCCTAAAATCATGTCGATCTAACATTGACAATTGTGAATCAACAAAATTTCTAACACATTAAACCAGGACCAGCCTCTTCTGTGTCATGCTCTCTGCTTAAAGTTGTTACTCTAATTCATTCTTTCTCAAAGCCTCAAAACAATGGAATTCCTTATCTGTTTCAGTTTGATCCTCAAGCATGCAGACTTACAAATATTAGTCTTTTGATTGAAGAATCTTCTTTCCTATTATTTTCCATATAATTTGTATATCCATTCCCACTTCTTTATTTATTTTTTTTCTTTTTTTTCTTTCAGTGACAAGAAGTGCCCTTCACATCAAAGGGCAGTGACATTCCTGTTTATTTTCTTTTTTTTCTTTTACCCCACACTACCGCCTAACTGCGGTCGTGCTTATTTTTTCCCCAGCACCCATGGTGTGTGTGTGCAGGTGTGAGAATCCCCTGTTTATTTTTTTAAAAAATTTAACCCCCACACTACCACCTAAGTGCGGTAGTGCTTATTTTTTCCCCAGCACCCATGGTGTGTATGTGCAGGTGTGAGACACAGTGAAAGACACAAAGTGCAAGAATCTTTATTCAATTTCCACCACCAGGAAGCTAGGAAAACACCCGGGTGGCCAGTGACAAACACTGCCCTTCACATCAAAGGGGAGGGTAGGGACTAAATCAAAATAGAGTTGGAGGGGGAAATAATGCACTCCACTCCCTGCGGCGACAACCTCTCCCTGAACAACTCCGGGTTGTCGGTGGACACCGCGTGCTCCTTCTGCAAGGACACCCGGACCCTAACGTAACCGCGGAAGAGGGGCAGGCAGTCAGCCCTAACGACCCCCTCCACGGCCCGCTGCCTCGACCTGTTGATGGCCAGTTTGGCCAGGCCCAGGAGCAGACCCACGAGGAGGTCTTCAGACCTGCCCTCCCTCCTCCGTACCGGGTGCCCAAAGATCAGGAGCGTGGGACTGAAGTGCAACCAAAAGCAGAGGAGGAGGTTTTTCAGAAAATCAAAAAGAGATTGCAAAAGCCCACACACAATATACACATGGTCCACGGACTCCACAGCGCCACAGAACAAGCAGTTGGGCTGGGAGTCCGTGAACCACCGCAACCTGTGGTTGCTGGGGACTGCTGCGTGCAGCACCCTCCACCCCAGATCCCCGAGGGAAAGGGGGAGGACGCCCGCGTAGAGAGCTCTCCACTGGGGATCCCCGCCGCCCGGTGGCAAATGGGCACGCCAAGGCGTGTCCGGATGGTGGATGAGGGAGAAGAGGTGGACGGTGTGCAGCAGCAGTCGGTACAGGGCCCTTCTTTTCACATCCTTGAACGAGACAAAATTAAAATTCCGGAGTCGGCTCAGGTTGTGGTTCCCACTTCTTTACAGATGCACAAATGATCTTGATCCTTAATGCCCAAAAACTACCCTGTTCCCATACGCCGCGTGCTCCTTCTCCAAGGACACCCGGGCTCTAGCGTAACCGCGGAAGAGGGGCAGGCAGTCGGCCCTAACGACCCCCTCCGCGGCCCGCTGCCTGGACCTGTTGATGGCCAGTTTGGCCAGGCCCAGGAGCAGACCCACGAGGAGGTCTTCAGACCTGCCCTCCTTCCTCCGTACCGGGTGCCCAAAGATCAGGAGCGTGGGACTGAAGTGCAACCAAAAGCAGAGGATGAGGTTTTTCAGAAAATCAAAAAGGGACTGCAAAAGCCCACACCCAATATACACATGGTCCACGGACTCCACAGTGCCACAGAACAAGCAGTTGGGCTGGGAGTCCGTGAACCACCGCAACCTGCGGTTGCTGGGGACTGCTGCGTGCAGCACCCTCCACCCCAGATCCCCGAGAGAAAGGTGGAGGACACCCGCGTAGAGAGCCCTCCACTGGGGATCCCCGCCGCCCGGTGGCAAATGGGCACGCCAAGGCATGTCCGGATGGTGGATGAGGGAGAAGAGATGGACGGTATGCAGCAGCAGTCTATACAAGGCCCTTCTTTTTACATCCTTGAACGAGACAAAATTAAAATTCCGGAGTCGGCTCAGGTTGTGGTTCCCACTTCTTTACAGATGCACAAATGATCTTGATCCTTAATGCCCAAAAACTACCCTGTTCCCATTTGGTTGAAAGGTTAACAAAAGTAATTGGCTAAAGAAATAACTGTGACATGAGCTAAATGGTTTAGAGCAGCAAGTGATTGGGAAGCTGGAATTAGCTGCCTGAGAGTATGGCAGAGGTAGGTTCAATTCACTTTTGGACTGGTCCAATTATCAACATTTTCTGATGAAAATAATAGACAATTTATATTTTATTTTGGTTTAATTAATTCCACTGAATGCAAGAAAGGCACTTAAAATGGCCAATCATATGTTGCTAAGGTTTAAAAAGCCCATCCTCCACTTGTGATTGCTAAATAATCTGTAACTAACATTTCAAAAGTAAGTACTACAAAGAATGCTATTTAGACTCCTAACAATGGTTAATTTTGTTGTTGACAGGAAGAAAGCAGTAAATTTCACTAGAAATGTACAATTTTGATAAACAGAATGAGCCACATGCAAACATTAATGGGTAGTAGATAGCTTTGTTGGAGAATTGTTCTAAGTGAATTCTGGAAACAAAATCATAGGTTTGCAGCAATTACATTGTGTTGACATGTACCTCTACAAAGTTATTCTGCTCTAGCAGGAACAGTAATCTCTTTGATTTTGTTATACTGCAGTTCCCCAACTACTGGAGTGAACATGCTTTAGGCAACTACAATATTTTAAACAAATTACATGATAATTCTGAGCACAAAAGAGAAATTCTTGCAATAGCTGCTCACTGCCATTTCTCTCTAGATTTGATGTATTATGACTAATCATATAGCATAGAGATATGGAACATTTTCCTCGCTATAGTAGTGCAGGCTGTTGCGAAGTGCTTCAGAATAGATGTTGCATTTTCAGAGAAAAAGAGAGAAGTCAAATGTCATAGTATTTGTGAAGAGTGTAGCCAATGATGAAGAAACAGTGTGAAATAAATCACTTTATTTCCACTAAGACTAGTCATATAACTTATCACTGAATCACACAATGGTTAGAGCACAGGAGGTGGCTACTTAGTCTGACGTATCTGTGTTGGGGAGCTATTCACCCCCTGCCATGCCCAGCCTTTGCCATGTAGCCTTTCACTTACTGTCCTTTCAGAGACCAATCCCATTTCGTCTTGAATGCTTGAATTGAATGCACTCTGCCCTACTCTGAGGCCACTCATTCCAGCTCCTGACCAATTGCTGCATGAAACCATTTTTGCTCATATCACTCTCATTTCTTCAGCCAATTACTTTCAATCTGTCCTTAACATTTGCATCAATGGGAATGGGATAGATCTTGGAGTTTAAGGATGAAGAACATTGTGCATCTGTAAAGAAGCAGGAGTCGCTATACAACCTAAGTTAGTTGCTTGTTCGTTTGTGTGTGCATATAAACCGTGCAATGAGTCTCATTTCTTTACTCAGCGAGTCGTGAGTTCATGGAATGCCCTGCCAGTAGCAGTGGTGGACTCTCCCTCTTTATGGGCATTTAAACGGGCATTGGATAGGCATATGGAGGATAGTGGGCTAGTGTAGGTTAGGTGGGCTTGGATCGGCGCAACATCGAGGGCCAAAGGGCCTGTACTGAGCTGTATTTTTCTATGTTCTATGTACAGTATGGATGCCGCATAAGTGGCATATAAATGAATTTAGAATCACTCATACCACATTATTAAATTTCTGGAGCCGTGTGTCGTGTCCGGGCAATTTCCTCTTGAATTGCGTTAGCTGCCCCTACTTTACCATACCGGTAAACGATACCACCTTCCTCCCCACCTTCATTACAAAAATCTCTACTGCCTTTCCTTAACCTGAGCCCCCCCTCTCCCTGCTATGTCCCTGAGACGTTTTCTGTATTGACTTTTCACAATTCCATTGGAAGTAAGGTGAGCGCAGACTCCATGTACATCTCCACGTAAATCGCATCTGATCATTGCCCAAGTGCGAACCCTGAGGTTATGGTTTTAGTGCCTGCAATCACGTTCGAGCCATGATAATCATCGATTAGCCCAAACCCTGGAAAATTCATGGACGAAAACAGGCGTGTCATATTACCCACTTAATACTTGTTTCGCTCTTTAACCAATATAATACCAAAAAGGTTCAAAGATAAGAAAAAACAATTCACATTATTCTTGAACTTTCTTCTCCCAATGTAGTTCCTCCTGGGCAAGATCAGAGTATAATCAAAAGATACATATTCTAAGCTGCTTCAGCTAAAAGCATTGGTCTTAGTAGTGAGATTTAAGGCCTTTAAATTGGTTTGCCTGTTATTCGATTAATCAGTCATTACAGCACCATGTGCTGCATCTGCTGTTGTCTATGTGGTTTGCCTTCAGGGCAAGTGGAAGTGCTTGTGATAATTACAGTCCAATCAGTGATGAACATCAGAATGAAACTCTGACATTTTCACTTTAAAGAGCTCACTGGCTCTGCAGACAACCAATTTTATTTATTTTTGTTTCTGAGAAGGGATGGCAGAACTTATCTGATTATCTGCCTATAAATGATGGACAAGGGATCTGTTATATGTAATGAGATGTGTGCAAGTGTCTGACTTGGCCTCTGCTCTTCTTTTCCAGTTTTGTCACTGGCTTTGTTGGAATTGTTGTACCCTATTGGGGTGTGGAGCCACAGAAACTGGTTCTTCTCTGGTCATAATAGCATGGCTCACCATCACCCGTAAGGCTGTGGACTTGAAGCTCATTTTATAGAGGCTTGAGCACAAAACGTTATGGCTGACGAGTCTAAGTGCTGTTTGTCAGAGATGTCAACTCTCAAATGAGAAATTAAACTGAGGTCTCATCTTTCCTCTCATAAAGTCAGAGTCACACAGCACGGAAACCGACCTTTCACTCTTACCAGTCCATGCCGAGCATAATCCCGAACTAAACTAGTCCTACCTGCTGGCACTCGGCCCATGTCCCTCCATACATTTCTTATTCATGTACTTACTGTTAAATATTGTAACTGTACCTGCAACCACCACATCCTCTGGAAGTTCATTCCACACAGAACCACTCTCTGTATAAAAAAACCTTTCCCCTCATGTCCTCCTTAAATCTCTCTCCTCTTGCCTTAAAAATATGCTCCCCTAGCCTTGAGATCCACCACCCGAGGGAAAAGACACCTGCTGTTCACCTTATTTGTACCCCTCGTTTTAACAGATCCCAGGTTGCTCCTTCGAAGTAGAACAAGAAAGATTCCCCCTCACCCTGTGTCTCGGAATGTAATCACTCAGCCGTTATCTGCTTGGTCCTTATCACACGGTTGTTTGTGAGAGGCATAATTGGGCATAACTTGGCTGCCATGTTTCCCAAATCAAAACTGTAAGCTTTTGTGATAGCATCTGGCACCACTGTGTGTGGAATCAGGGCCAGTTGATTGGCTAGAAGGTGGCAAGGGCTCATTGGTGGGGAAGGGAGGAGAAAGGAATTAGGACTTGGTGAGAGCAACAATGGTGATTTAGCGCCCAGTTCTGGCAGGGACTTGCCAGGCACCACTTCTCATTTGGTTTCCAATGTATTTTGGGAGTTGGACGTGGGCAAGATTGCAAAATCAGACTCCAATAGTGTGACATCATTGCACAGGCCAGGAGCTATCCTCTGCTCCAGGGTGTTGTGCAAAAGCAGGGCGATGTGACCCATGGGTGTGATATGAGAACAAACTCGTGTGACCAGGCTTGAGGAAAATTGCAAAGCAGTTGCAAAAAGAATTTTACAGGTCATGCAATTTGAACCAGAAGATGACATAAGAAAACTCAATATGTCCCAGCAGTAAAACAAATTCTGGGTTACAGGAAAGTTGAAACTCCAAGAAATCTTTCAAAGTTAGCACCTCAACTATCATTGTAACATACATTTGGTTTTGTTCTTGGTTAAGTCCTTATGATTTTGTAAATATGATATTTATAATTGTAGAAGAGAATGAAATACTATCTGTACAGTACATAAGCTATTTGTTAAAATGTTTACATTAAGAGCTTACAGCATTTCAAGAATATTTCACAATAGTAAACCATCTTTTTTTTTCATGTGAGTAAGTGTGGTAATGTCCAGTGCCATTGTGTGTGTGTAGAGTAAGTATTTTTACAGGCAGTGAAGAAGACTGCAATTCCACCAGGGGCAGAAACAATGGTCACATGTTCCAGTCCCTGTCCCAGGGATTGAGGGAAACTTCCTGGGCAGTAGTTGGAAATAATTTCCCATCAAGGCCTGCATACTTGAGGGATTGAGTGTTCAGATCCAGCAGTGAAACAATGGAGCTTAAAGCAATCCTGTAGCCAAAGTGTAGTATGAGCTGAGTTCACATGGACCATGTCATGCACAAAAGCTGACCCACGTCACGTGGTTTAAGTGAAGTAGTGACGTAGTTTAATCAAAAACAAAGTGGAACACCACGGCTGAATTTGGGAGTGGGGATATAGAAAAAGAATGTTACTGCCGCTGTTTGTTATTTATCCAAAACTGGCTGCACGATAGGCTATGATTGAAGGTTTGAATAAAGATGTTTCTGGTAGATCTACATCCTCAAGACTATTTTGTGCAGAAGTGAGGAGATTCTGAAGAAATACCCATTTCAATCATGATCCTGTCTATGGAAAGGTTGAGAATTAGTGACTAAATCCTGAAAGATAAGGGACTGGAAATTAAAGCTGGAATCCAAAGTGCCGAGTTTGGAGGAACCTTGTGGCTGAAATGAGTGAAATGTCCAGTAAATCAGAGCAATCTATCTTTGTTACCTGCTATTTTATGTTTGGTACATTGTTTATATTGAATCCAATTTGCCTTTAATTCAGGGGTTTAATTTACATTGATTTTGGTTTGATTGTTAAAGTAACAGTTATAAAAGTGAAATTTAGCCTATTTGTTTTCTTGCTGTTATTTGAGTAAACTTTGTTCTACCCTTGTTGGTCTCCATTACGATCATAACTTTGAAAGTACTTCATTAGCAATAAAGTGCTCTGTGAATCCTGAGGTTGCGAAAAGTGCTATATACATTCAATCTTCCACTTCTTTTGCACAGCCCCCTCCACAAAGTCTCTGCCAATTGGTCATACTTCCTGTGTGAATTTGAGAGGTGAGCTTCAGCAAGCTATTAGAGTCCAAGTTCAATCATATCCTTATTTAATGTCCTCACTGCACAGACCAATGGAAACACTTGTTAAATTAATAAGTGTTCTCTACCCTCGGGCTGAAAACCTATTGCACAGGCTGTGAGATGAAAACAAGACCTTCCTGGGCCATTTGTTGACTGCAATGCACAGCCAAACCATCCTCAGGAAACACAGCCATTTGAGAGCAGAGCATTGCATGGTCACGTGTATGTGCCTGAAGGTTATTTCTAATTTACTTGACATTATATTTTTGTGCCTTTCCTTTTATAGATTTAACTGCGCTTCTTTCATGCTATGCACCATCGAGCCAGCAGGTAGCCAACCCACTCCTGTGCCTCTGACAACACAGCTTTGTAAGACTTGCATGACAGACCAGTCTTGTGAAGAAACAACTAACCTCCTACTGGCTTTTGCCACTTTAACAAGCTGTACCAGAGGACAGGAATTCAAAGCATAGTGAATCATCAGCATGATCATACATCTTCAGAATTAGCACCATTTTAAAGAAGCATGCAACTTGATTTGAGATGCCATTCTTGACCATTCAACTTACTAACAATTACAGGTAAAGTTAATTATGACTCACTAAACCCACAAAATATTAAGTAAGTCAGACTGAAATACATACTTACACTTATCGGAAATGTAAAAGTAATTTACAGTGTACAAAATACTGAAGCCGATCATAATAAAGTGCTGAAGGTGCAGTTGACTGGGCCTAGGTGAGTTGTTGCAATGCATCTTCTACTCAATGCATACTGTATTGTGCATCTGTAGTGAAGCGAGTGAATGTTGAGAGTTGTTGGCTGCTTTGACTTGGATGGTGTTGAGCTTCTTGACTGTTGTTGCAGCTACAGCCATCCAGGGAATCATCTCATCTCACTCCTGACCTGTGCCTTGTAGATGGTGGACATATTTTAGAAAGATGAGAGCTGAGATCAATATAGGGAACCTTCTGTGGACTGCCACCAATGTTGATTTATCTGTTCTTAGAAGAGGGGACCAAAACTATTCTAGGTGTTGTCTAACTACTGCCTTATATGGTTTTAACAAAACTTCTCTATCTTCCATTCTCTTTGAAACAAAAGCCAACAACCTATTTTCCTTCCCAAATACCTGAACTTGGATACTCTCATTTCTTGTAATCCATATATGCTGGTAGTACATTCACTTCCATCATCCAAATCATTAACATACATTGTAAATAATTGTAATCCCAGCACTGATCCCTGTGGCACTCCATTAGATAAAGGTTGCAATCCTGAAATGCTCCCTTTATCTTAATCCTCTAAATTCTATTACTTAGGCAATCCTCTATCCATACCAATCTACTAATCCCAATATCATCAGCTCTTACCTTATTAAATTATATATACTGGATCTCCTTTATCTGCCCTGTTTGTTACATCCTCAATGAAATTTGTCAATCAAAGCTTCCCCTTCATGAAACAGGGGTGTTACATTAGCCATTTTCCAGACTTCTGGGACCTTTCCTGACTTCAGTGATTCCTGAAAGATCACCACCAATGCCTCCACAATCTCTTCAATTATCTCCTTCAGAACTCTGTGATGAATCAATCTAGTCCAGGTTATTTATCCACCTTCAGACCTTTCACCTTCAACAGCACCTTTTCCTTAGTGATGGCCACTACACTACCACTACCCCCTGACTCTCTGGTATGCTGCTAGAGTCTTCTATTGTGAAAACTGATGCAAAATACCAATTCAGATCCTCCACCATTTATTTTGTTCCCCATGGTTTCTTTGTGAACCTCCTTTTCCAGTGGTCTGATGTCCATTCTTTCCAGTGGTCCACTCGCCCCTGCCTTAACTTTTAGATATCTAAAAAAACTCTTCCAATCTTCTTTTATATTACTAGCTAGCTTACTCTTATATTGCATCTTCTCCCTCCTTATTGATATTTTAAGTGTCCTCTGCTGGTTTTTAATGGCTTCCCAATCCTCTGTCTTCCTACTAATGTTCACCAAACTGTGTGTTTTTTCTTTTATTTTTGCGCTATTGCTGACTTCCCATGTCAGTGATGGCTGCCTTGTCCTCCCCTGAGTATGTAGTATGTTACTTCTTCCTTGGGATGAATTTCTGTGGTGCTTCCTGAATTATCCCCAGAAATTCCTGTCATTGCTGCTCCACTGTTTTTCCAGCTAGGCTCCCCTTCCAATCAACTCTGGCCAGCTCCTCCCTCATGTCCTTGTTACCTTAACTCAATTGTACTACAGTTACATCTGTAATATCCAGCATCTCCTTCTGAAACTGCAGGGTGAATAGTATAATGTTATGGGTTACTGTCCCCTGGGAATTCCTTCACATTAAGCCCCCCTAATGAAGTTTCCCTTGTTAGACATCACCAAATCCAGAATTGCCTGTTTCCTAGTGTGCTCTACCACAAGCTGCTCCAAAACAAAACATCTTGTAGACATTCCTTTTAGAATCATAGTGATAGATATGTACAACTCCGTCCAACTCATCCATGCCAAACAGATATCCTAAATTAATCTAGTCCCAGTTTCCATCAGTTGGCTCATATCCCTGTACACCCTTATATTCATATGTCTTTTAACTATTGTAATTGTACCAGCCTCCACCACTTCCTCTGGCAGCTCATTCCATACACGCACCACCCTTTGCGTGAAAAAGCTGACCCATAGGTCCCTTTTAAATCTTTCCCCTCTCACTCTAACCCTCTAGTTCTGGACTCCCCCACCCCTGGGGAAAAGACCTTGTCTGTTTACCCTCTCCATGTCCCTCATGATTTTATAAACATCGATCAGGTCACCTCTCAGCCTCCCTGACATCTGCTACCAAACTGATTTTCCCAGTCTACCTGCATGTTGAAGACCCCCATGCTTATTGTAATAATGCCTTTCCAAAATGTCTTTTCCATCTCCTGATTTATTTTCTTCCCCACATCCTGACTACTGCTAGGAGGCCTGTACACAACTTTTGTCTTTTCCCCTTTGCGGTTCCTCATCTCTATCCAAACAGATTCTATGCCTTCCATACTGTATCACTACTTGCTATTGATTTAATGTCATTTCTTACTGCAAGGCAACCCATCCCCCACCTGTCCTTTCAATGGGCCAGGTATCCCTGGATATTTGATTCCCCACTCGGATCCCCTTGCAGCCATGTCTCTGATATACCCACAACATCGTACCTGCCAATTTCAATCTGTGCAACAGGCTGATTTACCTTGTTTCATAGACTGTGTGCATTTAAATCCAACACCCTCGGATGAGTGCTCCCCTTTTCATAGTTGTCTCCTTATCCGCTGTGCCTGGAGTTAGATTCCTGATCATTTCCATACTCTCTGTCCTGTTTCTTGTTCTGAAAATTTTAATACCTCTGCTGACCTTCCCCCTCTTTAACCTTTTCAATAGCTTTCCATGCCACTCAATCAATGTCCCATTATTTAGTTCAAAGCTATGGTTATGTGATTTGCCAGGACTCATGTCACAGCATGAGTCAGGACGGTGTAATGCATTTACTGATTAAACAAAGGAGACTGCAAAAGTGAAAGTCTACAAGCAAAAACAATGAAAGGTGGACCTCCTGCTTCAAAAATCCATTGTAAGCAAAATTGACCAGGAAAGAGCTTAAAAATAGTAATGACAGTGTCATAGAATCATAAAGATGTACAGCACGAAAACTGATCCTTTGGTCCAACTCATCCTTGCTGACCAGATATCCAAAATTATTCTGGTCCCATTTACCAGCATTTGGCCCATATCCCTCTCAACCCTTCCTACTCATCTACCCATTCAGATGCCATTTCAATGATGTAATTGTATCAGCCTCCACTACATTCTCATTTTGAATCTAAGCCTATCTATTGCTGACTACGACTTAATGCCAGCACTGGAGATGTACCTCAACAACACAGAGTGGGGTGTTTCAAAGAGGCTGCTCAGGATTGACAATAACATGCACATCCCATAAATTATTATAAGTATAAATCCATACATCACTGAGATAAAGTGTATACATCTGGATATCGAAATCATTAAAAAAAACTTCCATTTAAAAAGCATCACATGCAAATCTTGCCTTTCCCAAATCACATTCCATGAATTGTTTTAGAAATGGTAAAGTCTATATCATTTTTATTTTTCTGTATTTTTGATTGTGGACTGAAACGCAAGAAGGACTGTTTTAAAACCCAAGGTTCATGAAAAGAATTACTGTGCTTTTTAAAAGCAAGTTATCTGTCACTCATTGAAAGTGCAGTTTTACACTGCTGTTGTTCAAGCAGTGGGGGAGTTTCCAACAGACAAGCTTGAGTTAGGAGACATTAGAAGGCAGATTCAGCTGGCAACAAGTAGCTAGTTGGTCTGTGGAGTGATGACTAGTCATCAATAACAAAGGCCTTCTACCTGCCAACTTTTGTGTGATTGATTTGCAGCTTGTGGTTAGAAATGTTTAATCAGAAGCCATCGGACCTCTGAAAAAGGAGTTGACTTTCTACTGCAGTGTAAAGAACTCGAGCACTTTCTTTTCCCTCCTCAGTTCTGTAAGCTGTGATTTCTAAGTAATAAGTCAGTGTTTATCAATTTGAACTAATTGCATCATGCCTCCTGAAAAAATGGAGGAAGTGAGGACTGCAGATGCTGGGGATCAGAGTTGTGTGGTGCTGGAAAAGCACAGGTCAGGCAGCATCCAAGGAGCAGGAGACTCAAAGTTTTGGACATAAGCTCTTTAACCTCAGTGAGTCTCTCTCTCACACTGCAGGTCATCTCCTCTTCCCTGAAGCTCTTAGATTCCTGATGAAGGGCTTATGCCTGAAACTCTCGACTTTTGAAAAATATGTAAGTATTTGGGGAAGAAAGGTCAAAGAGAAGCAGTCCTGAAAAACCAAGAAGTATCATTTCATTGAATCTTGTGAACAGTGATCATTGAACCACCTTTCTAGTTTTTCCTCCCACCCATAGAACCCATATGTTTATATTTTGTGTCTGAATGTGGGTGTTAGGCAATGTTTTAGAAGGGGTTTAGAGTTTTAACAAGTTGTATATCAGCAATCCATAGTTATTTAACTGCATCTAAAATCTATTTATTTGTAATGAATAGTAATTCTTGTTAAGTACAGAATTCTGGTCCATACTTTGTGTCAACTTAAAGGCAAGTAAATCGAGGAATTTTCATGCCAGGTTCCCTGCTTCTTGGGAAACCTATTCGGCAGAGGTAAGTTTAAATTAGGCCTAGTCATAGAGTTCTACAGCGCAGAAACAGGCCCTTTGGCCCAAACTGGTCAATGCTGACCAAAATGTCCATCTACACTAACCCCATTTCTCTGCACTTGGCCCAAATCCTTCTAAACCTTTCTTATCTATGTATTTATCCAAATGGCCTTCTAAATGTTGTTATTGTTAACAACTTCTGCTGGCAGCTCATTTCATTTCCAATGCAATGGCTTGCGGCTGAATTAAATATGCTTATGAAGCTAATTCTCATATTTCCAAGATGGCGCATTTGCGCATGGAATGGAGTCATAAATGTTCCAAATTCCCATTTAAAGGTAGGAAAATGTTTTCTGCCAAAAGATCAGAAAGAACTTGCATTCATGTAGCAACCTTATCACCAGTCTTAGTATTGCCCAAAGTATTTTGTATCTGGTGGATTGCTTCTACAGTCCAGTTTTCAATGTAATGTAAACAAATACAGGAACAGCAGCCAATTCACCCATAATCAAAAATTTACACACAATGTTGAGACAAAAGATGATAGCCTATCTTTTTTTGAGTGTCAATTATTGGCCAGACACCAGAAAAAAAAATTCACCATATCTCTTGGAATAGTTTATTGAGGTCTTACCATCCATTTGAACAAACAGGTAGGAACTTCAGTTTAGCATCTTTTCCCCCTCTGACAGCATCCCCTCAGCACAGTATTGACTGGCAGACTCCACTCCAGACTGAAATAAGGTTCATAACCACTGCTTTTGACTTGGTGGGATGAGTTCAGAGCCAATTTATTAAATAATTGAATGAATTATAGTCCCATAGACTCCAGATATCAGGAAAATAAACAGATGTGTGGCACTAGTATCCAGGCTCATTCTTATTTCAGGGTTTAGATGACAGTTATAAACCATGCTCAGGTGACAAGATGATCACGCTCCTTTTATGAGATTACTGCCCTACAATCACATTCAAAGATCTATTGTCCCTGTTGAACTGAGATTTATTTAAATTGTCTAATTAGCTGTTTTGTTCTCCTATAGTTTTTAATTCCTGAATATTTGCTTGGCTTCACTTGAAGAACTGCTTTCCCTTTGATTTTATTGCTTTTAAATGAAAGTTTAATGTGGTCATACCCCGAGTTCACTTTTATTAAACAATTATTTGAATTTAAATCTTTTTTCAATAAAGTCACTTCCCTGGAACCACAATTTCAGATTTGGCCAGCCGATATGTTTCCTTTGTCCGACATGAATTTAGTTCAAGCATCGTCTACTGGTGAGCAAGCGGCCAGCAGGACAAGACTGCACAGTCATAGAGTTATACAACGTGGCAATAGACCCTTCGGTCCAACGAGTCCATGCCAAATATAATCCCAAAACTAGGCCCACCTTCTTGCTTCTAGCCGATGTCCCTCCAAACCCTTCCTATTCATGTACCTATCCAAATGTCTTTTAAACATTGTAATTGTACCCACATGCACAACTTCCTCAGGAAGTTTGTGTGTTGATAAATCAGGGATTTCATTCATATCTATCGCTTGGATTGGAAATGCAGATAATTTCAATTACTGTAGTAAAGACTCCTCCAAGGATGGGGCTAGAACACTAAGGTACCGTTGAAAAACATCAAACTGTTTTCATCTACATTCACATTTACAGTAACTACAGACATCACAGTCCATATTCCTCTTTGCAAAAATAGGCCTCACAATGTGTGTCTGTATACAGAGGGCCCCAAGTGTGTACATTTGCTCGACTGTGTACACGTGACCCTTAAAACACACAGCTCCCACAAGGTACACTGTATATACAACACGTCACATGCACTACATGGCCACTGTGTGCAATTACTATGTATTCACATGATGTAGAACATATATTGTCACAAGGAGACCTCTTACATAAAATATACAACTTGCAAGAGCCTGGGCGACGTGTACTTTTTTTCAATACAAATTGTATAGCAACAGAAATAGTCCCTTCAGCCCTTCAAGTCTGTTCTACAGTCATGGTTGATTGCTATCTTAATTCCAACTACCTGTCTTGGCTTATAATCTTTAAGAAACATAACCAACAATAGTCTTTCACTCTCTATTTTGAGATTTTTAACTGGCTCTACTTCAAGGGTAATAGAGTCCCGACAGTGTGGAAGCAAGCCATTTGACCCATCAAGTCCACACTGCCTCTCTGAAGAGCAACCCATCCAGACCCACCACCCTACTCCATCCCTGTAACCCTGCATTTCCTGTGGCTAATCCTCCCAGCCTGCACATCCCTGGATATTGTGAGCAATTTAGCATAGCCAAGCCACCAACCTGCACACCTTTGGACTGTGGGAGGAAACTGGAGGAAATCCATGCAGACACTGGGAAAATGTACATTCTCCACACAGACAGTCGCCCGAGGACGGAGTCAAACCCAGGTCCCTAGCACTGTGAGACATTAGTTCTAAACACTGAGCCACTCAGCCTTCCTGGGAGAAAAAGTTCCAGATTTTTGTTACATTGAGTTCTCCATTAGGTGTTATCAATCTGAGGAGCAATACAATATACACAGGAGTGGTTGGCAAATCTGCTTTATATCGCCAAGGAAAATCTATTCAATGGGGTGGCCACTCAAAGAAAACTGTCCCCTACAAATAGAACAGAAAGAAAGGGTGAGGAGTTGCTCCTCCAATTGTCTTATCAGGCTTGTTGCTGTTAGGCTTACTAGTAAGGTCAGAAGGCTGCTGGGAGGAGAGAGGGAGACCACAAGGAATGGTGACAGGGAGGCCATAAGGATAATCAATGGGGTGGAATAATGAGGAAGGCAAATTGGGGTTGGGCGAGGATGAGAAAGTTGAGAAAGAAATACAGGCATAACTGTGAGTCAGGAAATATTAAACTCACTGATTTAATGAATTACTTGTAAATGAATGTGATATTTTAGTTTAAGGTTGCACTTGTTCAGGAACTACTCTATGGGGCAAATTTGGTGGATTCTATTATGACAACAATGTGTCTGAGGTATGGTAAAAAGGGTAATACCTGCCTAGTTAAAATATTATAAATATGCAATGATAACATGTTTGCCATGTTACCAGTCTGAAAATAGTATGTTCAAGGTGATGGCTTTTTATGTGCAGAAATTTATGCTATTTATTTTGAAAAATAATTTGCAAACTTATGGTCTGTTGCCCTATGCCAACTTTAATAGAAAATGAATGCTTTCCTCATGTATTGTGACTTTAAGTTCAAAAGACTTGATAATTTTTGAGGATGTTGATGAATACCCCTAATTCTGCTTCTATGTGAATCTAAACATCCTTAAGTCAATACAAATGCAGAAGGTAATGTTATTACATTTATGCATCAACTAATGAGAATGAAAATGAGCCCTTAATAGCAACCCCTAAAAGTAAAAAATCCTCCAGCAGACCCTCCGATTAAAAATAATATTGTGCCCTACTGTGGAAGTGTATAGTTTGTCAAGTTGCCTTGCCTGTCACTGGTGCATATCAACAACATGTTGTCGTACCAACTGGCGCTAGATAGCATGTGTTCACAACAGCTACATTCTTTCACTTGCACTGTGAAGGTGGAATATGGCAGTCTCTGTATAAAGTTTCACTGTCTTGTTACAGGAGCAAGCAAAACAAGATGCTGCATTGTTCAGGGTAAAGCATGAGCTAGCATATCTAGAAAATTTTGTTGACCGATCAATATCAGCAGCAGGTGTCTCAGATGGCTTTTGCAGCAAAAAAATGGTATATCAGAATCTGTCACAAGTGGCTCAGCGATTGCTGAAATCCTGACTTGTCCTAATATCATTCTGGTTAGCCCGGGGAGCTAGAATGAATGGAGAGACATCCTCAGATTGCTTGTGAGGTTGAAGTGGGTCTGGAAGGCATCGCCCATATCAATGTAGTAATCAACATGAGAGTCATTTCGGTCAAGAAGGAATGAAGGTATCAATTGTTATATTAACATATAATAACCTACTCAGTTGAGAAGCCTGACAGTGAGTGTGTTTTTAAATACATTCGATATTCTTGCCTGTGGCTTATTTTCTACATATCAAAGCTGTCTACCTAATCTTTTTCTTAGCATGAGTCATAAATGTGCCAGCTGTCAAATATTTCCACTTCCCAGTATTGACAAGTAAGATGACAATTGTTTCCCAGTTAAGCAGTTTAACTTTAACAATTGCACTGTGCTTCATGAGTCAGTCACTTGGAGTAACTTTCCTTTTGTTTTGCAGCCTTAAGTTTACGAGTTTTATGTTTTCCTCATGAGTAAACAGCACAGGACAAAAGCTAACATCATCTTGTTGAAGAGAACACATTGGTACTTACAACGACTGTGGACGGTGCCAGGAACACACAACCTGTTGATAGTGATGGACTTTTAAAGATAATTGCTGGAACAATTTTTTTAAAATAATGCAAATTACCAATTTATTTACTCATCTGTTAACACACAAAACAACTTTTAAATTTGGTCTTAAAGGTCATTTCTAGGTATTTGAACTTTGTGGAAAATTCAAACTTCAGTTTCTATTGAAGTTGCAGATTGATATAGGTCGAGTAAGTAGGCAAAAAAAGACAGATGTAATATAAGATGGAAAACATGGAGATTTTCACTTTGCTTTTTAATTCTTCCTCCGAGTATTACTTAAACACAGAACGAGGTATAGAATTCTATGGTGCAGAAAATTTAGATATTCAGATGCATGAAAGGTTTCTAGGGAGTACAGCAAGTAATCATGGAACCTAGTGGATACTATCCTTTATTATGAGAGAAATTGAACATAAAAGTAAGGATATTATGCTTCAGTTATATTGGGCTTTATTCAAATGCTATATCCAGTTTTAGTCTCCTTATGTAAGGAAGGATATGAATGTATTGAAGGCTTTTCAAGGGATGGTTACTAGATAGATACCAGAAATGAATGAGAACAATGATTGTTCCATAACAAAGTTAAACATCATTACAAGAACATGCCAAATTATTAAAAATGTCCTCAAATGCAGAGAACTCATTAAAATAAGTCTGAATAGTATTGGGGTGCATTAGTTCCATCACAAAGCTCACCACAGCCACATTGCAGAACATCACATTGAGTCCTGTAATGTTTTGGATGCAAAATGATGTACCATAGTGTTGGGGCTACTTAACCCTGGAAGAGATCCTATTTAACTCTCTTGGAGCAAAGTATCCCCAGTCAAGTTAGAGGATGGAAAGGACTAATGAAGAATTCCCAGTCGATAGTGGTGGAATGTTAATAAGGCTTATTAATGATCCAATTTACATCTACTATCCCTGAGCCTCTTGCAAGTCCTGGTGGCTCAGGGATTAAATGGAAGCTGCATGCCTTTCTGGAGTATTCAGGAAGTCACCCTGTTAGGTTGTCAGCAACCTCCAAAGGGAAGCTCCCACTATCAGTCACTTGGTGTTCAGTCAAGGGCCCCAGCATTCGGAGGAGTGGTATTGCTGAATGACAGCCCTCTCCTGACCTCCAACATTCCTCTGCTCCCTTCTCCTGCACACCCTCTCCATTCTCACTCCCATCCCACTCTCTTGCACTTACCATTATTTTGGGATCTCTAGGTGATCGTGAGCCTTTGGCAACTGCTTTGCCCGCAGCTGCCATTGCTTTTGGTGGCAGTGGAGCAATGGAGATGTGTTGACTGGCAGGTGGGACTTGCATAAGCAGACTCTTCAATTCTGAGAACTGCCCAACAATGACCATTCAAGTGCCTGACAGGAATTGCATACCTATCGGGCAATCACCACGGAATAGATTGGGTGGATGCTCTCTGCTGGCACTCTAATGAATGGGTGAGACCTCTATCAGGCTAACTAAATCAAGCCTCTTAGCTCCTTTGACTTGCTTCCACCATTAAGTTACCCATTGTTACACATGTTAATATACCACTAGCTCACATTACGTAAAAACATTTTAAAGAAAGCAAATATATTAATAAAAGATGTTAGGTTAATTATAATTTTACAAAGCTATATTAGCAATGCCTGATCACTTGTGATTTTCTAAGAATTCTGCTAAGACCTCCTTTATAATGCATCCTAATACTTCCCCGCAACAGATGTTAGGCTACCTGACTTATACTGTAGTTTTATAATTGTTGTCTCCATCCTTTCTTGAATAAAATAGTTACATTGCTAATTTCTAAACTGCTTAACCTTTCCAAGGAAGGAAATTTGTAGGACTTCTCTATGATTGTAACCAACACATCTACTATCTTCTGGATTAGTGGTGCTGGAAGAGCACAGCAGTTCAGGCAGCATCCAAGGAGCTTCGAAATCGACGTTTCGGGCAAAAGCCTGAACTGCTGTGCTCTTCCAGCACCACTAATCCAGAATCTGGTTTCCAGCATCTGCAGTCATTGTTTTTACATCTACTATCTGTATTGTCACTTCTTTTAAGACCCTAGGATACATATCATTTGGTCCTGGAGACTTGTCAACTCTTAGGTTCATTAGTTTTTCTTGCAACTTTTCCATGCTGATGGTGGTTGTTTTAGATTCATCTCTCCATTTTACTTTTTATTCTCAAATATCTTTGGAAGCATTCTAATTCTTCTACTGTGAAGTCAGACCGAAAATATTTGTTCAAAACCTCTGCCATTCTTTGTTATCCAGTATCAATGCCCCAGACATACTCTCTAGAGGGCCAACATTAGCTTTATTACTCTTTTCCTATTCAAATACATGTAGAAACTCTTACAATCTCTTCCTATTTTATTCAAGAAAGGATGGAGTCAACAATTATAAAACTATATTACCAGCTAGCTTTCCCTTACACTGCTTTCTGCCTCTTCATTACCTTTTTAGTCATTCTTTGCTGGTTCTTAAAATCCATCTAATCCCCTGAGCTACCACTAATCTTTGCAGAACTGTGCAGTGTTTCTGTAAATTTAACTCATCCTTAAATTTCTTATGTAGCCACAGATGATGCAAGCTTCTCAAAGATCCTTTCTTTCTTACTGGATGTATCTTTGCTACATTATAAAGGATCTCCTTAAATGTCAGCCACTGCAATTCTAATCACCTACATTTTAATCTGGCTTCCTACTCCACTTTGGCCAGCTTTGCCTTTAGACACCTCATAGTTGAGAGGTTTATATTCAAAATGGGGTTGTTCCTCCCATGTTCTACTTGTGAGGCAAATGGCCACATTTTCCCTGGGCCAACCTCAGGCCAGTGATGGTGAGGATTTCTTGTTGATGAACCTTTTAGTGGTGACCTGTCATTAGCCACTACCCCTGAGTGGAAACAGTGAAGAAAAATGCCTTTGCAAAGAGCATCTGCTTGACATCACTTCCTACCATGGGGTCCTATGCCTGTGATTAATCTATAAGTAAATTTAGGGCATTTGTCCCGAGTACACATCAGTAGTCGGTACCTGAGGAGCTCATGGGAGGTGATCGGGCCGCATATTTCTGCCCAGCTGTGGACGTTCTCTGGGTCCAAGTGCTCAACAGAAGCAGACATCTCAACATTCGCATCTTGTAGCCACAAGCTCTCGGTACTAACACTGACTCGTATATGTTTACAACATTTGTTCCATTGTGGCTGCGTTGGTCAAAAAGATCTGGGTTAATCCCATTTTCCAGCTTTTGGCCCATATTCCAAGAGACTGCAGCCCCCGCAAGTGAATATCTAAATACTGCTTAAATGTTACCAAAGTTTCTGACTCAACCAACCTTTCAGGTAGTGAGTTCTAGACTCCCACCATTTTTGAAATGAAATAATTCTCCTTAAGTCCCCTCTTGACCTTTTACCTCTTACCTAATTCTATGGCCCTGGTTATTGACCCCTCTACTAATGGGGTACTGCTATACCAAATGCTGTTGGAAAGCCAATGATTTTGTTCAGGGGAGGAGATTGCGGTTGGTCCTGGAAGACAACCGCAAAACTCTCTGGACCCAGTTTTGGCTGCAATACCACAAACAAAAATGGACCCAGCAAACTAGCGGCATAGATGTGAGGCAATTTAATGTTTACGAATGCTTCAGAAGAGACTTACAACTTATTTGTGTTGGGAAGTTGGTGCCTTCCTATTTACCCCACCTACGTCCCCCATAATCCTATACATCTTTATCAGGTCCCCTCTCAACCTTTGCTTCTCCAGAGAAAACAACTCCAGCCTTTCTCATCTTTGATTGTAGCTCAGAACATTAATCCCAGGCTGCACATTGATTATTCTCTTCAGCCTCGTCTCTAATGCAGTCACATCCTTCCTACTATGTGGGCACCAGAACTGTACGCAATACTCTAGCTGTGGCCTCACCAGCATTTTACACAGTTCCAGCATAACACCCTTGAATTCTATGCTGCAGCTAATAGAGGCAAGTATGCCACGTGGCTTTTTAAACATCTTACCTACCTGCCTAGCTTTTTCAGATGTGTACATCAAGGTCCCTCTGATCTTCACTACTTCCCAGGATCCTATTATTCATTGTGTAATCCCTTAGTTTGTTAACCCTTTCCAAGTGGATAACCTCACACGTTTCTGGGTTGAATTCCATTTGCCACTGCCTGCCCACCTGAACAGCGGCAGCGTTCCCTCTAAGCAGTGTGGCAAGTGCAGAGCCATCTCTGATGTTCTGTGCATGGTAATTGACATCGGCATGCCCATCGGACCGTTAACCTCTGATTCCCGAAGTCACAGTCACACACAACCCTCGTGAGAAATTACAGAGAATGCTGCTGAGCAGCTATGTTCCCTTTCATTTCTCCAGCCGCTGCCTTGCACTGACACTCCCATCACCACAGCCCCAACCCCACCCCCACCACCTCCAAGGTCTGTGAGTGGCAGCAGCTGAGAAAAGTGGAAGTGACTGTGGCGGCATTCGATTAGTGCGTGTGGAATCTCCGAGCCGTTGAGCTGCCAAGCAACTTGGAGGAGACATCACTGAAGAGACTGCAGATATCAGACAGAAGGTGGTTGGTGGAGACTTTTTCTCCATTAGGAGGCCTGTGACCAGCACTGTTCCATAGGGATCAGTACTGGGTCCATTTTTGTTTTTGGTATTGCAGCCGAAACTGGGTCCAGACATGTTTGCGATTGTCTTCCAGGACTAACTGCAATCTCCTCCCCTGAACAAAATCATTGACTTTCCAACAGCATTTGGCACAGCAGCACCAGGAGCAAACCCGCGGCGTAGATGTGAGGCAATTTAATGTTTACGAATGCTTCAGAAGAGACTCACAATTTATTTGTGTTGGGAAGTTGGTCACTAAGAGAGTGTAAAAGGTGGCTAGTTCACATTTGAAAGCAATTTGGAATGATTCCAATGGTAAATGTGGTTTGATATGTTGCACTGTTCCCATGTGAGCACAGTGATGCCCAGCGCTACGCGGAAGATCGGGAGTAGTCCTCTTGATGAATAGGGAGAAGTGTTGCAGTTCTGTGGTCAAATGATTTCTTCTTGAGCAGTCTAAACAAAAAGGGGTTTCCTCCCTTCTTCATCCCATTTCCACCACAACATGTTCCTGCTCTTCAGCTACTTGCTGTACGACTGATCACACGGGCTAGCCCCTCATGAGGCATTTAGCAGACCACCATGGCACCTCTACTACCAGTTCTTCCAGAGCAGTCCAGCTGTCTGGGCAGTGGAAACATCAGAGCAACAATGTTCTCCTCTACCACATTCCACATGATAGGATGCATACAATGAAAGCTATGTTATCAACACGAGGGCTAAGTGCGAACTGGCTTCATCAACTCTATTGTCAGCAGATAGATATTGTGCCCAGTAGCACCTTTTGGATGCCATGGTGGCAGTGGCCAAAGTAGACTGGTATAGAATGAGGCATCATGCTAACAAAGACAGAAATTGCTGGAAAAACTCAGCAAGACTAGCAACTTCTGTGGAGAGAAAGCAGAGTCAACATTTCTGGCCCAGTGGCCCCTCTTCAGAGCTGAGGCATCAGGCCGACTGCTTGAATACCAGACATCGATTTGTATGATTTGCATCCTACTGTCACACACTAACTGGAAATGAAGGAAGCAGAGTCCTTTTTAGTTGCAAAGGATCACTAGACTGGAGATGGCAGGATAGTGAGAAAAGGAGATGTAAGTTTGACCGGGCCTGTATTTATGAGAGTTCAGAAGAATGAAAGGAGGTCTGATTGAAACAAGGGTGTTCCCCTTGCTTGGGGAGTCTAGACCCACAGAATCACAGTCTCAGGATATGGAGTAATCCACTTAGGACTGAGATGAGGAAATATTTCTTCACTCAGAGGGTGGTCAACCTGTGGAATTCTCTATCTCAGAAAGAAGTGGAGGCCAGGTCGCTGAGTATGTTTAAGAAAGAGAATGATAGATTTATTACATATTAAAGGCACCAAGGAGTATGGAGAGAAAACAGGAATATGGAGTGGAGATAGAGGCTCTGCCATGATCATATTGAACAGCAGAGCACTTATTTCTGCTCCTAGTTTCTATGTTTCTGTATTGGACAGAGTTGACTTGCAACAGCCACAAAGTAGCCAATGTTTCAGTCAATGAGACCTTACACAATGGGGAAGACTGTAATCCTAATGAAGTTGTGTGCTCACTGTCTCTGCAATACAGAGTTTCAGTCACCACTCTCAATTAACAGTTGACAATAACCTGTGAGATGTCGCAACTATTTTCTAGCTCCAGCCGAGAAAAATCCTGGCATATGCAAATTCATAGAGGTCACCTTCACAACTAGGGCTAAAGGACTTCTTCCCTTGCCCTGAGGCAGTGATGTAGTTGTAATGACACTGGACTAGTAATCCAGAGGCCCAGGTTAATAGCATTGAATCCCATGATGCCAGATGATGAAATTTGAATTCAATAAAAATCCAGAACAAGATCGCAACCATGTACCCATTGTCAATTGTTGAAAGAAACCATTTGGATAAGAGATGATAACTGCCATTTTTACCTAGTTTGGCTGACATGTGACTCCAGATCCACAGCAATGTGGTTGATTCTTAACTGCCCTCTGGGCAATTAGGGATTAATACAGCCCATGAAGATATCTTTGACGATGTTATTGCCAAAGCACAGAATTCTAATGTAACTGTCTTCACTGGGTCTCCAATTGGAGACTTGCTTCCTGATTGCCCTGGGCTAATTTGGTATCCTGCTGAAATCCCTACTCCTCCTTCTCCCTTATCCAGCAGCTTATCTTGCTCTGCGTGGCCTTTATTCATTCTGCCAATCATGCTTTATTCCAAGGGAAATGGCCACCAGCATACTGAAGTCTGGAAGCTGCTGTTTTGTGAAGAAGCCTTTAAGCACTCTTTGCTGCTCTGTACACTGAGTAAAAAAAAAATCAGTCAAAAAAATAGCTGTATATAATTTCCAAGACATTAAAGGCCTCAGTGTGTAAAGAATTCAGTTTGTTTAAAGACAGAAAAGAAAGTTTCAGCTTGTACTTGCTCTGACGAATGTAAAAGGGCTTTATATTGATAAAGAAATGATCAGTTCAAATGACTTCAGTGATTCTTTCCTCTACTTCAACTCTGCTAATTGCCTAATAAGCAACGCAGCAAATTCCTTGCAGGAGAAAATCAATAAAGAATCTTACAGTCTTGGATCTGTATGTCAAACAACAAAAAATACTGAAGTGTTGTGCTGTCGGTCAATATTTTTGACTCTTTTCGATTGTCTGCAAGTGTGTAGGCGTGTCACATTTTAATATCCTATTATTTGTACTGCGCTGAGTTGTATTTGTTTCTTATTTGCATTTTGTAAAATCTTCTGTCTTTTAATGAATCTATCCAACATGTACTCTGCTGTTTCTGCAGAACACAGCGATAAGTCCCAACAGGGAAAATAAGATTAATTTAGGGCTTATTTTTGATTAAAAAGTATAATGTTCCTTGATTGTGAACCTTTGATATTTTTTCAATGTATCTCTGAATATAAACTTTCATTTAAAACTCTGGAAAAACAAAGATACTGCAGTAAGAGGGGCATGATATAACATGAGCAATATTTGAGAGGCTTTGTAATACAGTGCAGTCGATGTGAAAAATGTGTCATGCTTTTTGGATTCCTTGGGTAAAATATTATAGGGGTTTGAGCGATGTGGATTGTGGTGAAATGTGCAACAGACATGGATGAAAAGTCTGGTGAGGCTCATCTCGACTTTGAGATAATCTCGTTCCATTCTGTATGCTTTTCACAAGCGGTGTGGTAAAACTCTTGCTAGTTAGTGATGAGATGCCAATTCATAGGGACTCACACTTGTTAAATGGCCTGCTAGCATGACATTTTTGATGCTTGGACTTGCAACCCAATGCACACAAATAACTGGCATTGAAAGGGGGCAGTAGGGACATTTTGCACATAGGCAGGCTTGGATATTGGACCAAGCTGCATCTCAGGGATGGTCATGTGTTTCCAAAAACTTGTTCACTTCGTACCTGCCTGCATGTTTGCACCATCCCTGCCCTTCCTTGCTTTGCGGAGAAAGTGAGGTCTGCAGATGCTGGAGATCAAAGTTGAAACTTAATTGCTGGAACAGCACAGCAGGTCAGGCAGCATCCAGGGAACAGGAGATTTGACGTTTCGGGCACAGGCCCTTCTTCAGGAATCGAAGGAAAAGATGGGGGGTGGGGCCAGTGTAGTTGCGGAAGATGGATTGTTCCACATACCCTACGAAGAGGCAGGCATAGCTGGGGCCCATGCGGGTGCCCATGGCTACTCCTTTTGTTTGGAGAAAGTGGGAGGATTGGAAAG
Organism: Chiloscyllium plagiosum; assembly: GCF_004010195.1. Classification (NCBI taxonomy): domain Eukaryota; kingdom Metazoa; phylum Chordata; class Chondrichthyes; order Orectolobiformes; family Hemiscylliidae; genus Chiloscyllium; species Chiloscyllium plagiosum. The sequence continues at coordinate 54,330,407 of NC_057725.1, read as the reverse complement.
AAAAGTTCTTCAGGGTGAGGACCAGTTCGGTCAGTCGAAGGAGGGTGTCGGTGGAAGGGTACTGGGTGGTACGGCGGGAAAGGAAGAAGCGGAGTGCTTTGAGTCCTTCGTGATGGGGGATGGAGGTGTACAGGGACTGGATGTCCATGGTGAAGATGAGGCGTTGGGGACCGGGGAAGCGGAAATCCTGGAGGAGGTGGAGGGCGTGGGTGGTGTCACGAACGTAGGTGGGGAGTTCTTGGACTAATGGGGACAGGACCGTGTCGAGGTATGCTGAGATGAGTTCGGTTGGGCAGGAGCAGGCTGAGACGATGGGTCGTCCGGGGCAGTCAGGTTTGTGGATTTTGGGCAGGAGATAGGAACGGGCGGTGCGGGGTTGTGGGACTATGAGGTTGGAGGCGGTGGATGGGAGGTCCCCTGAGGTGATGAGGTTATGGATGGTCTGGGAGATGATGGTTTGGTGGTGGGGGATGGGGTCATGGTCAAGGGGACGGTAGGAGGAGGGCCTGAAGAAGGGCCTGTGCCCGAAACGTCGAATCTCCTGTTCCCTGGATGCTGCCTGACCTGCTGTGCTGTTCCAGCAATAAAGTTTCAACTTCCTTGCTTTGCCAATTAGCATAATAACAAAAACATGCAGCCTACCTCACTGGTCAGCAGTCCCAAGAGTAAGCGCCGCACATCTTATGAAATGGCAATGTGCTAAGCCAATCTCACATTTAGACCATGTGGCAGCAGCTCTAGTGGCCACTGCACTGCATGTACACCAAGCAGGCTACCATGTTTCAAAGTCATAGGGGAGTACTCCTCATTGACATCCTTGGAGGCACTCATTAATCACTGGGTCCCGGCACAGAGAGAAGGGTCAAAGGAATTGACAGTGGATTAGGCACCCAGTTGGGATCTATTTGGTCAGGACGTCTATACCTCTGCTGTCTGGGGAATGGATCACAATCAGTCCATTGACTCTGGAGCAATAAGGTGAGGCCAGGACTAATGTGGTCAGGGAGATGTACAGGCATTGCAGATGTACAGGTATTACAGATGTACAGGTATTGCAGACGAACAGCTGTTACAGACGTACAGGTATTACAGATGTACAACTATTACAGATGTGCAGGTATTACAGATGCACAGCTATTACAGATATATAGGTATTACAGATGTGCAGGTATTACAGATGCACAGCTATTACAGATGTATAGGTATTACAGATGTGCAGGTATTACAGATGTACAGCTATTATAGACATACAGGTATTACATATGTACAGCTATTATAGACATACTGTTATTACAGATGTACAACCATTACAGACGCACAGGTATTACAGATGTACAGGTGTAGTGGAAAACATGGCTAGGAAAGGTGTAACACAGGGTCAGGATTTCTCTACAGTCAAAAAGACCATCACTTAGTACAGCTATGTCAGCTATGAATACAGAAACAGTGAAGTTGAGTTTTAACTTCACTCTGTCACTTGGAAATATTAATTATTTGGGAAAAGCTGGTTTCAGTAAAATGGAACTTGATGTGTTTTGTGTTGGCCTTGCTGGTAATATCCATAGGATGAATATAACAAAAACAGACCAAGGTGAACCATTGGTGCCCAAAGTACATTTATTTCTTTTCTATCTTTCTGATGGCAGATACAAGTGTTGGTAGTTTATACAGCAAGCTCGAATGTCAGTGGATTCTGGAGCAGAGAGATTTTGGTGGCCTGTGGATGTAAATGGATCTGGGAGGAACATTTATGCTTATAGGATTCCTACAGCGTGGAAACAGGCCATTTGGTCTATTCTGATCCTCCAAAGAGGATCACATCCAGACCCACCCTATAACTCTGTATTCCCCTTGGCTAATCCACCTAACCTGCACATCTTTGGACTGTGGGAGGAAACCAGAGTAAACACGGCAGGAATGTGCAAACTCCACACAGACAGTCACCCAAAATTGGAATTGAACTGGGGACCCTGGTGCGGTCTTTGGAGAGTAATTGCCAAAAACATGCTGTGATGCATCCAGGCAGCATGCTTTCTATGGTGCATCTATAAAACCTGACAAGAGTCCTTGTGAGCACACCAAATGTCCTTAGCCGCCTGAGGAAGTAGAGAAATCATTGTGCTTTCCTGACTACTGCATCAACTTGGATGGACCAGGACAGATTGTTGGTCCAGATACTTGATGCTTTCGACCGTCTCCACCTCAGCACCATTGGTGCAGACAGGAGTCAATGACCAGCTCCTTTGCTTTGCTGATGTTGATGGAGACACCTTACAAAGCTAATTGTAAGATAGCTCAGCCCAATAGTCAGGACTAAGCGGTCCCACAACCAACAGATCAGATTTAACCTCTGCAGTACAGTCATGTCCAGTTGTGAATGATGGAGGGGGGTGCAATTAAATAACCAGCAGGAGGTGAAGACTCCACAAATTTGCCCATCCTCATCAATGGGGATACAAAGGGCCTTATTGCAAATTATACGGCTCAAGTAGTTGCACCTATCTTCAGCCAGAAATGCTGAATGGATGAGTGATTTTGTTCTCCTCCTGAGGTTCCCAAAATCACAGATACCAGTCAGACTAAACATGCACACACACTGTCCAAAACACCAGGTCAGAGGCTAGGAATTCTGTGGCAAGGCGGAAATCTGGATGAGTGCAGCTCCAACTGTACTCCTTGATTGTCACCACATCCACCACCTTCTGTATGCATTCCCTTCACTCTTCATCAAACAGTGACCCCCACATTTCTTTGAATAAATAAAAACATTTCTAAAGATATATTGATGCATTGAGATGAACCCTAACTTGCAGGATCTCCAAGCAACCAGTGTCATCGTAAGTCTATTATTGTGATGTTGTTTAACAAAGAGTACCACATTTCGTAGAACAGTGTCCAATTTGATGTGAGCCATTGATATCCAAAGTATAGAGGAAAGAATCTTTAGACTAGAGTGTGAGTCTTGGAATATATCTATGACAGAGAGAAAGAGAAGGGGTAGGGGGTGTGGTGGAGAGAAAGAGAGAGAGAGAAAATGGACCCAATGCTTATTTCTGGAGGGCAATACTGTTTGTATTACAATAGTTCCAAAAAATATTAATCACTATTCTTTAATTTCTTACCATGTAGTCAAATCTGTATCCCTGCTCCCAAGTCCTTTGAATATTACATGATTTAATTTTGAAAACAAACCTAAATGTGTCATCTTGTTAAAACTTCACTAATTATTACTGAGCATTTATGTTTTACCTTTCTCCTCACTGAAATGTAAAAGAAAATGATAGCAGTTTTCACAGAAGATCATTGCTAGAGTCCATCTATTTGGCATAGAACAAAGATGAGAAACCTTTTTAATTGATGTCATTAGTTCTGGAAACATCTTCCTGTTTTTGCTATGACTTGCTTCTGAAAAACTATGTTTTCATACAGTGCAGTCTCCCATTGTCTCCTCCTCCTCTGGACCACAATCCTGTGGAAGATGGGTGCATCTGGACAATAAACCTTGCTATTTAAGGTAATAGATCTGAAATGGTTAATGTTGAAGCTGTATTAAGCAAAACCCAATCTGAGGATGTTGCACCATCTTTTGGTGGAGAAGGGGGAATTGAGCATAAGATCCTGTTATTCTCTGTAATTATGCCAAACTACTCACTGTAACTTGTGCCTGTTGCTTTCATACAATAGCCTACACCTTGTCATTGAGAAAAGTTACTCATTTCATTAAGGTTCAATTGTGGTTTGCTCTCCCTGTTAATTAGTTAGGCTCTCAGACTCAGCATTGCAGGGCGGACTGGGGACAACACTATACTCCCAACCACAAGCCATGAATATTTAATATCATGGTATTCATTTATGCTGCCTTTCACATCAGCACCTCAATTACCATAAACCGCAGTGTTCTTTTACTATTCTGCCAATGTTCAAAGTTCACATAGTTTCTGTATTTTGGTACAAAAATGACCCTTTCATTTAAAAAAAAATCTTCTCCAACAGTCTAAATTGTTGTAGTAGTTCTAGATACCCCGTGAATGCATCTGTGAACTCCTAACAACTCGCGGACTACACTGTCTTAGCTGACAAATAATATCGAACCATGGCCCGTTCAGAATGCTCATTGGGTCAGTCACGTGTCTACTGTATCATGTCTTACATTATAGGCACATTGTTACAACAAACAGTTGTCAGCTTCGAGGCTTCAATGTTGTCAAAGCAATTACAGAAACAGAAACGTGCAACAGTATTTCATGTGGAACCTATGCTTCCATAATATCTTTGTCACTTAAGCTTTCCTACCTTTTACTCCAGCCCAGATCTTCCTTTATGTTCTTCCCTCCTTTTCAATGGCATAAAACCCATCACATCTCTACTTTTCTTCAGTACTGAGGAAGAACCGTACACAACTCAAAAGGTTAACTCTCTTTTTCTCTCTCTCCACACTTGATGCCAGATCTGTTGGGTATTTTTTGTCTTTCAGATGTTTTACACATGGAGCTTTCTTTTAATCGAATGTAAGGGTTCTCAGTTTAAAAATATGAAAGAATTGCAGATGCTATAAATCAGAAACAAAAACAGAAGTTGCTGGAAAAGCTCAGCAGGTCTGGCAGCATCTGTGCAGTAAAATCAGAGTTTATGTCGCAGGTCCAGTGACACTTCCTCAGAACTGAGGTAAGGATTCTCAATAACAGTAAGGAAAGTTGATATCTCTCCTCCAAAGAGGAAAATAAAATCTGGGATTGAATCACCCATTATGAGGATCTAAGTCAGCTGGAAAGACTTGTAATGCATATGACTGATGACAAAATCCTTAGCACAATTTACTCCAGCTTAGACACTAGCACCACAATTAAGATTCGAGAACATTAGAAAATGTGGTGTATCCACTACAGATTGGGAGAAAAACACAAGGGTAGCAATCACTGGTGGAGTTGTTTCCTTGAAATAGCAACGAAGAAAAGCAGCAAAAGAGATTTACAGACAAGGTAGAAGGACTAGACAGTCCCCCAAAAAAATTGACAATTCATCCTTCCCCACACTGTTGAATGCCATGCAGTGGTGTAATTAGGCTCCACCGTCATGGCAGAATACACAACAGGCAAGTAAGGACTATCTTCAGTGACAAAGAGAAAACAATAATGATGAGCAGGATCCACATAAAATATTGCTGTTGCTATTTTGGGTTCTTTTGTGTTTTTGTATCAATGTGCCATCTCTTCATACTGAATCGTTTTCTGTAATGTGATGTGCATTCTTAATAAGAAAACAATGTGGACAAACTTTTCATCGATAACACAGGTCACTATTAGTCTCTGCACAAAGTGGATATAAAAGCTCATAAAAGCAGAGTTTGCAAAATGTTCTAATGCTAAACATGGCACTATCAGACAAGAGCACTTGTGCAGTGCAAACAGTTATTAACATAAAGGATGTAATTTCAAAGCTTGATGTTTTCTTTAGATAATTGACAGCAGAAGATAGGAAGGAAGCTGCCCTTTTAATGGCCTCATTGACGCATTCTGTTTCATTATCAAGCTAATATTTAAACGGAATCTCTATTATTGAGATCACATTAACTCAGACAGAATGAAAAGGTTTTGCATGCCACCAGATGAAATATTGTGTAGCTGCAAACGTCACAGGAGTTTTGCAAGTGGTCTGTCTACTTGAACTGTGGCCCTTTATCTGACAAATTTGAATTATTTTTCAGTGGGTCCTATTGTTTATCTTTAATATATTGCACTAGTTCTATGAACTAAACCTATTAAAGCTGACATTTTGACACCAGGTTGTGATATTTTTAAAAATGCATTCATCTCAGCACTGCCCAATTTATTGCCCAAACAGCCAGTACAAAATTGAGGCAAGGACTAATATGTTTATCTTTATTGATTTGTCAGTTTGGACCATCTATAAAAAGATTTATCACAGATAATTATCCAGAGAGACCATGGCTTTCGTTTTGATGTGATACTTTTCAGTAGCAAATGTAGGATTTTTAAAACGTTTTTGAGGATCGAAGAATTCCACAATGCCTAATGTGGTCAAAAAGTCATAGCCCAGCATTTGGCCCTTGTGCAGGACATTATGTTATGCAATTTGTCTGTATTGTCTGACTTCTCTCTCCCTTAGTTTGTCACCACTTCTCAAATAATAAACTTCCTTAACAATTTAAAAAGGTTAATTTCCTCTGTGGTCAATCAATATTATTTGTGTGAAACTTCTCCATGCTTTATTTTAATAAAAAAGCAAGTTGATAAAATGATTGAAGAAAATAGAGTCTGTGGAAAGTACAGACCATTTCTTGTGCAGAGAACTATAATGTATGGCAAATATCTACTTTCCAATGGGTGAGATAAAGGTATCAGTCTCAACGGTTCCAGCCCAAAATACCACTTGGCCAGATCAAAGAATATTGCCTTCTTGGATTCCCAGAAAGCTTGAGAATGTTTACATAGAAGTATATTTGTACACTGGAGAAATGGATGAAATGTTATCACTTTGTAACCTTTACAAGGCTTATTATTTATTTATGTGAATACATAAAACAGTATATGGACGTCTGACAGTTTGAGAGAGTGTACGTAAGAGTGCGTGTTTGAGAGAGTATGTGAAAGTATGTATGTGTGTGTGACTATGTGAGAGTGAATATGTGAGTGTGAGAGTGTGTGTGATTGTGTGAGTGTGAGTGGGTATGTGTGACTGTGTGTGAATACATGTGTGTGTGAGACAAAGAGTGGGTGTGTCTGTGTGTGAGTATGTGTGGCTGTGAGTGTGTGCATGTGGGTGTGTGTGTGACCGTGAACGAATGATGATATATTTCCAAGTCGGTATGTTGAGTGGCTTGGAGGGGAACTTGCAAGTGGCCATGTTCCCATTTGCCTACTGCCTTTGTCCTTCCATATGCAAGTTGTTGTACTTGGGAAATGATGTATAAGGACCTTTGGTGAATTTTTTGCAGTGCATATTGTAGGCAGTACACATTGCTGCTACTGAGGAGTACAAACTGAGTGGCGTTTCATAGAAACATAGAAAATAGGTGCAGAATTAGGCCATTCAGCCCTTTGAGCCAACCCCACCATTCAATATGATCATGGCTGATCATGCAATCTCAGTATCCCATTCCCACCCTTTCTCCATATCCCTTGATTCCTTTACCAACAAGGGCCATGTCCAGCTCCCTCTTGAATATATCTAATGAACTGGTCCCAACAGCTTCCTGTAGGAGAGAATTCCACAGGTTCACAACTCTCTGAGTGAAGAAATTCTTCAGCTTCAGTCTTGAATGGTTTACCCCTTACTCTAACACTGTGACCCAGATTCTGGACTTCCCCAACATCGGGAACATTCTTTCCACATCTACCCTGTACAGTGCCATCAGAATTTTGTATGTTTCTATGAGATGCCCCCTCATTCTTCTAAATTCAGTGAGTACATGTCCAATTGATCCAGTGTTTCCTCATTTTTCATTCCTGCAATCCCAGGAATCAGTCTGACGAACCTTCGCTGGACTCCTTCAATAGCAAGAATGTCCCTCCTCAGACTAGGAGACCAAAACTGGACACAGTACTCAAGGTGTGGCCTCACCAAGGCCCTGAATAACTGCAGCAAGACGTACCTACTCCTATACTCAAATCCTCTCTCTATGAAGGCCAGCATGCCATTAGCTTTCCTCACTGCCTGCTGCATTTGCATGCCAATATTAGCGACTGTTCCACCATGACACCCAGGTCTCATTGCACCTCATCTTTTCCAAACTGCCACCATTCATGTAATGCTATAATCTGCCTTCCTGTTTTTGTGACCACATTTATGCACATTATGTTGGATTTGCTGAATATTTGCCCACTCAGCCAGTGTGTCCAAGTAACCCTGCAGCCTCTTAACACCCTCCTCACTACACATACTGCCACATGATGGCGGAAAGTATGACCCAAACAAATATTGCTCCACCTGATTTCTGCCAGCCAGCCAGTCCAGACCACAGCACCCATTCTAGAGTAGTGCAGTCCAAATCCAGGCCACGACATCCCTGTTGGAGTGGTACAGTCTGAAATCAGTCAACTAAACCCATGCTGGAGTGGTACAGTCTGAAACCAGCCCAGAGCAGCCGAAGGTCAGTATCTGAATGAATTTGGTAACTTTTCACCAGCCACATTGCAGTTATTATGGGTTCAGATCAGTTATCACAACATTGGACCACTAGCTCAGTTAAGGGTATCTGAAAAAATGGGCACTAAGAGAACACATAGGTATGAATTGTGACTTTTTTTTGTTATTGATATGTATTGTTGAAGGTGTTTACTATTTCTTGAGTGAATGATGCCATGGTGAATTTATCATGGCAAGTTTGAAGTGAATGTACAGTAAGGGAGTAGTGAATTCATGTTGGGGGTAGGAAATTAATTTTCATTGAAGCACAGGTTCATATTTAAACCCCTTGAGCTCTGTCCAATTGTGCCTGGTCATGTGTTGTTCTCCCTACCTCCTACTCTTCTTGAGGGGGGTCTCCAGATCTCAGAAGTGGGTCTTCAAAATTGCACTGTTCTGCCATTTACATGAAGGCCCTCAAGCATTGTTGCACCAATTCTCTCCCACCATCTGAGAAATGTAATCAGTAAAACATTTGCTTTTGGAGACTGACAACCTGCTCCACAGTGTTACCAATGACTCCATGGTCATTGATAACTCACAACTTTGGGAACAAGGACAGAAACTGTGGCAAGTTGGGTGTGGAGTCAGAGGAAATAGGGGAACCGCTAAATGAATATTTTTTGTCAGAACTCCCACTGGAAAAAGACAATGTTGTCGAGGAGAATACTGAGATATAGGCTACTGGACTAGATGGCATTGAGATGTTAACAATTCTGGAAAGTGTGAAAATAGATAAGTAACCCTAGTCCGGATGGGATTTATCCTAGGATTCTCTGAGAACCCAGGGAGGAGACTGGGTTATGTCGTCATTGTCTACAGGAATAGTGCTGGAAATTCTGGCAGATAGCAAATGTTGATCCCCTGTTCAAGGAGAGTAGAGACAAACCTGGCAATTATAGACCAGTGAACCTTAATTCAGTTGTGCGTAAAGTGGTGGAAAAAGTTACATAAAACAGGATTTATCATCATCTAGAAAGAAATAAGTTGATTAGGGATAGTCAACATGGTTTTCTAAAGAGCAGGTCATGCTTCACAAACTTTGTTGAGTTCTTTGAGAAGGTGACCAAACAGGTGAATGAGGGTAAAGCGGTTGATGTGGTGTACATAGGTTTCAGTAAGGCGTTTGATAAGGTTCCCCATGGTAGGCTATTGCACAAAATAAGAAGGCATGGGATTGAGGGTGATTTAGCAGTTTGGATCAGAAATTGATTAGCTGAAAGAAGACAGAGGGTGGTGGTTAATGGGAAATGTTCATCCTGAGTTCAGTTACTAGTGGGGTACCGCAAGGATCTGTTGTTTTGCTCCACTGCTGTTTGTCATTTTTATAAATGACCTCGATGTGGGCATAGAAGGATGGGTTAGTGCAGATGACACTAAGATCGGTAGAGTTGTGGATATTGCCAAAGGATGTTGTGGGTTACAGAGGGACATAGATAAGCTACAGTGCTGGGCTGAGAGGTGACAAATGGAGTTTAATGCAGAAAAATGATTCATTTTGAAAGGAGTAACAGGAGTGCAGAGTACTGGGCTAATGGTAAGATTCTTGGTTCTGTAGACAAACAGAGAGATCCCTGAAAGTTGTCAACCAGGTTGATAGGGTTGCTAAGAAGGCATACACTGTGGTAGCTTTTATTAGGAGAGGGATTGAGTTTCGGAGCCATGAGGTCATGCAGCAGCTGTACAAAACTCTGATGCAGCCGCACTTGGAGTATTGCGTACAGTTCTGGTCAACGCATCATAGGAATGATGTGGAAGCCTTGGAAAGGGTTCAGAGGAGATTTACTGGGATGTTACCTGGTATGGAGAGAAGATCGTATGAGGAAAGGCTGAGGGACTTGAGGCTGTTTTCGTTAGAGAGAAGATTAAAAGGTGACTTAATTGAGACATATAAAATGATCAGACGATTAGATAAGGTGGACAGTGAGAGCCATTAACCTCGGATGGTGATGGCTAGCATGAAGGGACATAGCTTTAAATTGAGGGGTGATAGATATAGGACACATGTCAGAGGTAGTTTCTTTACTCCTAGGGGCATGGAATGACCTGCCTGCAACAATAGTAGACTCGCCAACTTTAAGGGCATTTAAATGGTCATTGGATAGACAAATGGAATAGTGTACGTTAGGTGGGCTTCAGATTGATTTCACATGTCAGTGCGACATCGAGGGCCGAAGGGTCTGTATTGCACCGTAATGTTCTATGTTCTAAGTCAGCATCTGTCTAAAGAGGGCAAGTTGACACTTGAAGTGCTGTACATAGAGCTGTACAGCACGGAAACAGACCCTTTGTCCAACTTGTCCATGCCGACCAGATATCCGAACCTCATCTTGTCCCATTTGCCAGCATTTCCCTCTAACCCTTCCAATTCATATACCCATCCAGATGCCTTTTAAATGTTGTAATTGTACCAGTCTCCTCCACTTCCTCTAGCAGCTCATCTCTACCCACACCACCCTCTGTGTGAAAAAGTTGTCCCTTAGGTCCCTTTTATATCTTTCCCCTCTCACCCTAAACCTACGCCCTCCAGTTCTGGGCTCCCCCACCCCAGGGAAAAGACCTTGGCTATTCATCCTATCCATGCCCTTCATGAAGGCTTGCACCTAAAATGCTAACGTATGTATTCTCTCTCCTTACTTGACAATTGACCTGCATTGGCAGATTTGTGACAAAAACAAAATTGGGTTTGTGCCATTGCCAGGACAGCAGACATCTGGAATTTATTCCCATCAGCCCAACTGATCAGAGCCAGAGAGCTGCCGTCTCCCATTGATCAGGAGTTCCTGATCACAGACAGAATTTTGGTCAGGGTATTATAAATGGCTGCTGACGTATTAAACAAGCGAAGAGGAATGTCACTGAAGGCTTTTTACTCTTTATGCTGTGTTGAGAGTGTAGTGCTGGAAAAGCACAGCAAGTCACGCAGCATCCAAGGAGCAGGAGAATCAACGTTTTGGGCAAAAGCCGTTCGTCAATTTACCTGACCTGCTGTGCTTTAACTGCACCACACTCTCGACACTAATCTCCAGCATCTGCAGTCCTCGTTTTCTTTTCTGTATGCTGTGACTCTTCCCAGAAAGTATCTGTATCTCAGGATAGGATTTTGTGACACTGCGCCATATTCCACCGTAATCAGCCCATTTCTAGATTGAGACAGGAAAACTGGCTCCAAACAACGTGGTTATAGGGGGCTAACACAGTCCTTCTGGAAGCAGACCACAAGCCCTTAGAAAATTTAATTTAATTTACATAAAAGTGAGATGTTGCATTTTGGTTAGACACGCAGGAGCAGGATTAACACAGTTAATGATAGGACCTTGCAGAGTGTTGTCAAACCAAGAGACCGAGGGATGCAGGTACATAGTTCCTTGAAGGTAGAGTAGTGAAGAAGGCATTTGACACGCTAACCTTCATTGGTCAGAGCATTGAGAACAGCAGTTGGGATGTCATGTTGTGGTTATACAGGATGTTGGTCAGGCCAATTTTGGAATACTGTGTACAGTTCAGGTCACCGTACTTTAGGAAAGGCATTATTAAATTGGAAAGGGTGCAGAAAAGATTTACTAGGATGCCACCAGGATTGGAAGATTTGGGTTAAAAGGAGAGGCTGGATAAGGTGGGACTTTTTTTCTCTGGAGCTAAGAAGATCGAGGGATGACCTTAGAGGTTTATAAATTCATGAGGGGCATGGATAGAATGAATAACAAAGGTCATTTCTCTAGTGTAAGGGAGTTCAAAACTAGAGGGCATAAGTTTAATGTGAGGGAGGAGAGATTTAAAAGGGACCTGAGGGGCAACTTATTCACACAGAGGGTGGTCTGTATACAGAGGAATCCTCGATTATCTAAATGACATGGGTGGGGAGTATGTTGTTTGGATAATGGAATGCCAGATAACACAGTTTAGCCAAGCATTGGGACCTTACAGTCTTGTTCAGATAACCTGAAATTCGGATAATCGACGTTCAGATAATCAAGGTTCCTCTGTATGGAATGAATTGCCAGAGAAAGTGGTAGAGGCAGATACAGTAAGAACATTTGAAAGAAATTGTTCAAGGACATGAATAGGAAAGGTTTAGAGGGATATGGGCCAAATGGGATCTATTTAGTTTGGGAAACCTGGTTGGACTGAGGGATGTTTTCATCCTGTATGACTCAAAAAAAAGACTTGGAGAAAAATAGCAAAGTTAAAAATAGAATCCCAAATTTTCAATATTATATTCATTCAGACCTCAGTAATTGATTAAAAAGAATAAAAATGACAACTTCAAAATGTTGCATTTGGTTTTGTCTTAGAAATAACAGTTGAGAGATCCATGGATTGCTGAGAAATTGATGCTCGTTAACAGATTTGGTTGGAAGGAGCTTAATCAAGCAAACACATTAAGTTAAGCATTAAAATGTGACAATCAGCACTTCAAAATGTGTTGATGGAAAAGCGAAGCAGGTCAGACAGCATCCAAGGAGCAGGAGAATCGACGTTTTGGGCATAAGCCCTTCTTCAGGAATGTCGATTCTCCTGTTCCTTGGATGCTGCCTGACCTGCTGCGCTTTTCCAGCAACACTTTTTCAGCTCTGATTTCCAGCATCTGCAGTCCTCACTTTCTCCTAATTCAGCACTTCAAGTAGACCAGTGAACCAGTGCTGGAGGAGACAGGGTGTTGCAAAGTTGTGGTGCATTTTTTACAAAATTTTCCTTCATTACAATTTCCCTGGATTTACTATACTCGGGGATGAATATTGAATAGGGCAAATCTTGTATTTCATAGAATCATATTTGTCCCACTCATCACCAGTAAATTTCCTGATAGGGTCCTTGAGTTACATAATTGAAAAGGTTGGCTACTGTTTTATACATATAGTCAGGGCACCAACATAAAGCATGTCCCAACTTTAGCTGGGACCAATATTGTGCAGATGAGCTGTAGTCAGGCCCATTGTTTTGCTCAGTTTGGTTGTCGTGAAATGATCCATCGCAGACCAACTCTGCTCTTGGGAAACTACAAAGGGAGTATCCATCATGGAGCAAATACTTCATTGATTGCCAGTGACGAGGTCATAATAGTAAGTTGGCAATGACTTGTTTTTGTTTACTGGTGAATGGGACTGGCTGTGAAAAGTCGTGTCAAGTTATACACCCTCAGTGACAGCAAGTGGCTTGGGCACATCAACAGTTGCCTAAAGGCTGCAGATTCATCAGAGAATGTTTGCAACTCGGTGAAAGACTGACAGGGAAATGATCAGCTTTCGCGAATGCCACTTCAACTCAACCAATAAATTCCAAGTGCACGTAACAGAGTCCCTTGTCCAAGCCTCCCCTCACCTTGCCACTTTTTTGTACTAACTGCCCCTTTTACCTTTTCACAAGCACCCACAGAGTTTGTATTGTGTGTTTGTGATGCATTATTGCCCTTTCAAAGCTTAAATTTATGCTCCCAGGCCTGAATGGAGCCACACCTGTGACTTTTATCTGCAAAGAATACTCTGGACATTCTGCAGTTTTATGTTTTGTCACCTTTACCCTGATCTGCTGCTTCGGGATTTTATTATTCAGTAGAGCTGTGTAGTTCCATTGCCTGCAGGATCACCCTCTCTGAGTGAACAGTGGATCAGAGATTAGGAACAGTCAAAAATACAGTGATACAATTGAAAGAATTGGAGTGAGAGTTGTTGAGGCAAAGGGATTGTATTGTTCCTTCTATGCTCAGCCATCCCTTCCTGTCCGAGTGGACTGAATTGGCTGAAGAAAGGTTTCTCTGATGCAAGATACGAGGCTGAGGTGGACCTTACTCTTGGTTGCAAACATTTCTGGCTTGGTCTTAGAAGAGCTTATGCCTGAAACGTCAATTCTCCTGCTCCACGGATACTGCCTGACTGGCTGTGCTTCCCCAGCACCACACTTCTTGACTCTAATCTCCAGCATCTGTAGTCCTCACTTTCTCCTTTTGCATTGATGTGTCAGACTTCGCCAATGCTGAGAGTGAGATGTTTGCAGAGGCTCCTCCCTCTGTTTTAGTCATTCTTTCATAATCTGCCACCATTCAGCACCCGATGTGGTAATCTGCAGAGCTTCGATCTGATTTGTTGGGATCACTGAGTTCTGTCTAGGGTGTGCTGTTTCTACCGGTGCTGCTCCCAGTAAGTTGTCTCAAGATGTCATGAAGATGGCCGCAGAGTAGGGCCCATGATTGTCTGCTCCAATCATTGTTCTTTTTTCTTTTCTTTTAACTTACCTCTTGTCCTGAACATGAACGGCATGAGTGGCAGTAAGTGAGCCCATTTACTTTATCAGGGCGAGCACGGGAACTGACTTCAGAATTGGCAGCTGCTACATCGGTGGAGGCCATATTGACGAGGTAGGACACAGGAGTGAGAAATGGCACCTGAGGATTGGTGACTTCATCGTTGGCGGGGGTCTAATGCTGGCAGGAGAGGGCTGAAGTGATGGCAGAAGGGTATCATTGTGATAACAAGGTGGGCCCAGCAGCGAGAGACACAACCCTCATGTTAGTTGGTCCAGTGTAGGCAGGAGGTGTAAAGATAAGGGAGGAGAATCAGCCAGCAGCAAGAGATGGTGTCTGAAGAGTGACAACTTCAGCACTGGTTAGCTCAGTGTAGACAGCAGCACAGGTATTGGAGGAGGGATGGTGGCACAGGCCATAAGGAGCTGGCTTAGGACTGATGCCCTCTCTTTACATTATGCAGAGTCATAGATAGGCACAGAACGGAAACAGGCTGTTCCATCCAACTCATCCATGCCGACCAGATATCCTAACCTCATCTTGTCCCATTTGCCAGCACTTGGCCCATATCCCTCTAAACCCTTCCTATTGATATACCCATCCAGGTGCATTTTAAATGTTGTAATTATAGCAGCCTCCACCACTTCCTCTGGCAGCTCATTCCGTACACGTACCACCCTCTGCATGAAAAAGTTGCCCCTTAGGTCTTTTTTATATCTTTCCCCTCTCACCCTAAACCTATGCCCTCTAGTTCTGGACTCCCCCACGCCAGGGAAAAGACCTTGTCTATTTAGCCTATCCATGCCCCTCATGATTTTATAAACCTCTATAAGGTCACCCCTCAGTCTCCAGTGCTCCAGGGAAAATAGCTCAAACCCTCCAACACTGGCAACATCCTTGTAAATCTTTTCTGAACCCTTTCATCTTTCACAACATCCTTCCTATATCATCCAGCCAGCCAACTCCTAATCCAAACCTCCAACTCACCCTCAATGCCATACCTCCGTATTTTTTGCAGTAGTCTACCATGGGGAACCTTCTTATCAAACTTACTAAAATCCATATACACCACATCTACTGCTTTCCCCTCGTCCACCTCCTTAGTCACCTTCTCAAAGAAGAAATATCTTCCTATTTTTTTTCTTATTCTTAAAACTGTTCAAAATGGCAGGTGATCATGGTGACTGTGGGAAAACCTTTCACCATATATTACTGTTTTACTCACTGTAAAATCTATGTGACAATTATTCATTCATAGCCCTCACATTGAATCATGGTTGATCTTTCTCTGCTTGGTCATAATGGTGGAATGGGGGATATGCCAGACCATGAGCTGTTAAATTTATGGTGAGATACAACTCTGCTGCTGCCGACCCAGAGTCTTGTTGATGCCCTGTTTTGAACTCTTCTGTTCTAAATCAACTTAGGAACGGGAGTAGGCCATTCAGTCCATCAAGCTCCCTCTGTCATTCAATACATTCATGGTGGATTGAATACTTCAATGCCTTCCGGCCACACCATCCCCATAGCCTTGTACACCACAGGTAATCAGAAATCTATCAATCTCTACCTTAAATGCACACAAAGATTGACCTTGCATATCCTCCTGTGGTAGAAGTTTCTACAAGTTCACTACCTTCTCAGCTCAACAACATCTCCTCATCTTGAACCCAAATAGCATCCCTCCTTATTTTTAAATTGTGTCCCTGGTTCTCGACACCCCAATCAGTGGAAACAACTTAACACGAGTGATAGTCGATATCATGTAAAAGCCGACCCCTATTTTTGGCCCAAGAATCCGGAATTTTCCATCTATCTCATGTAAAAGTCAACCCTAAATCATCACGGATAACAGATCAACTTTTACGAATCAGTGTGCTGCCCATTATGCTTCTCTCTGGGTTTTCAGAATTGCCGTAATTCATTGTGTTTTTTTTCTTTATTTGTTTAGAGGTCAATTGTGTTTCTGCTTCTGATACAGTATGAATTTTGATGGGGATGAATTGCAGCTGCTCAAAAGTAGTATCCATGTAATAGTTGACCTTATAAATGTAACCTTAAAAAGTAGTCAAAAAATTTGACTATTACTCAAACATATACAGTACCTATATCTAACCTGTATATCAGTATGCTGTAAGTTTCAATGGGATCACTTCCCATTCTTTGAAACTCTGCAGAATAAATACCCAGATTGTCCAATCACCCTTCATATCGTGGGCCGAAGGGCCTGTTCTGTGCTGTATTGTTCTATGTTCTATGTGACAGTTCAACCATCCCAGGAACAAGTCTGCTGAACATTTGCTCCATTTTGTCTATGGCAATATGATTCACTCTGCTATAACACTTGTTTCATTAACGCAAATTCGCTGTAACGTGATTGACAAATTGGGGACACTGTTTCTAAAGCGCAAACTTTTAAAACATGTTGGCTGTAATGCGATTACATCATCAACATGTAAAGCACTGTTTCTAAAGTGCAATTTTTCTATAATGTGGGGTTGCACAAGAATGCAACCATCGTGTTATTGAAGAACTACCTGCAATACCTTTCCTGAGATACGGAGACCAAAACTGCACACACTACTCTGGGTGCAAGCTAACTAAACGCCTAGACAACTGAAAAAAGATTTCACTGTTTCCTACATTACTCGCATCCTCTTGCAATAAAGGTTCAAGTCACACACTTCTGGAGCAGGCAGAATAACGTCTCTGAACAAGTTGATTAGAAAATGTTTTTAAAAATACAAACGATTCCATGACTATCAAAGATACCCAAGTCACTTTACACATCACAGCCCCTCTGTTTAAGTGTACCCTGCATATGTTTCCCTCTATTGAAGCAGTTAACCTTATATTTTTTCACACATTCCTTCTCCCCATTCACTAAGCTGGTCAAAATCTTCCTAAGACACATTTCCACTTAACTTTATATCATCTGCAAATTTGGAAATATTACATTTGCTCTCCTACTGCAAATAATTAATATAAATTGTGAACAGTTAGAGCCCCAGTACTGATCTCTGTGGTACTAGTCACAGTCTGCTTATGGATAAAACATCCCTTTATTCCTAATCTTTGTTTTCTGTCTATTAACCAATCTTTAATTCGCACCAGTACTTTACCTACTATACCATGTGCTTTATTTTCTCTAACCAGCATCCTGTGGAAGAGTTTATCAACAGCCTTCTGAAAATCTAAGTATACCACATTCATCAATTCTCCTGTATTAATTTTATTAATAACATCTTCAAAAAGCTTAAATTTATTGAACATAATTTCCTATTAACGAATCCATGCTATATCCAATCAGATCATAATTAACTGGGGTCTGTTTATCCCATCCTTTATAGCATTTTAGTATTCTAAGGCGAACATATCTGTAGTTCCCTGTTTTCTCTCTCATTCCCCTCTTAAATAGTGGGGTGACATTTCCTTTCTAATCCATAGGAACAATTCCAGAATCTATCACACATTGGAATGATAATCACCAATGCATTGTGTTATGGACCAGACCATAACCTCTCAAAATATATTAAGATAGCCTAAAACCTAACGTTTTCTTATTTTAAAAGCAAATTCCAGGCATTGCATTCCAGATGCAATTCAATTGGTCAAACTACCAGTCTTGAAGCAAAGCACACTTTATTCATACACCATAGTTAAAATACAACAAAAGAAAGAAGAAATTGGAATAGCTTAATTCTATTGGAAAACTGAACAGAATAATAGATAATTTAACCCCTAAACAGTTACTGTTCCAATATAGTAACATCCCATAAACACACCCTCATCAAAGGCAAATTCAGTAAAATAGATTGTCTCATGGGCAATTCTCTAGTCCAGGAGGAAAAACATCAAGAGAAAACTGTGTGTGTGTGTGTGTGTAGCAGGGAGACATGTACTGCAGCTTCCAAACCCAGCTTCAAGACTCCAACAATGACTAAAAAACTAAAACTACAAAGAAATCCTGGTTCTGTGGGAGCTTGACCCCACACATTCAGGCTGCTTCTGTTGTTCCAACTTAAAAAAAACACTAACACCTCTCAAGCTGTTTATTGGATTCAAATAGGCAGCTCTTTGCCTCTGTCTTAAAACCACTTTTCAAAAATAAGGACAAAAATACACCTCTTAAAGTCACATTATCATCATAATTGCCCATCTCTATAGACACTTCCTTCAAAACCCTTAAATGAAACCCATCATGCCTAGTGATTTATCAACTTCTAGCCCCATGAATTTCTCCTGTATCATCATCTTATGAATTCCTCATTCTGGCTAGCCACTTACATCTCTAATTCTTAAAATTGCCTGTATCTGTCTCTGTGAAAAAGACCCAATGTAACCATTCAGCTTCATTATTAATTCTCAATAGCTCATTATAAATTCTTCAGATTCTGCCTGTGATGGATTCACATACATTTTAGCCACATATTATCTTTTACATACCTGCAGAAGTTTTTAATGTCTGTTTTTATGGTCTTTTGCTAGATTGTGTTCATTGTCTATTTTCAGTTTCTTGCTCCTTCTTTGTTGTATTCTACAAAACTCACCAATTCTTAGAATTGTTGCTATTTCTGGCAAATTCATTGGCCTTTTCTTTTAATTTTATCCAGTCCAGATCTTCCTGTTAGGCCTTGGTTGATTGATCTTTGTTGAGCTTTTGCAATTTGATGCAATGTATATTTGAAGGAAATATTTTAAGTCTCCCAATAGTTCTTTAAAGATTATCCATTGACTACTATAGGTATGCTTTTTAACACATTTTCACAGTCCACATCAGACGATGTGTATCATGCATTCAGAATTTCTCTTTATTCAAATTGAACACCCTTGCTTCAGAATGAGCAATCTCACATAATGTAAAATTCCATCAGGTGGTAATCACTCACTCCTGAAGATTTTTTTACAATAGGATTGTGAATCAGTCCTTTGTCACTACAGAATGCTAGATCAAAATACTGGTTCTAAAATAGCATGTCCTCCAGTTGGCTCCTTGACATACAATAGAACCCTAACAAACTCCAGCAGTTCTGAGTGTGGAATTGGGAAAGGTGACAGGATATCATTCCAGTGCAAGGTAACAATCAATCCATACCAAAACACAAAGAGAAGGGATAATTGCAGAGCTTGGCAAAGTTTTACTGTTACCAAATTGGAAGAAGTCAGCAGACCAGCTTTACAGTTCAGCAACACTTGAGTATTTAATATGAAAATCCAAAAATATAAGTATTTGCACACAATTATATTTTATCAATTCACATATTTATCTTTCTATTTAAGGGAAGGGAGCTTTTTTAAAAAATTCATAGGTCAGCATTTATTGCCCAGAGGGCAGTTACCAGTCAATGACATTGCTCTGGGTCTGGAGTCACACATACTCCAGACCAGGGAAGGATGGCAGTTTCCTTTCCTGAAGGGCATTAGCAAACCAGTTGGGTTTTTCCAACAATTGACAATGGATTCATGGTCATCATTGTTAGCCTCTTAATTCCATATATTTATTGAATTCAAATTCCATCATCCACCTTGGCAAAATTTGAACCCAGCTCCCCAGAACATTATCTGGGTCTCTGGATTAACAAGGGATGAAGAAGGGCTAATGCCCGAAACGTCGATTCTCCTGTTCCCTAGATGCTGCCTGACCTGCTGCGCTTTTCCAGCAACACATTTCCATCTCTGGATTAACAGGCCAGCGATAACACCACTAGGCCATCACCTCGCCTAATGTGGATTTCATTTCTTCAATATGATTAACATCCTGCTAAATAAGTAAATCATTTTGGATACATTATCAAAGGATAATCTTATCCTTTAATAAAGAATCCTTAATTTAGTTTACTATTCATTGTTAGTGTTTGGTAGATTGGTTTAGGTCCAATAATACAAAAGATATCTGGGTCAGATCTTCTTCAAGAAGACAGGTACAAGCTGTCTGTTCAAACCTCTGCTATTACTTAGTTTTCCATTCTCATTCCCAGTCTCTCACTCTAGAGGCCAACATTTACTTTAATTATTCTTTTCCTACTCAACTACTTGTAGAAACTCTTACTATCTTTTTTCTCATAGTCTTTGCTGGTTCTGTCCAATCATCTAGCCTACCGCCAATCTTTGCAGATTTACACACACCTTAACTTCCCTATTTAGCCACGGATGATGCATCCTAGAATCATAAAATGCCTAAATGCAGACAGAGGCCATTCCATCCCAGCAAGTCCACACTAACCCTCTGAAGATTATCCTGCCCAGACCCACTCCCATAACCTCACTTTTACTATGGACCATTCACTTAGCCTACACATCCCTGGATACTATGGACAATTTAGCATGGCCAATCCACAAAACTTGCACATCTTTGGACTGTCAGAGGAAACTAGAGTACCTAGAGGAGACCCACACAGACACAGGGAGAATGTCAATGTGGAGCTTGCACAGTCACCTGAGGGTGGAATCAAACCCAGGTCCTTAGTGCTGTGAGGTAGCAGTGCTAACCACTGAGCCAACACTTTACCCATAAAAAAAGACTATGTCCTAGCATCCATTCACAAGCACAAATACAACCCGCTAGTTACTCCCGAGTCCCTGACCTCCTACAGTCTCAACCTCCGAGTGGCTGGACAATGGATGTACCTCTCTGTTACGCCCAGCATCATTCTCTAGCATGAGCATGGAGGTCGCGGTTCAATGCTGAGATCTTCAAGGACCAGTCACTGCTACATCTGCAGGGCATCTCCTTTCATTGGAATGATAGTGAGGACTGTGGGACATTGGCCACAAGTTATAACTCAGTGAGTGTGACCGGTCTGTGGAATAGCTCTCCCAGTATTTGTACAAACATTTCAGAGGGCAGTTAAGAGTCAACCATATTGCAATGGGACTAAAGTTACTGTAAGGGGTAAAGATGTCAAAATTGTTGTCTTTAAAATATCATGGTTACTATCATGTTACTTATATTAAGTATGGCTGAAGCACAGTTTTAACATATCCGTTGTTGCTGATCACTCCCATTGGGTGTCTCTTGCAACACATATTAGCACTATCCCTAAGCATAATGCTGTTCAAATTGCACAAATAGGTAATGAGATGACACGACTATCCAATAAGAGCAATCGGTATGAGGGCAGAGTAATGACTATATTCACCACAAGGTGGTAGCAGATGCACACACACATTTTGTGGACTTTGTACCTTTTGATAAACGGTTGAGCACTGATTCCAATAAATCAGTTATAACCCTAAGTCAAGTCACTCAAACTGTGAGCAGATGTTTCAGTTTTTAACTTGCCCACAATAGAAAAGATGCAATCTGTTACATCAATGTCACAGATATGGAAAAAGTATAAAAAGGTGAAGAGAAAATAATCAGGTAAGAGCAGAGTTGGCTGGAGTGTTTGATCTGCTGGTTTTCAGCATCTTCTTGCAAACTGTATCCAACCTCCAGGCATGCAATAAAATGATCACTGGCAGTGTGTAAAATAATGCAGGATTTCCCCCACTGCTGCAATAATGCGGTGCGCTCTTCACAGGGAAACATTCCACTCGACCTAAAGTTTGATTCTGAACCATCTCTAGTTCAATGGTAGTAAAGATGCATTTGTGGGCCAGTATTGTGGGGCAGAGGGGTTGCTAGCTGAAGTCCTACTGGCCAGAGAGACATTCCGTTGGATTGAGTCACTAAAAGCAATTCTTTTCATCAAACCCAGTTAGTGGGATCTCATTTGTGAACACAAATGGAGAATGGGACGTAGGCGAGCTCTGTAAACATTACCATCTGCGTTCCTGACAATTCCAACGTCTCAACTCATTTGCAGGACAAACCAGCTTGTAAGAGAAGATATCATCATCATGAAAGTTCAATCCTTAAAAGGTAGGCAAGGGAAGGTCTCACATACATAAAATATCTTTCACATCCTTGGGAGTGATCCAGCCAATCAAGCACTTGAGGATCAAAATTAAAAACAGCTGGAGAAACACAGCATATCTGGCAACATCCATAGAGAGAAAGCAGAGTTAACATTTTGGATCCAGTTACCCTTCTTCAGGTCTGCTGAGTTTCTCCAGCAATTTGTTTTTGTTTCTGAATTCCAGCATCTGCGGTTCTTCGGGTTTTTTTCTTTTTTCAACCGCTTTAAGGTATCCACTTTGCTATAATAGAGAAAACTGCAGTCAGTGATTTGTGCATAGCAAGATCCCACAGTTAGCTGTTATGTTGATCGAGGGATAACTAGTGCCTAGGCATTAGAAAAGAATTGCCATCACTTTCCATCGAATGGTGTCATCCGATCTTAATCTCCGAGATAAAGTTGGCGAAAAATTAGACTTCTGCTCTCCCTCAGGACGGCACTGCAGCATTAACTTTGAATTTGTTCTCAAGGCTTTGAAGTTAGCTTGAACCTCCAACTATCTAAAATAGGGATAAGACACTGCTCAAAGTCACTAAGACTAAAACTTGAAACATGTAGGAAGCAAGGAAACCACTGATCATTCATAACTAGTTCTTTTGCTCACTCACAGCTTTACACAATAAGGTGGCTCACTGTATATAGTGAGTTCTCTCTGTGGGGCTATCAGGTAGCTCTCATTCCAAATTGTTTCCACTTCCAAAACATCCGAGCCAAACCAATCAGGATACCAACTTAGCAAGCATTCACCCAGCTACACTCAGGACATTAATGGAGAGAACCTGCTTTTACATTAGTAGTCTTCACATTCTCACAAGTGCAAGTTACAACAAATTAATTACTTTGGAAGTGCTAACACAGTTATGGCAAACAGGACACGTGATTTGAGACGAGGGTATCTGTTTTTTAGTTAATGGTGGAACATTGGTCAGTGCACCAGAAGGCCTTTCTAATATTCTTCAGAGAATGCAAAGAAAAAAAAACGATTTTTGTTTTATGACCTGAGGACAATATAAATCACTTAACACCCAATGAAGTATTCTTAAAATGAGATAATAATTGTCATCTAGGAAATACAGCATTTTGTTTACACACACAGTGTCTCACAGACAGCAACTTGATGTGGACTGGGTAACCTGTTTGGTGGCATTGATTGAGGGATAAATATTGACCAGGTAGAAGTTCCCTGCTCCTCTTCAGAATAGTGCCATAGAATCTCTTCCAGCCAGTGGAGCAGGCAGACAGAGTCTCAGTTTAGCATCCTATTTGAAAGATGGTCCGTCTGCTGCAGGGCACCTACTGCCTTGGCTTTTTATCAACATTGGGGAGAAAGTGAGGTCTGCAGATGCTGGAGATCAGAGCTGGAAATGTGTTGCTGGAAAAGCGCAGCAGGTCAGGCAGCATCCAGGGAACAGGAGAATCGACGTTTCGGGCATAAGCCCTTCTTCAGGAATCCTGAAGAAACGTCGATTCTCCTGTTCCCTGGATGCTGCCTGACCTGCTGCGCTTTTCCAGCAACACATTTCCAGCTTTTATCAACATTGACCATGTGCTTTAATCCATGGCAGATCCTGAACAGCCAACAATCTGACTCCACTACAAACATATTACAACAGAGCTGTTGACGTGAGCAGGGATGTGAGACAGGGAGTAGAGAGGATAGTACAGGAGCAGACACAGCCTGTTCTTCCCAAAGCACCATTGAGGAGGTTATGCCTCTCTGGGACTATTATAAAAGGACACTATTATCTAAGTATAATGAAGTAACATGTTCAGAATGTTTTCACCTCTTTTCCACAGAGAGGAATTGGCTGGGAAAGGAAGTTCTGTGTAAGACTTGGCTTCAGAAGCATATTCACAGATTCAGTTATTACGATACAGAATGAGGCCATTCTGTCCATCACGCCTGCACCGGCTCTGTATTCTAGTCCAACTCCATTATTGAGTCCAGCTCTGTTAGTTAATCCCAATTTCCTGCCCTTTCCCCATACGCCTGCACACCATTACCATCCCAAGTAAACGTCCAGTGCCCTCATGGATTTCACAGACATAGTCATAGAGATTCTTATAAATATCACCGAGGCAACAGATGATTCGCTCAGAAGGCAATGCAAATTGGATGGAATCCGTTCTTGTTTGCTGGCAACAGAGACCCCAGAATTTTCCCGACTTCCACATTTAAGAAAGCTAAGGATTCTCTCTTGCCACCATGTGGGGAGTGTACCTTGTGTCATTGGCTGAGAGCTGGTTCTATCATGCTCTATCAATGAGGGATGACTGGATAATGCAACTCTCCTCTTTACGTGGTTAATTAATAAAAAGCGAGTGTGTAGTGTGAAGACGATATGCGCTGGAGAAGGTCAGGTTCAGGGTCACAGTTGCAAATGAATTAACTGAGGACAGCTTGTGATGCATGGGCCACTGTAAAAACAGGGCTGGTGAGACCAGGGACAGACATAGCTATAATCCTCTGGTGTCACTGACACTCTCTGAGCTCTCACAGACAGAGCAGTCACTGTTGGCTTGGGAATCAGAAATGAAAGGAAGGTTTGCATTTATGTAGTACCTTTCCTGACCTGAGGACATCACACACAAAAATGCCTGACAACCAATGAAGAATTTCCTCATCATAATGTAATAACTGAAGCAACCAAAATGTGGTTATTGCAGTGTATCTCATCACCTGGAGTCTGATAAGCCAAGATTGTGGCTCAGAGTGACCCAATTGAAGGGCCAATATTGTCCAAGATATTGTGGGTGTTTTTTTTTCCATCTACTTTCAAGGGCTAGCTGAGTAGGACAGATAAGGTCCAACAGTGCAGCTCTCCTTGCACTCGAGTGTCAACCTAGGTTGTGTGTTCAGGGCTCTGGTGAAGGATAGCAAGTTGATTCTGAAGTAAAATTGCGACTAATCAAGTTATAGTTAATGCGGCACCATTACTGGGGGAGCAGCAACCCAGCAGGAGCCTGTACCTTACACAGAACAGGAAACAGAAAGGAAGGGGAAAATTAGCAGCAGAAATCTCTCACTTCTTCAGAAGAAAACTAAGAAAGGGCCACACAATGTATTCTGAGTACTCACCCCTTCGGAGAACCTATAGTACAGGAAATAGTTAAAGAGTAATCAAATATTTGCCTGTGTGTGATAAAGACTCTCAGGCAATCCATGTAAACGCGTCTACTGGATTGCGAACATGTTGAATGTAACAGTTTGTATTTACATAAATGCCTCATGGAGCAGGTGGCTTGCTTTGTGGTGTCTTGACGAAGCTTTCCTTGGCTGGGATCCAGTCACAAATCCTAAAGAAAGTAGTTATTCTTTGATCATCTGATAGGCCACACGCTTCACATCCAGTTACCTTTTCCATGTCAGGAGAGGTTTCACTGTCTCAAAAGGCACATAAAATTGCTATTAAAAACCTCCCCTTTATAGTGTTGTGTTTATTTGGACGAGGCTGCAATAACTCATAAATGCAGGTACTGTGTGGACAAGGAGCAGGTGTTTCTGCAATTCACAAGTCTGGATTATTGTCTTGAGAGAGAGCAGTACAGTAAATCTCAGCATATTGAAAATAGATCAATTAATGTACAACTAAAGTCCGCATTTAAAGTAGTTAGATGGTTTGCTCAATTAAATCTGTTACTCATTACGACAATAATGACTGATTTGATGCACTCTATTCTAAATTAGGGAACAGAGAGCTGATTAAATCTGGAGAGCAACCGAGATCCACTAAAAAGGGCAGTGTCATTGTAACAGAATGTCACTGCTTTCGAGCAACAAGAGTTGTACTGGTGCAGCTGTGTATCTGAAGTGCTGAAGTGACAAGAGCAGCAGGAACACCCATACCCCACCTTCCCAAAGGAAAGTAGTATAAAGGATTGATGATTGGGGTTTGAGAAATGGCCCCGTCACAGCTCCCCTTGACTTCAACAAAATGGGACATCAGGCACTGTCTGTATAATAGATGCCGTGACACCCAGGCAAAAAATCCACCACATGGTTTCATCCCACCGTAACAATTCCAGCAGATTCTCTTCCCAACTGCACTCCACCAGCTGGACCACAAGGAGGCAGCTCACTAGTAAGTGTACGAAGTGATGGACAGTCATCCCATGAAAACATGATTCCTCTTACTGTATTCCTGTATATCTATTTGTCATGAGACAGAGGCACCAGTCAGAGCCCTGGATAATCTAAAATTGTGACGTTCCACCTGGTTTGTAGACAAAGGAAGGCAATCGTGCCACAAATATTTAACTTTTGAAAAGGTAAATCTAAAACTAAGTGCAAATCCGAACAAAAGCATTGGCTGATCAAGTCAGTCTCCTGCTCTCTTTCTCTTTCTCTCTCTTTCTCTCTCTTTTATCAGTCAAAATATCTTTTGAAGAAAAGACTTGGCATTTATGTGGCACTTTCTGAACACACAAGACATGCCGAAAGTACTTCTGTAGTGTTGCTGCTCTTGTTATACAGACCAATGCCACTGCCAGCTTGTGTACTGTGAGATCCCACCAATAGCAATGAAATCGATGCCCAACCTCAGGCAGACAAACAGGAGCTCTTTCAGTTGAGGATTGCTGGCCACTACAGTTAAGGGAAATGGAGAGATGATTCCTTGAAAAACAAAACAAGCTCATATCCGACAGGATACGTTGAGTGGTTTGTTCCATTTCTCAGTAATTGCCTTGCAACTCCAAACAATAAACCTATCTGCACTGTTAAATATTGAGGCGGGACCAGTAAACGGGAGCTAAAATTACAGAGGACTTTCTTTAGTTCTTTGGTCTAATTAAGACCTGCTGTCCACTCTTGTTCCTACTGGAGCTGTCAGCTGCTGATTTGTACTTAAAATCTTCAGTCATTGTTTGCCCTTATAGTCATAAAGGTCTACAGCATGGAAACAGGCCCTTCGGCCCAACGTGCCCATGCTGCCCAGTTTTCACAATTGATCTAGTCCCATTTGCCTGCATTTGGTCCATATCTCTCCATACCTATCCCATCCATGTACCTGTCCAAACGTTTCTTAAATGACAAAATTGTCCTCCTTCCAGCTCCCCCACTAACACACCCCTCCACCACTGTCTCTGGTAGCCTGTTCCAGACACTCCCCAGCCTCTGGGTGAAAACATTGCCCTTCTGGATCCTTTTGTATCTCCTCTCTCACCATAAACCTATGTCCTCTGGTTTTAGCCGCCTTTACCATGGGGCTTATCTATGCCACTCATGATTTTATAGACCTCTTTAAGATCATCGCACAGTCTCCTAATCTCCGGGAGATAAAAGTCCCAGCGTGTCCAGTCTCACCTTATAATTCAAACCTTCCAGTTCAAGTATCATCCTAATAAATCTATTCTGAACTCTTTCTAGTTTTAATAATATCCTTCCTATCATAGGCAGACTAGAACTCCACGCAGTACTCCAAAAGTGGCCTTACTAACACTGCGTACAGCTGCAACAAGCCACCCCAACTCATCTGCTCAACACTCTGACCAAGGAAAGCAAGCATGCTGAAAGTCGTCTTCATGTTACTTGGGGTTAGAGTTGAAGTAACAGGAATTCATCAAACTTTGCATGGATTACACAATACATAATATTGTCAGAGTTTGTATTAGCACACATCGAGTACAAGACACAGTGACCTAAAAATGACAATAGATTGACAGTACTTCACATTAGACCCTGATTTGAAAGCATTTACTGTCTAGAATTTATAGTTGTAGAGTAATACATGTGATATCTGTTCTTTGCGACTGTGACCATCCCTTTTCATCCCCCTCGACCTGTCGAAAACTGGTCACAGTTGTTCAGCCAAGTGAAAGGACCGTGTTTGGTTCCATTCTTATCTAGTCAGAGAAATACCTACAATGGTTTCCCATTTGCTCTCCCTCCATCACTCACTTTGCAGTTCATCAAAGGACTATTCTTGGGTGCCCTTCTCTTTCTCATCTACTTCCTTTTGCTCAGTGATATTATCTGGAAATGCAATATTAGGTTCCACAAGTATTGCTATGACTCTTGGCTCTATCTCACCTCCTTAGAAGATTGAATTGCCTCTGATTTATTACACTGTGTATCCAATGTCCATTATTGGATAAGCCAAAGCCTTGAGCCAACAGAGTGAATTATTTTGGCCCCCAGCCCCATTTCCATCCGTTGTAATTCTCTGAAGCTGAACATGACTGGTCACAACCTCATTGGACAGACTGTGCATCTTCACCTTTGCAACATTGTTTGACTCTGCTTCTTCATTAGCTTCACTACTGTTGAAACCCTCACTCATCTTTTGTTATCTTTAGGTTTGGTTATCCCACCGTCGTTTTGGCTAATTCCAAATCTTCCACTGTTATTGACTTGTGCTCATCCAAAATTCTGCAGCCTGTATTTTCTCTGGATCTACATTTCATTCATCTAGCACTTCTACGCTAGCTAACTATCATTGGTTCCCTATCTAACAACACCTTGATTTTAATGTCCCCATTTTTTTTTCAAAGTTCTCCAAGGCCTTTTCCCCTGATATCTACCTCCAATTGTGGAGTCTTGGAGATCATTGCCTGAATCTGGTATCTTGGCATTGTCCAATGTCCTGTACAGCCACAACATGACCTCCCAACTCCTGTACTCAATACTCTGACCAATAAAGGAAAGCATAACAAGCGCCACCTTCACTATCCTATCGACTTGTGACTCCACTTTCAAGGAACTATGAACATGCACTCCAAAGTTTCTTTGTTCAGCAACACTCCCTAGGGCCTTACTATTAAGTGTATACGTCCTGCCCTGATTTGCTTTCCCAAATGCAGCACATCACATTTATCTAAATTAAACTCCATCTGCTACTTCTCAGCCCATTGGCCCATCTGATCAAGATTCCGTTGTAATCTGAGGTAACCTTCTTCGCTGTTCATTGCACCTCCAATTTTGGTGTCATCTGCAAACTTACTAACTATATCTCTTATGCTCACATCCAAATCATTTATATAAATGATGAAAAGTAATGGACCCAGCACCGATCCTTGTGGCACTCCACTGGTCACAGGCCTCCATCTGAAAAACAACCCTCCACCACCACCCTCTGTCATCTACCTTTGAGCCAGTTCTGTATCCAAATGGCTAGTTCTCCCTGTATTCCATGAGATCTAACCTTGCTGAATGCCTTACTGAAGTCCATATAGATGACAACTACTGCTCTGCCCTTATCAATGCTCTTTGTTACTTCTTCAAAAAATGCAATCAATTTTGAGAGATATGATTTCCCACGCACAAAGCCATGATGACTATCCCTAATCAGTCGTTGCTTTTACAAATGCATGTACATCCTGTCCCTCAGGATTCTCTCCAACAACTTGCCCACCACCGACGTCAGGCTCACTGGTCTATAGTTCCCTGGCTTGTCCACACTACCTTTCTTAAACAGTGGCACCACGTTAGCCAACCCCCAGTCTTCTAGCAGCTCACCTGTAACTATCAATGATATAAATATTTCAGTAAGAAGCCCAGCAATCACTTCCCTAGCTTCCCATAGAGTTCTCGGGTACACCTGATCAAGTTCTGGGATTTATCCACTTTTATGCGTTTCAAGACATCTAGCACCTCCTCCTCTGTAATATGGACATTTTTCAAGATGTCACCATCTATTTCCCTACATTCTATATCTTCCATGTCCTTTTCCACAGTAAATATTGATGCAAATTTCTCATTTATTATCTCCCTCATCTCCTGCGGCTCCACACATAGGCCACCTTGCTGATCTTTGAGGGGCCCTATTCTCTCCCTGGTTGCCCTTTTGTCCTTAATGTATTTGTAAAAACCCTTTGGATTCTCCTTAACTCTATTTGCCAAAGCTATCTCATGTCCCCTTTTTGCCCTCCTGATTTCTCTCTTAAGTATACTCCTACTGCCTTTATAGCCTTCTAAGGATTCACTCGATCTATCCTGTCTATACCTGACGGATGCTTCCTTCTTTTTCTTTACCAAACCCTCAATTTCTTCAGTCATCCAGCATTCGCTATACCTACCAGCCTTCCCTTTCACCCTGACAGGAATATACTTCCTCTGGATTCTCGTTATCTCATTTCTGAAGGCTTCCCGTTTTCTAGCTGCCCCTTTACCTGCGAACATCTGTGCCCAATCAGCTTTTGCAAGTTCTTGCCTAAAACCATCAAAATTGGCCTTCCTCCAATTTAGAACTTCAACTTTTAGTTCTGGTCTATCTTTTTCCATCACTATTTTATTGTCGCTGGCCCCAAAGTGCTCCCCCACTGACACCTCAGTCACCTGCCCTCCCTTATTTCCCAAGAGTACCTTCTCTAGTAGGTACATCCACATACTGAATCAGAAAATATTCTTGCACACACTTAACAAATTCGTCTCCATCTAAACCCTTAACTCTATAGCAGTCTCAGTCTATGTTTGGAAAGTTAAAATCCCCTACCATAACCACTTTATTATTCTTACAGATAACTGAGATCTCCTTACAAATTTGTTTCTCGATTTGACTCTCTCTATTAGGGGGTCTATAATACAATCCCAGTAAGGTGATCATCCCTTTCTTATTGCTTAATTCCACCCAAATAACTTCCTTGGATGTATTTCCCTCAGTACAGCTGTAATGCTATCCCTTATCAAAAATGCCACTCCCCCTCCTCTCTTACCTCCCTTTCTGTCCTTCCTGTAGCATTTGTATCCAGGAACATTAAGGTGCCAGTCCTGCCCATCCCTGAGCCATGTTTCTGTAGTTGCTGTGATATCCCAGTCCCATGTTTCTAACCATGCCCCGAGTTCATGTACCTTCTCTGTTGCATTGAAATAAATGCAGTTTAATTTATCAGTCCTACCTTGTTCTCTGCTTTGTCCCTGCCTGCCCTTACTGTTTGACTCACCTTTGTTCTCAGCTGTACCAGTGTCAGATTGAAATCTTTAGTCACGATCTCCTTTGGTCCCACCCCCCCACCTTTACTAGTTTAAATCCTCCCGAGCAGCTCTAGGAAATTTCCCTGTCAGTATATTAGTCCCCCTCCAATTTAGGTGAAATCCGTCCTTCTTGTATAGGTTACTTCTACCCCAAAACAGCTTCCAATGATCCAAAAATGTGAACCATCTCCTCAGGCATGCATTCACCTGCTCTATCCTCCTATTCCTGCCCTCACTAGCTCGTAGCACTGGGAGTAATCCAGATATTACTACTCTCGAGGACCTCCTTTTTAAATTCCTGCCTAACTCTCTGTAATCTCACTTCAGAATCTCAACCTTTTCCCTTCCTATGTCATTGGTTCCAATGTGTACAGTGACCTCTTACTGGGCCCTCTCCCCATTGAGAACATTCTGCACTCTCTCAGAGGCACTTTTGATCCTACCACCAGGGAATCAACACATCATTCTGATTTTTTGCTGCTGGCCACAGAATGTTCCACGATGCATCAATTCATATAAAATGTTTCAGAGTCATAGCGATGTGGATCTAGGAGATGCTGTTCCGATTAAGCAACATCCTTATCGGCATAACCCTCTAAAGTTGGCACTGGTTCAGAAGGAGATAGAGTGCATGCTCCAAGATGGCATAATCAAAGTGAGTTACAGTGACTGGAGCTCACCCATAGTCATGGTGCCAAAGACGTATGGTACCCAACGGTTATGCGTGGACTATCGCAAAGTCAACGACGTTACAAAGACTGATGCATATCCAATTCCACAGTTGGAGGACTGTGTTGAAAAAGTGGGAGAAGCAACTTACATTTCTAAGTTGGACTTGCTCAGATGCTACTGGCAACCACCTCGTCAGAGAGAGCAAAGGCAATTTTGGCCTTCGTTACGCCAAATAGATGATATCAGTTCAAAGCCATGCCATTTGGTATGAAAAATGCTCCAGCCACATTTCAGAGACTGACTAATAAGGTCATTGCCGGATTACCCAACGGCGTGTGTACATTGATGACCTGATGATTTTTAGTCACTCATGGAAGGAACATTTACAGCATTTATCTCACTTGTTCGATCGACTTCAGAAGGCAGGCTTGGTGGTAAACCTGGCTAAAAGTGGATTTGCCAAAGCCCAAGTCACCTTCCTGGGCCATGTTGTTGGACATGGACAAATGGCCCCACAAGATGCAAACACAAAAGAAAATGGGGAATTTCCTGCGGTTGAATGGATTTTACCGAAAGTTTGTGCTGAACTTTAGCAGTATGACTGCTCCACTCACTGAATTGTTAAAAACAGGGCAAGAGGTTTCAGTGGACATCGGACTGTCAAAAGGCATTTGACAGCCTAAAAACTGTGTTAACCACTGCCCCTATGTTAACCACACCGGATTACATGAAGCCTTTCAAAGTGGCTATTGTTGCCATTGATGTGGGTGTCGGTGCGATGTTCCTGCAGGAGGATGACGAGGGAATAGAAAGACCCATCAGGTATTTTTCCAGCAAGTTGAACATTCATCAACAGAAATAGTGGAGAAAGAGACTTTAAGTTTGGTGTTGGTATTATAAAGCTAGTCCCTTTTTTTCCAAAAGCTGTTCTACTAAGACGTGAATCAATCTGTGTGTCCATAAGATTAAATAAGGGAAGGACAGATAGGGGGCCCAGTTGGCCTTTGGAGATTGCCATCAAGGTTATTCATCAAAATTTAGGCTGGACACATCCATCAGTGTTTCTGCCTCCCTGTACCATACATAGATAACATTTCAAATATTGTTTCCTCTCAACGCTCATTCGTAATTATATAACCTTCATTTGAACACTTGCCTCTTATTTGGTATCATAAATATCTTTTTTAATTCTCTTGTGGGTTGTGGGCTTTTCTGGCTGGCCAGTATTTATTGCTTGCCTTGAGAAGGTGAGCTGCTGCTTGCCTTGGTGGTGAGCTGCTGCAGTTCATGTGCTGTGGGTATATCCACAATGTCAGAAGGTAGTGAATTCTAAGATTTTGACCCCACGACACTGAAAGAACAACGATATATTTCCAAGTTAGGATGGTGATTGGCTTGTGGGGGATTTTCTCTGCTGCCCCTTGCCCTTCTTGATGGAAATGGTGGTGGGTTTGGAAGGTGCTGCTTGAGGTTCTTGAGCAAATTTCCACTTTGCATCTTGTAGATAGTACACACTGCTGCTACTGAATGTTGGTGGTGGAGGGGGTGAATGTAGATACAGTGCCAATCAAGCAGGCTGCTTTGTCCTGGATGGTGGCAAGCTTCTTGAGTGTTGTTGGAGTGGCACCCACCCAGGCAAGTGGGGAGTATTCCATCACACTCTTGATTTGTGCCTTGTAGATGGTGGACAGGCTTTCGGGTATCAGGAGGTGAGTTACTCACCACAATATTCCTAGCCTCTGACCTAACCACTATATGTATATGGTGAGTCCAGTTAAGTTTCTGGTCAATGTTAACATCCCAGGATGTTGATAGTAGGGGATTTAGTGATGGTAATACCACTGAATGTCGAGAGGTGCTGACTCGATTGTTTCTCATTGGTCATTTGTGTGGTGCGAATGTTACTTGCCATTTGTCAGCTCAGGCCTTTATATTATGCAATCATTGGCAAACATTCCCACTTCTGACCTCATGATAGAGGGAAGGTCATTGACGAAGCAGTTGGAGATGGTTGGGCCTAGGACACTGCCCTGAGGGACTCCTGCAGAGATGTCCTGCAGCTGAGGTGACTGACTTCCAACAACCATCTTGCTATGTGCTAGGTATAATTCCAACCAGCAGATAGTTTCCACCCGATCCCCTTGATTTCAGATTTGCTAGGACTTCTTGATGCCACACTCAGTCGAATACAGCCTAGATGTTAAAGATTGTCACTCTCACTCTCACCTCTGGACTTCAGCTGTTTTGTCCATGTTTGAACCAAGGCTGGAATGAGGTTAGGAGCTGAGTGGCCCTGGCAGAATCCAAACTGAGCGGGTGCTGCTTGATAGCAGATTTCATTTACTCTTTGCTATGTACCTAAGTTTTCTCTTCAAAATGGAAGAGTCCAACTTCCCTTAAACATTGCTCAGTGTACAATTTCCTGACACAGCACTCCAACATCATCTAAATCTACATTCTAGTACCCTTGTCCACCTGCAATATTATACTGTCCCAGTGCTGTCACCCTGCAACCCTGCACTGCTCCAATATTACAATGTCCAATCACTACACTCCTCTAACTGCACCACCCCACCAAAATCACTGCCTTCCAGTTAGGGCATGAACTTTGTCCCTTCCTTACTTTGACTATTTTACCCTTACGTTTGTGCATCCTTGAGCAAAACCAAATTAAACTTGATTCCATATCATGTCCCCAGGCTCTTGCACTGATTTGTTTATATTGTTCAGTATTCTTGAATTGTTGCTCTAAACAATTGGATATGATTGATGTTAACTCCATTATCATGCCCAGAGCTCTCAGCTTTCACTTGAGCCAGCTTAATCCTATCTGTTTTAAGTTCCTACCATTTTGTTTCTTCAAAGGTCGATATCAACTTATTTAGTTTATCTCCTTTCTGCTCGCAGGCAAGTTTTAATTCTTCTTGTTTGCTTCACCAAATTTGACCAGATTTTCCCCTCTGTTCTCCAGTGGATCAAGATCATAGAATTTTTACAGTGTGGAAGCAGGCCATTTGGTCCATCGAGTCCATACTGCCCCTCTGAAGCGAGGCCCACTCCCTACCCTATACCTGTACTTCCCACGGCTAATCCACCTAGCTTGCATATCTTTGGACTATAGGAGAAAACTGGAGCAAACCCACACAGACACAGGGAGAACATGCAAATTCTACGCAGAGAGTCACCCGAGGGTGGAATTCAGCCTGGGGGTCCCTGGCGCTATGAGGCAGTAGTGCTAACCACGGAGCCACCATGCTGCCTTGGTTTACCTATTCTGTTTACTGCCTGAAGTAACTATGGGGATGTTTGTTGGAGGCAGATATTTGCCTGCCAAAAACCTGACAGGATAAATCCAGGCCAACGTAAAGAGAAGGCAATAGTCTCTCGAGATTGTCTGCTATCATTGCTGTGTCGTCAGTTTCTTGTGCAGCTTCCTTAAAATCGAGAGTGCCAGAACAGGTTGTGGATCAGTTCAATAGATCACAGTTCAAGTACATTAGCTACATTGTATATCATGTACAGATATTAACTGATATTGGATAACTTTGATGGTATAAATGTGGTCTTTCTTTCTCTCCTTGACATCTTACGTCATTAGGTGGTCAGTAGTCCATAAGGGGTAAATTAAGGTTTAGATTTTACAGGGGACAGTCAAATGCCATTGGAGAAGAGGGTGTCAATTCAAGGGACAGTCAAATGCCATTGGAGAAGAGGGTGTCAATCTACTTTTGAAGATTAAGGAGACCTTACAACTCCTTTATTCGACACTATCATTACATAGACGCACACTGTAGAAATTCTATGATTGCAGATTCTGTCCTCTGGAGCAGCCACCAGTGATAGTTGTACAAACAAGAAACAAGCTCTGGTGTAGATTTTCTGATTCCAGCAACATGGTAGGGGCAAGGGCAGTGGGGGAGGGGTTTTGCGTCAGGTCCAACAATAAGAGAAGGGGAGTCGGGATCCAGTGGTGGGGAAGGGGGTTTGGGTACAATGGTGGGGATAGAGGTTTAGTCCAGGGGTAAGTGAAGAGAGTTGGGTCTCTAGGTAGGTGGGGGCTAGTGTCAGATATGATGGTGGGCAGGTAGAGGAGCTGTCAAGTCAGCGACGCAGGGGGTGTAAGGAGTCTAGGGAAAGTGTACTTGAGGGAGTGTAGGTTAACCTTGGGGTAAGCTGATTAGTTACTCCAGAGTTGAACCAGGGCTTTAATAATCAAACTTTTTGCTTCAGCCAAACTCATTTGGGTTTTAAATGATACATTTGAGCATTCCAGTAATAGAGGAATTGCCCAATGGAATCTTAAATTACTTTAGGAGTGAGCTACAATGTGGATTCCACAGAGTCCCCATGTGAAACCCCTATCTACAATTCACAAATGATTATCTGATTATTAGAAAATCTAGACTGTGGATCTCTCAGGTTGATGCTTACCATCTTGAGAGCACTGGACTAATAATCCAGAACCCCATTTTTGGAGTCATAGATTCAAATCCCACTGTGGCAAGTGGTGAAACTTGAATTTTATAAATATCTAGACTAAAAAGCTAGCTAAAGGTGAGCATATAACTATCGCTAATTGTTGTTGAAAAAAAACTCATTTGGTTCACTAATGAGTGAAGAAAATCTATCCTGATCTGGTCTGGCCTAAATATAACTCCAGATCCAAGCAGTGTGGTTGACTTTTAACAGCTCCTCTGGGCAATTAGAGATAGGTGAAAATGTTAGCTTAGTCAGCGAAACCCACATACTATGAACAAGTAAAAAAGAATAGTTTTCTTTCTCCTTGCATTGTGCACCACTGTGTTTGGCATCAAGCATAATGTGAATTTGCTGTGATGTATTTAGTGGCACATTGGTTACACTTTGTGCACATTCAGCTACATATGAACTGCTTTGCCTACGACCCACGAGAAGCATTAGCTTGTCCAGTTTTGTACATGGGAAACGGCGGTCCATATTAGACCTTGTCTGAAGCCAAGAGTGCCAACATGAAAGTGAAGACATAAATTTGAGTGTGACTGTCTGCAGTTCCGCAACTCTCAAAAAGGCTGAGGAAACCTGTGAAAAGCAGTATTGAGAGTTGTCTTAGAAGAGCAGAAGATCCTCACACAAAAAATATCAAGAAAGCAAATGAAGCATTCTTTCTTTAAAGATTCCCCCACCCTAAGTCTTGATCTCAGTGTTGGTTTGTCAAAGTAAAATACTGGCAATATTCATGTGGTCATTGTACATTGAAAAGCCTTGTTGGTTCTAGGTTACTCACTGCAGTACAGTTAAGCAAATAATGTGCAATCCAACTCTATAGGGATAGTCTGAGAAACACAAACTTGTTAAACAAACTAAAAACCAACCACTGTTAGACTCTGTCACTGAACCTTTGCTTCCTCAAGCACCACAATTTTAGCTCGAGTTGGTTTAGCTACCAGGAAATTTCAATGCAGCACAATTCATTGTTCAAGATAAGCAATCTAAACGCAGGTGACAGAGTGACACCATTCTGCTGATATTCTAAGAGCTACATTTAAACACGTTTATTTACCCCGGATATTCTATGTGACCAAATGAATGGAATTGAACAGCTTTAAACTTAGCCACAGGGCTTAACTATTTTGGTTTATGGCTGATCCATGGTATGTTTCAATACTATTCCAATCAGACAGTTAGAGACTTACAATGCTGTAAAAATGATATGAAGAAGAAAATACTGGTCCATCAAACAATAGGCACGTTGGTTAATAAATGCACTCTCCCCCCGATATGTCAATCAGAGCAACACTAATACTTTTGAATCCATAACTGGCAGCTTCAGAATTAAACGTCTGCTCCATAGCCAAGACGTCTACCTTGTTGGACTGGTATTTCCAGACCTCGAACTTCAACTTGAAATGAAATTTAAAGGTATCCAGTCCTTCATCTCATCCAAGTGAAGCTTTTATTTTCAAGAGGATTAGCCAGCTAGCCAGAATGAGGAGAGGTTAAGTAAAGGTTGTTTTTTCCCTTAAGCCTCTTAAAATATTGATACTGTGTAAACTGACCCTTCAGAAACTCCAGGTGAATCTGGCACACGCTTTGAATCATTCATGAACAATCGTTTGTTTTCAATCTGCTCATTGAGAAAAGGGAAATAAACTGCAGTAATAATATGCTGTTATTTGTTCAGCCCTGGAAAGGTGCAATGGCAAAGGCCCAGCTTTGAATAGGTTCCAGTCTCTTTATGCTTCACCTTTTCGAGAAAGGGTGTGTCTGTTTACACTGTTTCCAATCTGTACACCACTTACATTGGCAAATTACTCGGGGTCGGGTAAAAATGAATGGTGCATCGTGCCAGCACCAGGTGCAATCAACCTTTTTCTTCAAAGCACTCTGTAAAGAGACTCAAAACCAAAGGCAGCATAAAGCAGAAAAACCACAATGTTTTCTAAACATCTGTGATGCCTAATGTCAGCAAACAATACTTCAGAAAAGATGGTTCATGTATTACAATATGTCTTTGCATCAATTTTCCATTTTAGTACCAAGGACCCCTTTTTTAATAAATCTAATGTTAAATTCCTAAAGGAAACTACAGCAGTCTTTGTTCCTCAACATATAGATATCCTTCATGATATCCTTGGCAGTTTTATTGTCACTTTTTGAGTATTGATACTATGTGGTGGTCAATCGAATGTTATTAAAAATGACTATGTTATGCAGGTACAGCAGCCCCCAGTGTGGTGTGGAATTAAAAAGCCAATATTATTAACCAGTGACCGTGGGCTGAATTTCAGTCCCCACTCAGTGAAACCTGCACAAATTTGCTGCTTTCAAAATGCACACCCAACCCATATGAGGGGTTTCAATCTTCTCACACCGGGCTTGGGTTCACAGTGCATTTTGTGAGCTCCAATGGAGTGTGGGTGTGGAGGTGGGTTGGAAATCAGACACAAAACCAGAAATTGCTGTAAAATCTCAGTAGGTCTGGCGGCATCTGTGGAGAGAAAGCAGAGGTAATATTTGGGTTCCCGTGAGCCTTCTCCTCCAGGGTAGGCAACATTCAGTCATCTTGCAACAGTAACGTGCCAACTTTCATCAAGACACAAGGGCTGCAGTTGCACCAATTAGCATAATGATTCTTGACTTCCTGGAGGATTAATGTTTTGATGCATGGGATCCAATTCCACTTTGAGCTTATCCTGAAGGTGAATGGTGCATTTAGGAGGAGGGTTGATGCTGTGTTGGGCATCAACTTTCAGGTACTGCAGCATCTTTCAAGTCATTAATGAATCAAACTGGTCTGCAAAGAGGTTAGGCAGATTACTCAAAGATGTGAAGTTCTGGCCTGGAAGCCATTGGCAAGTTATGCCAGGCTGAGGCCATAAGAGCCAATAGGGCAATCCTTCTCCCCAACACTCAGCTGATGTCACAACCAGCCTATTCATTGAGCTGCTCAAGTATTGAAGGAAATGGCAACCCAACTGCATTAGCCTCCACGCGATGAATTAAGAAACACAAATGAAAAACTGGCATGACCACCTTCTCACCAATATACATTGTCTCGTTATATCTGGCCATGTCAGATGGCTCTGTGGACCATCAGTCTGGCAGATTTTTATTCTGTCATGGTCTGTCACCTCAGACTCAGCATTTCTCTCACGCTATCATTTTTATCAAACAAATCTAGTTCATTCAAGATTAAAGGAAAGGACATCAGAATCAGCACCGGGTATATCTAAAAATCAAGTGGCAACAACTTTATGCTTCAGTTATGCAGGGTGTTAGTGAGATTGCGACTGGAGTATGGTGTACAGTACTGGTCACCATACTAATGGAAGAATATGCCTGTGTTGGAAGCAGGTCAGAGAAGACTTACTAGACTGGATGGTGCATTTTAGCCATGAGGAGAACCTGGATAAGCTCAGGTTGTTTTCTTTGGAGCAAGGAAGGTTGACAGAGTCCTGGTAGAGATGAATAAGAGGGGCATGTACTGGCTGAATAGAAAGCAAATGTTCCCATTAGTCAAAGGGTCAGTGGCAAAGGGGCATAATTTTAAAGTGTAAAGCAGGCATTTTAGAGGGGATTTGACTAAACATTTTCACCCAGAGAGTGGGGGGAGGATCTGAGCGGGTAGTTGAGGTGAAAAACCCCACCACCTTTAAAAGAGACTTGGTTGTGCACTTGAAGTTTCATAATTTTCACAGCCATGGGCCTAGTGTGGGAAAGTGTGAGTTGTAGTATATTTTTGAAAATATAGACTCAGTGGGCTGAAGGGCCTCTTCTGTCCTGTATGATTCTGTGAGTGGATTGCCTTATGAGGAAAGGCTAGACAGGATAGGCCTGTATCCTCAGGAGTTTAGAAGAGTCAGAGGTGACTTAATTGACACAAACAAAATCCTGAGGGGACTTGACAGGATGGATGTTTAAAGCATGTTTCCTCTTGTAGGACAATCTACAACTAGGGTCATAATTTAAAAATAAGTGGTCACCCATTTAAGACAGCAATGAAGAAACAAGTTTGATTTATAAAAGATACATTTTTGAATGGATCAAGTTGAAAGGTGGCTTTGTTCTGAATAAATGTTTCTCCAAATAAGGGCCTTCAGTTCTATGAAGGGATTGTATGTAAAGAGAATCAGGCCCTAATGAGGAGTTATCATATTAAAACCATGATTTTCCAACACATGGAAGTTCAGAACATTTACAAAGGTTCAGAATACAGTTCACTCTGTGTGTAGGGATGTACTACATCAAACAGCGAGAAAAGGTAGATGCACAGTCAAAATCGCAGAGTAACAGGACCTTTTATAAACTGTCACAAAGGCCACCACAGTACAATATTTGATAAGACTATTTAATACCAATTTTGTAGGAAACCACAGTCAAGTGACATTTTTACAAAGCCATCCAAACCTAAAATACACCACATGACTCATGCTAATCGACTAACACAGCCCTTGCAGCCCTGGCTACCTGATGTGGGACCATCCTCATCAGGAAATGAACAGTGAAATAAACATTTTTAGAAGTCAAAGAGGGCCAAACCTACAATGAAATTAACAACACAAACTTTACATAGAACATCAAAGAGGTCAAACCTAATTATAATTAAAATACCAGCCTCACACATAAGAAAGTAGTTACAGCCCTATGGAACACCATAAATATTGAAAACATACATCAAATTCAAAAGAACTCATCAGCTTCTTTCATATTAACAATCTAACTACTGGGGCTTAGCAATGATAAGTATCTCTCTAACTTTACAGAATCATTTCACTAACTCGCCATCCATTATTGATGGATCTCTTTGGGATCTCCTACTGAAAATATTTTGCCGTAACAATAATTAAATTTAAAAAGCTAGACTCTCCACTACAATAAGGTTGTATTTTCACTCATTTCTTAGAATTTGTAACGTTGAAATGTATTGTCTTACTAAACTGTGAATTGTATGCTTTGTTCTTTAATAAACATCTATATAAGAATTTATATTGTGCCACTATATTCTTCTGTTTCAGTAACTTATGAACCCACCTCCTTACCATCTTTGGAGAAATGTACATTACTGAGGAGCTATTTTCTGAGCTTAATACTATGCAGAAAATTATAATTCAGTGGAAACTTGTTAAAATGGTGGATGATAATACTATTGGGGGAAGGGGGCGGGATTCCTTTCCTTTTGAGGAGATAAATTAGTCCTTCAAACCCCTTTAGCATCTCTCAGAACAATCCTTTTTTTATTAAAATTGCAAGGAAACATCTCAGAGGTATATCTGATGTGCAATTGTCCCAGAAAGGGTCTAAGATGATAACCACTACAGGAGAAGTTAGAATTGGGTGGAACAGTTTAAGGAGAAATAGATTTGAGAAATTACACAGGATTTTGAAACACATTGGGAGAAACTGTTGCTCTAAATATGTAGGTCAGTAACTAATCATAGATTTAAAATAACTAGCTAAAGATCTAGAGAGAAAATTAGGAGATTTCATAAAAGATGTAAAAGTTTAAATATGCAACCAAACAGATAGAAGATCATTTTCTTCCCCACTTTTATCAACCTCTCCAATGTTGAATCTGATATCTCTCTCTCCACACCTCTGTGGCTGTAACACTGTATTCTGCACTCTGTTCTGCTCCCCTGATGCACTTTCTGTGGTTTACAAAACTACACTTTTCACTATATCTTTATAGGTAAATGTGATGACAATAAAACAAATCAAATCAAAATCTGTTATAGTGTACCTAAAAATGTAATGGGTTCAGACTCCACCGAAATGTTCAAAAGGCAATTGGACGAATGGCTAAAAAGGGACTATAATTGGACCGTTCTTTCAAAGATCAAAAAGAGGCATTACAGCTCAAATGAAAAGAAAAATCCAGAGTTCATGGATATTTGAGATGCAGTCTATTGTGCTTATTTTAATAAATGATTTGTATGTACAGATGTAGTGGGTAACAGAAACTATAATTATAGTTGCTTAGTTTTATAGAACTTGGTTAAAAATCACACAACACCAAGTTATTGTCCAACAGGTTTATCTGGCGATACAAGCTTTCAGAGCGAGCTAGCTACTTGAAGAAGGCGCAGCGCTCCGAAAGCTAGTGCTTCCAATTAAACCTGTTGGACTATAACCTGGTGTTGTGTGATTGTTAACTTTGTCCACCCCAGACCAATACTGGCTCCTCCACATTACAGGACTTGAATGTTGTTGAAAAGGAGAACCTATTTTGGAGTTATGAATTTTGAATTTCACATTGGACTCGTCAAGGCAAATGTAAGAATGACCAACAAATTTTAAATGATCAAAAGGAATTTCAAACGTTAAACTACTACAATTTATACCACAAGAGAAAAGAGTGCTTGATTGTTTGGCAAGTCAACTTGGATATATTGTGGTGTTGGTATTAGGAAAACAACAAAGACCTGCCACGTTCTCACATAATTCAAATGAGGCTGAAGATGCTCCATTTGTTTCCAGAGAGTAGGTCCCTTGGTATCAATCTATATCACTTCTAGCAAGGGGAAGTGAGGCATGTTATGGGCTGAGCTGATTATCTTAAGTTGTTAGTTCATAAAACTATTAGCACACTTTAGATTGTTCAGCAAGTGATGGTCAATTGCAGAATTACATCCAGCACAGACCAGTTAAGTATGGCTATTGTGAACAGCTGAAGGGACATGCTGTTTGATTCATTCAGCCAATATTAGGGATAGCTGGCTTTATGTACCTGGCACTGTACCACCACTGACATTCATACATGATTTATTTGATTGTCCATTATGCAAAACAATCATTGAGAGTGACAACAGTGTCCTGTTTGTGAAAATTATCACTCATATAGCCACAGCAGGTTAGTAGTGTGAAGTGTTTTACTTAACCAATGGTTCAAATTTGCCTCTTGCCAAACAATCACCAGGCAGAAGCATGAGCACCAAGTGATTCTTACTAATTTCTCCATGGCAATGCCTCTGCCAATCACATCAAGTTGCCAGTCAGTTGGTACCTTTACTCCTTTAGTAAGAGTTATTGTGAGTTTAAATTTGGCAACCTTGTGTTTGTCCTGATGGGTGCCATGCAAAGAGCTTCTGAAACATGTCTCTCCTTGAAGAAATAAACAGTATTTATTTATTTATTTATTTCTCAATTGTTTGTCAATAGTAAGATCATAAAACACTTGTGTTCTCAATTTATTTCACTGGCAATATTAATCTCTCCAGTATTTCTCATAAAAATGGATTAAAACCTGATCATTTAAATGTTAATACGACAACCTGTGGCACCACGAAACAATGTGCTCAAGGTTATTCATTGTGTGGTGGCACGGTGGCTCAGTGGTTAGCACTACTGCCTCACAGCGCCAAAGCCCCAGCTTCAGTTCCCACCTTGGGTGACTGTCCGTGTGAAGTTTGCACATTCTCCCTGTGTCTGTGTGGGATTCTTCCCACAATCCAAAAGTGTGCAGGTCAGGTGAATTGGCCATGCTAAATTTGCCCATAGTGTGAGGTGCATTAGTCAGGGGGAAATATGGGGAATGGATCTGGGTAGGTCAGTGCGGATTTGTTGGGCTGAAGGGCCTGTTTCCATGCTGTAGGTAATCTAATGTAATCATTAGTTAAATAGGTAGTTTCATATTGATGTTGGATAACATTAATTCAATTTGTTCCCCATGTAATCACAAGGGAAGTTTGAATCAATTATTTTTATTTTCGTACATTGTCCTGGATGAAGTAACTGGTATCCAATTCACAACTCCTTGGGCTAAATCTAACCAGAAATTGAATTCACTTCATTTTCATTGAGCTTTGAGGACTAACAGTTTTGTAGAATCATAGAATCCCTACAGCGTGGAAGCAGGCTATACCAACCCCCCAAATACCATTCCATCCAGACCCACCTCAGGCTTACCCATCTAGTCTGCACATCCCTGGACACTATGGACAAATCAGTATGGCCAAGCCACCTAACCTGCACACCTTTGGACTGTGGGAGGAAACTGGAGCACCCAGAGGAAACACAGGGAGAATGTGCAAACTTCACACAGTCACCGAAGGGTGGAATCAAACCCGAGTCCCTGGCACTGTGATGCAGCAGTGCTTACCACTGAGCCACCATGCCACTCCACTGTGATTGTCCCAAACTCACCTCATTAAATGGGTACC
Organism: Chiloscyllium plagiosum; assembly: GCF_004010195.1. Classification (NCBI taxonomy): domain Eukaryota; kingdom Metazoa; phylum Chordata; class Chondrichthyes; order Orectolobiformes; family Hemiscylliidae; genus Chiloscyllium; species Chiloscyllium plagiosum. Next base: position 54,285,899 of record NC_057725.1, on the reverse strand, counting down.
ACATACTGTTCATCTGATTCTAGCCCAATTTCTCCACTTGCCATTCTAACCAGAACTTCATCAATAAACACATTGATTTAAATCCTATCTACCTTCCCTTGAAAAACAGAACCGGAAATGACATCACCCAACTTAAGAAGCCAAGACCTATATATAGGGAAGTGGGGCATATCACCAGCACTTCACCGGAGACTCCCACTGATGATGTTACTTACTATGGTGACAAACCATCTGAAAACAAATCTTCAAGCTCAATGAGCTAACTTACTTACTACTTGGGTTTATATAGGAAAGGTTCAGAGGGTTATGGGCCAAATGCAGGGAAGTGGGACAAGTTTAGTTTGGGAAACTTGTTTGGCATGAATGAGTTGGACCAAAGGATCTGTTTCCGTGTTCTATTATCCTGCCTGGAATTGAATTGGGGCCCCTCACTCAATGCTAAACATAACAGCAAAAGCATAGAATTATCCCCTAGTTAGTCAGATTAGGATGACTGTAGTCTAATTAATCCAAACTGAAGATAAGCGAGACATTTTGCTGGTTTTGTTTAGCGACTTCCTGTCCAAGTGACTCTTTGATTTCACTTTTTACTTTGATTGCTCAACAAGTGGTGTAATACATGACCCTTCTTGGCTGTTTGCTTGGTTCTAGGAGTGTATGATCAGCTGTTGGTGAGCTTGTTTGCAAGTTGCCTTCCGTTGGTTTTGTCATTTAAGAATTTCTTTCTATTCCTTTGTGGTAATCTTTCTGGTTTCAATTGGCTTCTACTGATTTCAGGTAGTTTTTATTTTGCGATTAATTTTTCCATTGATTGCTCTATTCAATTCACAGTATCACTGCAATATGTATCAATGTAATCAGTTCATGTCATTGTATGGCACCCATCTGGTTTCCATAAAGCAAACAAAACTCTGAGCGTGTAGCCAGTCTATCAACCCTTTCCTTACAATCAATCATAAGGCCAAGTCAAAAGGTCTGGCTGTTGGTATCAGAATAAACTACACAAGCGACGTCTGTGAGCTTTCTCCCCTTACACTCTTGGATGCACTTCAATCTGTTGAAGGGCGAAGGGAAGAAGCTCACAGTGGAAGATGTATAGTATTTGCACTGAAAAGAGATCTCGGCCCCCTCAAACTGCAGCACAAGGGGAGAACGTCACAGAGCCTGGCTTTGGGAGCAAGGGTTCATTCATTCCTAATTTTCAGTGAAAGATCTGCCACTTATTACAGTGAAGACATCCTGAGCACACCATGCAGTCTAATTGTCAACTATTCTAAAATTGACTTCATCTAAGTCCAGTTTGTTCAATATTTCAATTTATTTCAATTAATTTGTTCAAATGCCCATACCTACATTTGCCCCATGTGACCATAACAACAATCTGCATTTAGGAAGCAACTTTAATGCAGTAAATCATTCCAATGTACCGCCTGCCACATTATCCCACAATTTTATTTCATATATTGACATTTAATATTTGTATGCAATCTACATCTACACACTTAATTCATGACAGAATTGTAAACACTATAATACATCTTGTGAATCTAAAATAAAATATATGATCCAATAATTTATATCACAATGAAATAATTTCACAGTAATGTATCTACTCAATGTACAAATTGACTATTTCTTTGTTTATATTCATTTAATGTATTAATTTTAAATAAACACATTTTCATGTATCTGCACAAGCACAAAAAGGATGATCTGGGTTCGAAGGTATTGGGTCAGCATATATCAGGAAAACCTCCAAGTCCTTCCACACATAAGGGGTCTTTTGTGTACACCTGAAAAGGCAGATGGAGCCGTCCTAGTTATCTCAGATGGAAGGTAGACTTTACATATTAGCAGGTATATAGTACTTACAACAATATGTTGATATGTAATTATGCTATGTGTTGTCACACATTCGTTGTCAATTCTGGGCATCTCGTTTCTCTCATCACGAACTTACATGTCAATTATTCGTCAAACAGCAATAAATTACGACTGAGCAGATAAGTACCATGACAATCAGCAAGAAGAAATCTGTTCAGGAAAACCACCAAAAAGATCTAGATTCAGCAAAAACTACCCACTATGTTTTCAAACAGGCTTTTGCCCACCATCTTGCATTCTCCACTAAGCCGAGGAATTGCTGCCAGAAATAAATATTGTAATAACATCGTAACAGCAAATTTGCAATAAATTATTAAGCTTGACTGTGCAAAAATATTTTTTGTGTCTGATATTCCTCAACTGATATATTGCATTAGAGTGCTCTCTCTAAGCTTCAGTCTGGAGTATGCAAGGTTTCACGGCTTAAGAGAATTGATCACATCCTGGACTTCAGTTCTTATAATTTTTTTGTGCCCAAAAATGTCTGTTTCATACTGTTAAAAATCACACAACACCAGGTTACAGTCCAACAGGTTTATTTGGAAGCACTAGCTTTCAGAGCCCTGCTCCTTCATCAGGTGGTGGTGGAGAATAAGATTGTAAGACACAGAATTTAAAGCAAAAGTTTGCAGTGTGATGTAACTGAAATCATATATTGAAAAAGACCTGGATTGTTTGTTAAGTCTCTCATCTTTCAGAATGACCATGTTGATTTCAGTTCTTTCAAATGTAAATCACATATATTTTTTAAAAAGTTACATTCTCAAGTGAACTTTTACAATTGGTGTCATGTCAACCCAGATAATTTATTGATGGTGTGAGCTTCCCTTTGAGAGGCTGTCTGTGCCACAATGGTCAGACTGATTCTAATCTAAAAAACAGATTTACAGAATCTTACATGGATTCATGCAGTTCTTGAACAAAGTAAAATGTAATTCTGCAAGTACAAATTCATCCCACAAACTTATATGTATATGTGTGTATGTGTTGGTGTGTGTGTGTTATGAGTGTCTGTGAGAGAGTGTGTGTATGTGTGAAAGTGTGAGTGTATAGGGGTATAAGTCTGTCAGAGGGTGTGTGTGGGAGTGTATGTGTGAGTGTATGAGAGAGGGTCTGCATGAGTTTGTGACTGTAGGAGTGTGTGTGTGTGTCCATTTGTCTGTGTGTGTTTAGTGCAATGGGGTCACCTGTAGTGTGACATGAACTCAAGGTCCCGATTGAGGCCTTCCCCGTGGGTACTGAACTTGGCTATCAGCCTTTGCTTGGCCACTTTGTATTGTTGCCTGTCCCGAAGACTACCTTGGAGGATGGTCACCCGAAGGTCTGAATTTGAATGTCCTGCACCGCTGAAGTGTTCTCCGACTGGGAGGAAACCCTCCTGTCTGTTGATTGTTGTGCGGTGTCAATTCAGCCGTTGCTGTAGCCTCTGCTCAGTTTCCCCAATGTACCATGCCTCAGGGCATCCTTGCCTGCAAAATACGAGGTAGACAACATTGGCTGAGTCACATGAGTACTTGCTACGTACATGGTGGGAAGTGTCCCTACGCACAATGGTGGTATCTGCGCCAAACACCTCGCCAAGACCTTCCCCACGCCTACACTTCTTGCCTTTAAACAACCACCAAACCTCAAACAGATCATTGTTCATAGCAAACTGCCCAACTTTCAGGACAATACCATCCAACTTTGTCATGGTAGATGCTGCTGTAACTTCTGTGTCTTATAATCTTATTCGCCACAATCACCTGATGAAGGAGCAGTGCTAGTGCTTCCAAATAAACCTGTTGGACTATAACCTGGTGTTGTGTGATTTTTATCATTGTACATCCCAGTCCAACACTGGCATCTCCAAATCATGTTTCATACTGCTTTGCACTAAGACTATCTACTTGCAGTGTGTTAGAACTTACTGTTTGCAGCTCTCATTGCTCCCTATACTTTAGTGTATACTGACAGAACACCTCAGTAAAGAGAAGCTGTTATCATTTGATTTTTGTTTTTATTTGATATCAAAGCAAAGTAAATGGTTATATTTTCTTCCCAAGGTTACTGCACAGGTAAGAAGGTGGAGTCATGGTAACCAGAGTCTCTCAAGCACAAATAGAAAGTACAGTAAGAGAGCTGAGCAACTGAGCACATCAAGATTGTTGAATTATATGCCAGAAAGTGGAGGGTAAAGAATTACTTACAAAGTCAAGAAATATAGGGTGGAACTGTATTATGCAGACAGAAGTCAATGTAGATTAGCAAGAGTTGTGGTGGTTTGGAGGCAGAATTTAATGCAGAATAGCATATAAATAGTGGAGAGTAAGACAAGATTGGAACTCTCAAGAGCGGAGATGAAGGCCAGTAAGTAAGACAACAGAGAAAATGTGAGGGAAGTAAATTGTACAGATTCAAAGTTCTTATAATCCAAGACATGAGATATTTTCATTTCCTCTTGTTCTGTTTTCTAGTAAACAGTCAGTTTGCTTGTCCTTTTTCACATCTAATGGAATTTCAGCCTTCAGTCACTGTTAACCCCCAAAGTAGCAACGATTCGGTGCCTAATGTGGATCAAGATGTCCTAAGCATTTTTCCATAATGCTGTAATGGCTCTGAAAAGCAGAAGCTCTTTCAAAAGAGAGACTTTTTGTGCACTATGAGCTCATTCCTCTAAATGCAATTTTCAGCTTATTACCCAAAGCCGAAATGTCAAATTAGAGTTTAGCCAGCATCGCTCAAATAACAGTCTTCATAAACAATGTGGACTGTCTCGGAAAACGACACATCCTGTCCTTATCAAGATCATCACAAGAACTCAGCATCTGCTGATACATCGGATCACTCCCTTCTGTGATTTGAAATAAAACCAGCAATGGCTGGTAATACATCGCGTGGGTCAGTTTAGGTTTTGGTAAAGCAGCAAGAAATTGTATTTCTAGAATGACTTTAATTTAGTAAAGCATCCCCATGCACTTTACAGAAGTATTATCAGGCAAAATTTGACACTGAGCCATATTAGGAACTGTTGGGATATGTGAGTAAAACCACATTGAAAGCCAGGAGTCTTATGGAGCGCATTACAGGAATGTAGAGATGTAGAGAAGGAGTGAAGTTTAAGGAGGGAATACCAGAGTTTGGGGCTGAGGCTGCTAAATGCACAGCCACCAGTTATGAGATAAAGGAAGCTGAGGATGCACAAGAAAACAGAAATGTCTATTTCTCAGAGAATTGTACGGACAGATTATAAATGTGGGGTTTAGATCAGAGTGGTGCTGGAAAAACACAGCAGGTCAGGCAGCGTCCGAGGAGCAGGAAAATCGACATTTCGGGCAAAAGCCCTTCATCAGGAAGGGCTGATGAAGGGCTTTTGCCCAAAACGTCGATTTTCCTGGTCCTCGGATGTTGCCTGACCTGTTGTGCTTTTCCAGCACCACTCTGATCTAAACTCTGGTTTCCAGCATCTGCAGCCCTCACTTTTGTCGTCTAGATTACAGATGTGGGCCAAGGAGGAATTTGACGTGTGCAATAGGCTATTAATTCAATAAGGCCAATTTTTATTGGGTTTCCATCCCGTAGGACAACAATTTGCACCACGGTGGTGAAAACATGGTCAGGAACCCGTCTTTGGTGTGGCAATCTTTGCCACATTTGCTGTAGAGGAAGACAATTATTCATTGGCCTATGTTTTCCCTGAGTCCTCTTCTCAGCCAGCTAAACTTTTAGTTTCTGCCCAACTCTTCCAGTGTTCTTCCACGTAGTCAGCCCCTAGAGGTCACAGTCATTAGCAGCTATCTCCTTGTTGTCTATGTCTACCATCCATTATCTTTATATCTCACTTGCAGATGACCTCGTAGCAGAGATAAGGATACCTAGGAGGTTGTGACCCAGTGACTTATTCACCATTTAGAAGGTGTGTGGGTAAATCAACTAGCTGATGCATGGGTCCAGGCCAGTGAAGATTTTGCCTTAACAATGTGTGAATTAAGCACACTCTAGGGCTCTATCAAAATATGAGAGAGCATAGCCATTTGCTGCAAAAGTGTATAGAATGGAATCCTAACACATCATTGACGTAGAGCTACTCTCTGCGGATTTGATACACTCTTGTCTCGAATACAGGTAAGCAAGGCTGAACAGCTTTGGATCATTTAACATTTTTAACAAAGCTCAACATGGAGTCGGTCGTAACTGTTACAGTGGGGTGAGGAGGGCTATCAGCTTTCTTCTTTTTGATCTCCTCTCAATCGCAACAAATATTTTAAATTATTTTTTAGCATGCAGCTATCACACTTCAATTAAATGTAATTGAACCAGTCAAATGAAGCAGACACGTTATAAAGTAGGTAAAAACAATGACTGCAGATGCTGGAAACCAGATTCTGGATTAGTGGTGCTGGAAGAGCACAGCAGTTCAGGCAGCATCTGAGGAGCAGTAAAACCGACGTTTCGGGCAAAAGCCCTTCATCAGGAATAAAGGCAGAGAGCCTGAAGCGTGGAGAGATAAGCTAGAGGAGGGTGGGGGTGGGGAGAAAGTACTCTTGAGGAGAATAAAGGGGTATTTTATTACTTACAATCTGCAAATATATTAGGTCTGGTTATATATTCCAGAGTCTGCAGCTTTATTTCACAAAGCTGGATAACTGGCAGGTGGGTTTTCCAGCTCTCACTGTGCGAATTTATCATAGATGTAGGAATTAAAGATGATATCTTGATTTCTTAATGCTGACTGAATGATATGGTTTCACTGGAGGAATTTTCCCAGGCCTTGAATGAAGTGGGCATTGGCGAGAAAGTTGGGCAAGATCAGCATAGAGGAGTTTTTCGACATTTAAAGCAAAAGGTCCTTAATTTCAAGCAAGTGTTGACCAGCGAGGCAGGATTTTCATTTGTGAGTGGTGAGAGGCCTATTTGTTTGTATTGCCATGCAATGACTTTTCATTGTTAGCTTACCTCACCTCTCCTACATGCAGTTTCCCATTAGCATAGCCACAAGATAGAAACTAGATGTAGACAATTCTCAACGTGAAAATCAGAGTGGTTACCTGGTGACTCCAATTCACTGTTTTCTCCTCTGGACTGCTTTCTTGGATGCCAGATACCAAGATCTTACGGCCAACAACCACATGCACACCTCTGGGCATCCAACACATGCCAGCCTCAACATGCCATGCTCATGGCACATATCTTATCCTCTGACAGTACAGTTCTGCACCTTAATGCTGTACATTTGAGCACCCCAGTACTTATCATTGGAATGTTGCTGCTGGGACTCTTTGTGCACAGGGAGGTACCCAGCTCATGCATTTGGCCAGGGGGCATCCCAGAAATCCTCACTTAGTGCTCACTCACTTTCCTGCTCACAGCATGCTTCCCCTAGTCTCATCTTTATGTACTTTTCACTGTCTGTCAGTCCTTAAAGGTTCACGGTACTTCTATCTTGCCTCACCATTTAGCACAGATGCAAAGCCAGGAAGCATGTTATGGTTGTCAGCAGTGATAAGGCAAGAAGACAGAAGTGCTGTATAGCGCTATGTTACTGTCAATCTCACACTTCCATTATGTACCAGCAGCTAATGAGACAAACCCCACTGAATGTGCTTTGAATAAATAGTCATGTCTCATAAGTCCAGAGGGAATAGTCCTCAGTCAAGTCAAGAGAGATATCTTTCAGTCGAGGGATACCAGCACAGCAAGTAAACAGCATTCTCCGCAATCAGTCCAGAGGCGTGGACATGGGTGGTCTCAGACCTTTGGGATGGTCAGGGGCCTGTGCCACTACTGTCCGGAAAGTATGTCATGGTTAGTCCTGTAGGTCCAGTTTAACCAGATTGGAGAATCATGGTAAATTAGGCAGGGAGTTGCACAGAGATCAGTCAGGGGTCTGGTAAGGCTGTCTATCAACAGGTATACGGACTATAGTCATTCCTGAGGGTCAGTTTGATGAAAGCGAAGGAGGTTATCAGGACCAGACTGCAGTAGGCAAGTTGGGGAAGTCAGTTCTGGAGACCCAAGTCAGCATGCTGGGGAGCAAAGAGGACAAGGATGGTGAAGGCAGAAACTCGGTATACAAAAATGGGAAACTATAGTGCATTGGAGGATGTAGGATGGGGAAGAGGGAGTGTTACTGTTGGTCATCTATGGCCTTAGCAGGAAACCAATGCAGCACCATGATTGGCATGTTTAAACATGTGGACGGGGCTAGATTGAGAAGATAATGTGTAAAAACCTGCTCAGCCTCATAGAGATACCTTCCTTAAAACTTGACAAAATTGAGATATAGGTGATTTCCAGTCAAATTCAGCTGACTGTCTTTGGATGAAATGGCAGTTTCAGTGTGGTAGGGTTTTGTATATCTCACAGTGGTTTGACAAATCTGGCCTCAATCTGTGGTCAGGGGATCACATTTAAAGCTAGCATTTGCTCCCTTTAAAAGCCTAACTATAGTCTATGAAGGTTTCAGGTATTAACATCAGATGATGGAAGTTGAATATTAATAGCCCATATTTACCACTCCACCCTACCAAGAATGGATACAAACATTTTTTCTTCATTTTTGTTTACAGTGAGTGTTCTGTTACAAGGTTAGGATGAAATAACAACACAAAAGCTGACATAACAACACACACATTCCCCATTCACACTCTTCATCCTGACTTGGGCTCAAAATCCACTTTGGGAACACAGTTGGACCTTTTCACAGGGCTAAGCCAGATTCCCAAGTCTTAGTCATAAGACCATAAGACCATAAAGACATAGGAGCGGAGGTAAGGCCATTCGGCCCATCGAGTCCACTCCGACATTCAATCTTGGCTGTTGAGCATTTCAACTCCACTTACCCGCATTCTTCCCGTAACCCTTAATTCCTTGTGACATCAAGAATTTATCAATTTCTGCCTTGAAGACATTTAGCGTCCCAGCCTCCACTGCACTCTGTGGCAATGAATTCCACAGGCCCACTACTCTCTGGCTGAAGAAATGTCTTCTGTTCTGAATTTACCCCCTCTAATTCTAAGGCTGTGTCCACGGGTCCTAGTCTCCTCGCCTAACGGAAACAATTTCCTAGCGTCCACCCTCTCCAAGCCATGTATTATCTTGTAAGTTTCTATTAGATCTCCCCTTAATCTTCTAAACGCCAATGAATACAATCCCAGGATCCTCAGCCGTTCCTCATATGTTAGACCTACCATTCCAGGGATCATCCGTGTGAATCTCCGCTGGACACGCTCCAGTGCCAATATGTCCTTCCTGAGGTG